>NC_087475.1:126663854-127019883 GCF_036417665.1 Passer domesticus | reverse complement strand
CTGCTCCCAGATTCCCTGGACAGGTTTGCCTCTGCTGGAGAGAGAGCTGAGCTCCTGCTGGGCCAGGAGCTGCTGTCCAAGCCCTTCCCTTGCTGTGTGCCCAGCGGGCTGCAGGGAAGGAAGGAAGGAAGGGGGTGCTGCTGTGTTTCTGCTGGCTGGATGGGAGCAGCACCACCCCTGAATGAGGAGCCCCCAGATCCAACCTTCAGCAAAAGCACAGACTTCATGTGCAACTGTGCTTCTGCTTGCACATCTTCAGAGCCTGCAGTGTGGGTTTTGGCTATTCCAGGTGTAAACTGCATTTTGGCTAGCTAGGTGTAAGCTAATTCATGGGCAAGGTTCATCCAAACACTTCAAGTCCCTTTTTCAGACAGGTTTTCTAGGGAAAAGTATCTGTGTGCATCTAGAGATTGATTCTGGAGGGATTTTTTTTTTAATATTCACTAGGCATGAATACAAAGGGGATTTTCTACTTTGTGTAGCTCACCACTCTGGGTCTTTTTTATTTCTCTTTGGCTCTCTCCAAGCAGGAATGTTCCAGGCTGTAGTTCTTCAGCTGAGCCCAGGCTTTGGGAATGGTGGGGGCTGTGCAGGCTGATGGATTCCCCCCCTCCAAGGCTCCCCAGTTTGGGTTCCTCCTCTCCCACTCTCACTTCTCTGAGCAGTTGTGCCAGATGATGCTTAAATATGACCCTTTTAATCAGGTTACTCAGTGTAATACGAGCAAAATGGTGATGAGATGGATGGTGGTACTGCATTCCCTATTTTTATCTCCATTGATTCTCCCGTGTCTCTCATGAATCACCCTCCTGAAGAAGTGACAGCTTTATGTCAGCCACAACAGGGCTGTAACAATATTAGCTCCAGCACCAATTCAGCATGACACCAGAATTGTGTCATGCTTGACCCTATTTGATAGATCCGTGTACAGAATCCGTGCTGAGCTGCACAGAGCAGGGCCAGACTCTTCCCCAATAACACATTTTTCCATCTAAAGGCAGGTTTGTGCTTTTACTGCTCCAGCCGTGGGATTGCATGTAAATAAAAATGTTATTTCTAGAGACTGTGGCTACAAGACACCCCAGCTCTTCAACTGCAGCCTCTTCATCCCATCCCAGGAGGAATAACTCACACCCAACAGCAATGGCCCTACTACAAACCAGGGAATTTGGGCCTCCTTCCCTGCCTCTGCTACGGGGAGGGAGGCAGGCAGAGAAGGAAACCTTTGCACAAGGGGGAAACCTTGGCAAAATCAGTGTCTGGAGACAAAAAAGAAATAGGAGGAGGCCTTTTCCTGCTGATTTCCTCGAACTGAGGGAATACAGAACCTTCATTTGCAGTTTGGACGAGCTGCAGTAAATTGCCCAACTGTTCTCTTCTGCCAGAATAATGCACTTGCCAGAACCTCATCACTATAAACTGCTGCAGCTCCATTGACTCCAGCACAGGCAGAGCTGAAAGAGTCTTTGGGTCATTTGTTCTTTCTTTTTTTTTTTCCTGAGAAAAAGTGTTCTGCCACTTAAAACAAAGGGCAGGGAGCCAGAAGAGATGATTTTTGTACCAAATTTTCTCACAGATTTTCTGCAAGAACTCACAGAGAAGAGCAAGGGCTTGGATTTGAAAGAAGTTTTGCAGTTAAATGTACTAAATTCAAAGCTCCTGTCACTGAAATCTCCTGGAGAAGCTGGATGTGAATTCATTGGGCTCTGCCTCTGGCCAAGGAGGTTTCTAACAAGGTGACTCCCATGGGACAAGGACCAAGTTTTGACTCTTTGAAAGCCTGTGCCCCCTTTCTTCAGCCCTGCCAACAGTAGAAATCATTTTAACTGTGAGGCATGAGCCTGTCAGCACCACTTTCCTTAGCAGGAATCGAGCCTCCTTCCAAGAACTGCCATAAAATACACTCTTGGTGTTGCAAACAGATGAGTGCAGACATAAAAGCCTGGATTTTTAGCATTAATTAAAGCTCCCCAGCAAAGTTTGCTCTGCATCTCCTTAACTACCTTATTTAAATTCTTTAAACCCTCCAGTTCTCACTGTGCAGATGCTTTGGTACCACAGAGCAGCTCAGCCCCAGCTAAAAGCTTCACACTCTTCTTATTAGGACTTGCTAAAAGTCATCAATTCCAATAAACATGCCAGGAAAATAACAGAGGGGAGGGGTGACGCCTCCCAAGTGCTCTCAGTGCCTCTCCTCACCAGGACACAAGGACAAAGGATGGAAAAGCTGGGTCAGGGTTGAGAGAGGGAGATGCTTCAGCAGCCATGGGCCCTGGAAGGACACACGGAGGTCATCCCAAAGCCTTGTGTCCAGCTGAACAATCCCAGCTCACCCAGCAGGGCTCATCCTGCTCCTCCAGCTCCTCCAGCAGCTCCAGCTCCTGCCTGTGCTGTGCCCAGGCTGGGCAGCTCTGCAGGGGGGTCTGGGCTGGTGGCAGAAGTGGCCCTGGGGAGCCCTTCCCATCCTGTCCTCCAGCCTGGCACGTGCCCACCTCAGGAGCTGTGCTGCCATTTCCAGCCAGCAGCATTCCCTGCACCCACGGGACACCATTCCTAGGAGGAAACTGCACTCAATCCAGCTCCAAAAGAGGCACCAAAACTGTTTTCCACGCTGGATCCCGGGGGTGCTGTGTGTTTTTAAAGGAGGCCCCCACTCAGCTCTGTGCCAGGGGCTGCTGTGGGGCACAGAACCAGCCAAGGCAGGCTGGGCTCTCCCACCATGCAGAGCCCAGAGGAGGGGCTGCAGGCAGGAAAGCAGCCTGCCTGGGAGTGTTTCACACTGGGTTGTTCAATCCCCCTGCCCCCAGGACGGGGGTGGCTGGAGGGGAAGGGCTGCACACGGCAGAGGATGCATGGCCCCAGCTCCTCTTCCTCACGGCAGCTGGCACGCCAGCAGGATGGCAGCTCCCCAGAGCCCCTGCAGCCCAGGGCACAGCCCACCCTCGGCCCATCCGCAGATGCCTTTAGTGCCAGGACATGGCTCAGCCCCGGCCGTGTCCCCAGGGAGCAATGGGAGAGGGAAAGGCTTGGGCAGCAGAGCGACAGCCAGCCACGCTGGGGCACTCACTGCAGAGAGAAAAACCTCCATTCTTCACAAAACACTGCTCAGAAATTGAACCTTTGCGCAGCTCAATGGAGCAGCCTCATCATTTACAGCAGCAGATAAAGCTGCGAGATGTAATGTGAAATATCTGAAGCAGTTCTCCCCCTGATTTAAAATGCACCTTGGGCAGCAGAGCCTGAACTCCCCTCGGTGTGTGTTTCTGGCAGATAAGTAAACAATTTGGGACTTTCTGAGATAGTCACGGTCAGGGAAGCAGGAGCTCACAGCAGACTGCAGCTGCAGTGCCCCACTGATAAGGTTTTGGGGTGGTTTGGCACAGCTGAAAGGAAGTGGCGCCGGAAGAACAAAAAGCTGTTTGTGTACAAGTTGTTGGATCAGAGATAGCAAGAAGAAAGACATCATTTTTACAGGAGAGCTCTGAGAGTGGCCTGGGTGGCAGGGGTGAGGCTCAGGCACAGAGCTGTCACAGGGCAGCTGAGCAGCCCCACGGGGAGAGAAGGGACAGGGGACACAGGGGACAGACTGGGAAGCTCAGAGGACATTTCTGCTGTGTTTCACACAGGGACAGGGAGCTGGACTCAAACCTTTCCTACAAACATCCAAGATTTAGAAGTGCAAGCCCGGAGGATGGGAAACACCACACTAACATTGACTGAGCAACTCCAAGCCCCACTTTTCTCACCCAACTCCACAAAACTTCTGCCTCTTTACTGCAGCGTTTCACTGTGGCATTTTGCATGTAATATTTGTAAGTACAGGCAGATAAATTTGGGCTTTAGGACCCTGTTAGGGCGTTTTGCTGGGAATCACAGCACATGCTGAGCTGGAAGGGCTCCATGGGATCACCCAGTCCAGCTCTGGCCTGCACTGGTCACCCTGGGAGCCCCAGCCTGTGCCTGGCTGTCCAAGCCCTCCTTGCTCTCAGACAGGCTTGGGGCTGTTTGGCACAAGCCCAGTTTATCACACAACATGTGTTTGAACAATTCTGAGTGAAAACAGCCCAGCAGTGACTCCACGTCCTCCTTGTGCCCTGTACCAGCTATTTACTCATTCCTCCCCCATTCCCACAGGCTATCAAGGATCATCTCTTTGATTTTTTAAGTCTGTTCCTATGCGCTTTCTGAATTCTAAGATGAATAAAAACAAGCAAAGGCAAACCAAAACAAAAATATTTCGGTCAGAAATTGTAATTTAGCCTCCAAATTGCGGGAAGGAATTCTGAGGTGGCTTACTCATGGTTTGCTAACAGTTCTTGGTGGTTTATTGCTGCCTTATTTCAGTGCCCAGCTGAGCTGTGATCCATATGGGGCTGCTGAAGTTATTCCCGGTGCATTTCAAGGGCTCAGCCCCAACGTGGCAGTGACTGCCGGTGCCTGGAAAAGTGTAGTACAGCTCCACACCTGACCTAACTCTCAAGCAGCCTCCCGTGTGACAGTGGCACGATCAAAGGCAGTTTTACATGTGTCAGCCTGTTGCTGCAGCAACCTGGCTCCTCTGACTGCTGATAGGCACAGCTCTGCCTGATCCGGGCTCAGATGGCTCAGATTAATCCCCTGGGACTGTGCCAGGGAAATCATTTGCAGCTCCTCGAGAATGAAGTGACTGTTCCGGGGAAACTACTCCCGAAATTCCTCCCGCTCCCCCTCCCTCATCCATAACCTTTGTGGGAATGGCTGGGCTGGCACAGAGCCCCAGGATGGTCAGGAGAAACCTCTCTGAGCCACAGCAAGGAGCTACATCGTGGATTTGGCTCTTATTGGATTTTTTCCTGAGGACAGAAAAGGGTATTTTTGGGCGAGCAGGAGCTGCGTTTTTGGGGGTTGTTTTCCCTCTGGGTGTTTACACATCTCTGTATCCAATTTCCAGCTCTCCAGATCTTTGTTGGGGCTGGGAGGGAGGCAGTGAAAGCCAAGGCCTGTGAGCACTGAGCTGAGCCTTCCCCAAAGCCAGGGTTCACCCCAGCCAGCCTGGCTGGAGGATGGCATGAGGATACGTGTAGCTTTGATGGAGACCTCAGGATCTGCAGGCACACCCCTCAGGATCTGGAGGCACACCCCTCAGGATCTGCAGGCACACCCCTCAGGATCTGCAGGCACACCCCACAGGACCTGGAGGCACATCCCACAGGATCTGCAGGCACATCCCTCAGGATCTGGAGGCACACCCCTCAGGATCTGCAGGCACACCCCTCAGGATCTGCAGGCACACTCCACAGGATCTGCAGGCACACCCCTCAGGATCTGCAGGCACACCCCACAGGACCTGGAGGCACATCCCACAGGATCTGCAGGCACATCCCTCAGGATCTGGAGGCACACCCCACAGGACCTGGAGGCACACCCCTCAGGATCTGCAGGCACACCCCACAGGATCTGCAGGCACACCCCTCAGGATCTGCAGGCACACCCCTCAGGATCTGGAGGCACACCCCTCAGGATCTGCAGGCACACCCCTCAGGATCTGCAGGCACACCCCACAGGACCTGGAGGCACATCCCACAGGATCTGCAGGCACATCCCTCAGGATCTGGAGGCACACCCCTCAGGATCTGCAGGCACACCCCTCAGGATCTGCAGGCACACTCCACAGGATCTGCAGGCACACCCCTCAGGATCTGCAGGCACACCCCACAGGACCTGGAGGCACATCCCACAGGATCTGCAGGCACATCCCTCAGGATCTGCAGGCACACCCCTCAGGATCTGGAGGCACATCCCAAATCCCTGCGGATGCTCCAAAAGCCCCTGCTGGGAGCAGAAGAGGCAAAGCCTGTGCTGGAACAGACAGGGTGCAAGAGAACAAGTCAGGGCAGTTCTGTGTTTGCCACTGAGCAACAGACCAGGAAAACCCTTCACTGCCTTCCCAAAGTGCACAATACCCTTCTGGGAAGGGCTTGAAAGCCAAAATGCTGCTGCTGTGTCCAAAATACCTGTAATTACAGAGGGCATGCATACCATAGTGGAGAAATCTGTGGGAGTGCCAAAATGGGGGAAAAAAAATTGCATTGTAAAACCCCAAAAGCACCAATTTCCATGAATTTGCCTTCTAATTATGCCATCCAAGAGTTTAAGGTATAGAAGTTTTTCTTCTCAGTACTGGCTTGCCGAATCACACTGAACCTGACTTTTCTAATCCAGAACACCCTGGCAGGACTCTGCTCTTTGCCTTTCCCGTGGTATCTTCAAATGCTTCTCCTTCTTTTCTTACGGCTGCCTGATGCTGCCCTTGTAAAACAGATTTTTCCCCTGAAACTCTTTGATGGAGAGCGCCCAGGGATGTCTGTGCCTGCTCGTTCTGCCCCGAAGAGGTGGAACTGAGCAGCCCAAGCTCTGCTGCTCCACTGAGAGCCAGAGCAAAGCCCAGAGCTGTGCTGAGCCTCCAGCTGGGACACATGGGGACACACTGGGACACACTGGCATGGCCCTGGCCCTGTGTGGGGGGTGTGCTCACCCAAGCTCTGCATTTCGGGAGTGCCTCTGCACTCTGACTGTCACTGCCACCCACCAGGGCCTCCCTGCAGGGTGGGAGGGGGCTGCTCCTGAGCCCCAGCCAGAACCAGGGTGCTGCAAACAGGATTTGCCTTGAAACTGGCCAAGTTTAGGCGTGCAGGGCCGGGGGCAGGATGTGGGAACAACCTCAGCGCTAAAAGAATTTCTAACTCTCCTCTCTTAAACTTGTGCAGTCTGAAAGCTCAAAGGAAGAACAAAACCAAGCAACAACCCAACCAAAAGGTGTGATTGCAAAAAGCCTGATGGACCAAGAAAAGAAGCTCAAAACTGAGCCTTTGACACCAGTTCTGCCTCTCTGGCCACATAATCCATTCCCATTTCCCACTGTTCATGCCACCCTAATTTAGTGAAGCTCTAAGGAACTTTCTGCATTGTCAGAGGAATGTAAAAAGAAAGAAAAGAAGAAGTTACTTTAATAGCCTATCAGATAGTGGCTCCTGTAGCTGAAGTGAAAACAATGCCAGTGTGGAATAATGAAGCTGTTTTGATTTGGAATTTTTATTTTGCCCTAAGAAAGCAAATTCATCATTTGAGAGCTCATAATTTCCTGGAAAATACCCTCTAACCTTCAGCAGGGAGAGAGAGGGAAGGGTAATAACCTCCCTCTGCAAAGCTTGCCAAGATCATAAACTCATTACTGCAACCTAAAATCTAAAGTCAACCCAAACTAGGACAGACTGGGCTTGCTGGTCACAGCCCCAAAGCTGTGCAGTAAAACTAATCAGTTCTGGGATGGGATTTGTTTCTTCTGCTGCAGTACAATCTATAGTTTAGTTGGTCAAATCAAGCCTTTCTGAGAAAAGAAGATTAGAGGCAGTTGTTTAAAGTATTGAGGAGGGAGCAGGATTTAAGCTTTATTACTGACCAGGACATACCAAACAGACTGTAATGAAAAAACAGTATTGGGATTGTACTTCAGCCCAAATGGAAAATGTTGAGAGAGGACGGGGCCATATGGAGGAGCTTAGGGCTCAGGCAAGGGGAAATGCCCTGGAAACCGGCTGTTGTGGGGAAGCCAGGGGACTTAAAACAACAATTAGCACACCTGAGCGCCTGAAAACAGCCTGTGGGCAAGAGATGAGCTCTGGGAAATGGCTTTTTATTCTTTTTGCAAGGAAGGTTCCTCCTGCCCCAAACACCTGATGGCAAACTCTGCTCCCTGGCGGAATTTGGGTGGTTCCAGCGCTGCCAGGACTCCATCCCGTGTTTGAGCTGCTCCCAGGGGTACAGAAGGGAGACTGCAGGGTGTCCCCTTTCCCAGCCCGGTGTCAGTGAGGGGCAATGATGAATTACCCAGCACAGGCACCAGCTCCTGTCCCACAGCCCAGAGACAGCGAGGGGAACTCGGCACGCTCACCCACGTGGGAAACGCAGCACTGCCACATTTGTATTTACTTTATCACATGTTTCCCAGGTTTCTCTCTCCCTCAGCCAGCCCAAACCCAACCTGCCTCCCTCACTTTGCACTGTCTGGCCTCGGGACCTCTCCTTGGCTGTTCCCCACCAGCCTTTGGGGTGGGGACAGCAGCCACTCACACCCTCAGGTTTTGTTCACACAGCCCTGGCTGGCTGCTGCAAATCACCCTGCATTACAGAATATTTGAGGACCAGCTCATCTCCTCCCTGCCCAAGGAGGTGTTTGGGAGGTTCTGGCAGTGGGGGCCCAGGCTGCTGATTTTCTGGAGGGTGCAGGTCCCCCCTCACAGTTTCCCTGTCCCCATCAGCCAGGGCATCCTGGCACAGCCACTCGCCGAGGCAGCAGGAGTTCCCTTGCTGAGGGACTACAAAGCATTTTGCACCAGCATTTTTAGGAATTTTAAACTGAATTACCCATTTGGAGCCAGCAAACATTGCCCTGCCTCCCAATTGTACAGTGCTGTCAAATCCAGTGAGGAGGGAGAGGCGTGAAAATCAAATTTTGGATGCTTTGGTAACAATCCTTTAGAAATATCTGCAGCAAAATAGTTTTCCCTAAGTGTAGAATAAGGAAACTTAGGCAAAGTGTATCACAAAAAATTGATAAACCACTGAGTACTCAGAGTCTAGTGAGCAAAATGTATTTAATGTCTCATCATCTGGTGAGAAAAATGCAGCTGCATTTCCTGTCATATCATAAAATAGAACAACTTTTAGAAATCTAGTAACAAATACTGTAAATGAACACTTTTCATGATGTTCAAATATGATAGGAGACTTTCCAAGAAGGGTTTTTGCCATTTCACACTAATGAAGCTGAGATGTGTGTTAGTACCATTCCCTTCACAAACAAAACCTCAAAAAGAGTTGTCAAAAAGCAGCAGATTTGCAGAGAAATTAATGAGGTTTCTGCCTTTATCATTCTCATGAGGGGAAAATGGCAATTCCACACAGGAAAAGAACTCACGGATTTAGCCCTTCTTGGGGAAATCCAACAGAGATTTTGAAACCTATATTGAAAATTCCAACTTATTAGAAACGGATATTTTGTGGGTTAGGTTGACTTGCATGCGTTTGGTGTAAATCTGATATTTCTCACTGGAGATGAGGGTTATGGGCTAGTCCTCTATTGTGGAAAATACAATTGACTAAATTTGGGAATTTTGCTTGAGTAAGGAGTAGGTCAGTGCAAAGGATGAACCCTTATATAAATATTCCATTTACAGAAACACACAAATTACTGAAAATCCTTCTGGCTCCTATCTCCTCACCCCAAGCAATTCCTGAAAACCTGCCTATTTGCTCATTTCCAGGAGCTGGTAATTTCAGAGATAATTCCAAGATCCATCCATTATTTTTTAATAACTCCAGTGCTTTGTTAAGACCTTGCTGTTGGTCAGTTCTAACTCAGAATGAAGCTCAGATGACCATCTGTACATTTTCACTGGATTTTACCCTTATAACCTATGCAGAATCTGTAATCTGTCCAGGAATGAGAGCTCTGCATCCAGCACCAACAAATGGATTATTCTGTTGTTGCTGAGATGTCTTTGGAAGCTGTTTCTGCACCTGAGCATCTGCTCCAGCTCATTACCATTCTTCCTTGGAGATCACTTATTTCATACAAGTGGTACAAGCAGCATAGATAAGAAGGACTTGGTGTAAAAACTGAAAATTCCTTGGAATTCAGTAAGAAATATTGGGGTCATGAACTTTAAATACACTTTTATGTAGTACAGTCTGGTGGGTAATGTGCAGATAAAGATGGTATTTCCTTGGACAGCTCCATTAGCTCGTGTGTCAAGGGAAAAGCTTCTGAACAGCAGTGGGGAAGAAATACCCAATAAGACACCAGCATTTTATTTTATTTTATTACTGAAACTTCAAACTCCATCTTATCTCCAAATCCATTACTTTTATCCTAATGAGTCAGTTCGACTCGGTCACATTGCCATCCCTCATCTTTTGTTTGGAGAGCTGGAAAAGGAGTCGTTAGTCAGTGCTGAGGAATAACTAGAATTCATATCACTCACACGTCCTTTCTCAACTAATTAAACACCAGCAAGACCATCCATCCATCCCCATTACAAGCCAGAAAAAAAATTAATAAAAAACAAATCTGAAAGCTCGCTGACAGTGGAAAATGCAATTAAACTCTCCGCGTATGAATCCGGGCACAAACCGCTGCACTTTCTCCCCTTAATTAACTAAAACACGGGGAAAACAATCTGATGGCTTAATGGCATTTCCTTCGCTGTCAGAAACGCTTGGGGATGATTTTGTGATGTTATCACAGAGGTTTGGAGGAGTTGCTGCCGTTACTCCTCTCTGCCACCTCCGAGAGCGACAGATTCCACGGAGCAACTTTGCTGCCGTGAAGGGATGTGAAGGATTCATATTTTATAACGTCATTTCTCCACAGGCAGCACGGCACCAAGGATCCACTCAATATTTCATGCATTCCCATCCCCTGACACATCGAGTGCCCTGCACATTCCTCTGCCCGGGTGAGACTGGAAGCCCAGCACGCTGCCAGCTTTGTGCCTCGCTCAGTGCTGGTGGCAGTGCTAGGGGCAGTCAGCGCTGGGCTCCGATCCCTGCGTGCCCTGGCAGAGCCAACCTGACCTGGGAACTCAGCGGCCCTGCGGCACAGCCCTCACCCCAGGCAGTCAGGGCAAGGCGGGCACTGCCCGGAGCCTGGCTGGGCGCACCAGAGCAGCACACAAGTTCTGCAGGGCACAGGGCGGCAGAGGGAGCGCCCAAAGCTCCGCCCGGCTCCTGCGAGCCTGCCGGCAGCACAAAGCCGAGCTTGCGTCCTGCACACGGCCTTTAGGCTCAGCTCAAGCCCTTTAAACACCGGCACGCTGCTCCTTCCTTCAGAGCTATTCCGCTCAACCAGAGGAAGTTCAGGCAGCATTTTGTGCGTTCCCAGAGCATCCCGCTGGCGCCTGCGGCTCGGCGATTCCAACACGATTTTCTTCCCCAGGTTTCACTGGGGGAAACGTCCCCGAATCCCCGCTGCGTTTGTGGGATCGCCCAGCTTTGCGTGGTGCGTGCTGCCGGCAGGGGTGAGCGGGGAACAGCGCACTGCCCCCGGGCCCCCCGGGAAAGGGGAGCGCCCCCCGAGCGGGCACAGCCGGGAGCTGTGGGTGCTGAGTGCCCGCTCAAGCCGCTGCCCAGCACTCGGAAGGGCTGCACCCTCCTTCGTTCAGTGCTCCGACCCGCGTCCCTTGCTCTCCGGGCAGGAGGAGCCTTCCCTGGGGCGAGCGGAGCGGGGATGGGGCCCGCGGCTCAAACGGCACCGATCGCGCCTTTGGGAATTGCGGGATGCTCTCCCCGGTGCCGTAAACCGCTTCTTTTTTTCCTTAATATTTTTTTTCTTGTTTGTTTCCTTTCCCCCCGCCTCATGTTCAGTGTTTGCCGAGCGAAAGAGGGATAGACAGAAACAGCGGCGTGCCAGATTCTGCCTACATCTTTCCCACAGTCTCTCCTAACCCCGAACTCTTCCGACACTTTGTATTCACCGTCTCACTTGACTGCCACAAGAAACCCACTGTAGGAAGAGAGGCTTCCTGTGAGCCGAGCCCCGTTTCCATGGTGCGGAGTTTTCTACTTAAAAAATAAATTCCCGTTCCGCGGAGTTTTCCGCGCAGCCCCGCGGAGCTGCCCCTGCCCGGGGGTAGCGGCGTCCCGCATCCCCCCAGTCCCCCTCGGGATCCACAGCCGCCGGAGCCGGGACACTCCGCACCCCTCGGCACAGGTTTTAGGGTCACCGCACCCTTCCTGCGGCGGGGACAGAGGTGCCCGCCCGGCTTGGGGGGTCCCTCGCAGCGTGCCCCGCGGAGCGCCCGGAGCCGGCACCCCGCAGGATCCCCGCGCCCGACTTCCCCGGCTCCGCTCACCGGGAGAACTTTGGGCAGCGTCCCCGAGCATCCCTGAATATCCCCGAGCATCCCCGGCTCCGGAGCGGCGGCGGGGCCGAGCGGGAGCCGCGCGGGTCCCGCTGCCGCCCGGGCGAGCCCCCCCGAGCCCGGGAGGTGCCCGGAGCCCCCGCCCGGCCCCGGCGCGCCCCGGCGGCACTCACCGATCCGCAGCACCTGCTGAGCGCTCCGGGGCAGCCCCGCCGCGGCGCAGAGCAGCAGCAGCAGGAGCCCCGCGCCGCCGCCCGGGGCCGCTCGGCGGGGCCAGCGCGGGCCGAGGCCGCTCGCCATGCTCAGTTCATGCCCGATCCCCCCGGGCGGGCCGGCTCCGCGCCGCTCCGCGCCGCCCGCCCATGGCGCGGGGCTCCGCGCTGCCGCCGCCGCCGCGCCCCCCGCGCCCGAGGGACGGACGGACGGAGGGATGGACGGAGGGAGGGATGGAGCGGGAGGATCCTCCCGCGGGGCGGCCCCGGGCGGGGCCAGGCGGCTCCGGGCTCCGCGCGCGCCCGGGGACACGCGCGCGCACACGCACAGGGACAAGCCCTGGAACAGGGAGCGCGCGTGGGAGTCTCCATCCCTGGGGACATCCCGAACTCTCCCGCACGCGTGCCTGTGTCACCCGCTCCAGGCGGCGGCAGGGGTGGATGCTCTCCAAGCCCAGCCATGCTGGGATTCTGGGACAGGGAGAGCGGCAGAGCTGTCCCTGTCGCTGTCCCTGTCCCTCCAGCCCCCGCGGGTCTCTCCCCGCAGCCCCTCCTGGGCACGGGAGAAGCTTGTGCCCCTGCCGTGCCCTCCAGCCCCGCAGCTCCTGGGTTTTGCCCTCCCGGTGGCTTTGGAGGGATGTCCCGTGCGGGGCAGCTCGTCCGGAGCGCCTGGCGCGGGACAGGTGACACTCACGGTGTGCGGGCTGAGGGACCAGCGGCAGGGAAGGAAGCACCTCCAGCAGCGTGCCAGGCAGGGACAGGAGATGTGTCTGTCCCCGCAGTGCCCGTCCCCAGGCGTGGCAGGAGCCTCGGGGGGACAGCAGGGCTGGGCCCGGTGTCCGCTGAGTGATGAATTCCCGAGGCCGGTTTGGAGCTCCGTCACAGGGATCAGAACATCCCCTGGCCTTGGTTTGGCCAGATCGCTTTCCCCTGGTGACTCGGAGTTCTCCAGTGAATGTTTAAATTTGGTTTTTGCGGGTTCAGTGGAACTCAGAGTGCTCCACCATAAAGCGAACATATGGGTCCCGAGCTGCTCTGAAAAAAGAAAACCCCCAGAGGAGAATAACTCCCACCTAGCAACAGAACTAAAACGGCATAGCTGAGATCCAAAACCGAAATAATTTCGGTTTGTTTGCTTAGTGCTCCTCTCCAGCCTGCCTAGCTATTGTTGCAGAAACGAGCTCCTCCGAGCAGCGGCAGCACACGCCGGAGCGCGGTGGCAGGAAAAGCACGCACATGATGTCTGCCTCAGAGGCACCTGGAAAGAACTGCCTCCTGCTTGCAGGGGCTGGGCAGGGCTCCCGATGCTGGATTGCCGGCAGGATCGCAGCCGGAGCCGCGTTTCCCAGGCGCGCTGTGGGGTCGGAGCAGAGGTGGCGCGGTGCCCTTTAAGCCGCAGGTGCGGTGTAACCTGAGCTCGGACCTGCCCAGGAGCACCTGGGCTCGCTCGGAGCTCAGCATAAAGCCCAGCCCGCCCGCGGCCGCTCCCCCTTTCCTCGTGCTGGGAAACGCTCCTGCGGCCTGGCTGGCACAACATTCCCGTCCTGCACTTTCGAGGGAGTGCCGACCCAAAAGCGGCCGGGCTGAGCCATGGCTGTGCTGAATCCCTGCCCTTGGCACCCTTTGTTCTGTCCCGGGCCACCCGGCTGTGAGCAGCAACCGCCCGCCCCTCAGGAGGTGCAGAGACATCCAAAAGTGAGTGTTGCACCGCCTCTGAGGCGGGTTTCTCCACTTGCACTTTTTGCGAGTTTTTTTATCTTGCACTACTGTGTGTGCGCACCCTTGGCCCTGTGCCTCAGAAATCTGGGAGTTCAGTAAAGTTGTACTTCTAATTTAGCCTAAATGCTGTTAAATATTGTTCCTCTGTTAGGTTGTTGTGGTTAAGCTATAAATGCAGGTACAAGTTAAGTTAAAGTGCTGCTAAGTTTAAGTGTTGTTATGCTTTTCATCCTTGTTTGTACTCCACACACACACACACCCCTGGGTAGTTTCAATTCATTCCTGCTTTGATTGCCTGGATTTTGTTTGGTTTTGTTGTTCCTTGCTTTCCTTGTTGTGCCTTAGCTGGCCTTTGTGAGTGGAGTGAATATTGCCAGAGACCCTGTTGTGCTTTAGTGTAATGTTAACTCTGACTTTTATCTCATACCCTGGATTTTTTGAGCGATCTCACAGAGCTCCACTTTGCATTTCTCAGGCATATTTTGGGGGTCAGAGCTCTATTTTGCATTTCTTGTGGCAT
This sequence comes from Passer domesticus, assembly GCF_036417665.1. Classification (NCBI taxonomy): domain Eukaryota; kingdom Metazoa; phylum Chordata; class Aves; order Passeriformes; family Passeridae; genus Passer; species Passer domesticus. The sequence continues at coordinate 127,005,532 of NC_087475.1, read as the reverse complement.
GTTTTTTGGGGGTCAGAGCCCCATTTTGCATTTCTCAGGCATGTTTTGGGGGTCAGAGCTGTATTTTGCGTTTCTCAGGCATGTTTTGGGGGTCAGAGCTCCATTTTGCATTTCTCAGACATGTTTTGGGGGTCAGAGCCCCACTCTGCATTTCTCAGGCATGTTTTGGGAGGTCAGAGCCCCAATTTGCATTTCTCAGGCATGTTTTGGGTTCTCCAGGACAATTTCCTCTGAAATGAGCAATGTTGATTTCTTGTTTGTTTACCTGAGGGTAAGCATGTAGCACGTTGATATTACCAATGTTGACAGAGTCCTTTGCACAGGGATTTGAAGTCTTTATTCCTGTTCCACAACGTGGAATTCTATTGGATGCAGTGTGCGATTGTTAGGCAAATTACAGCTTATATAATATTGGTAGGTTAATAGCTAAAACCTTGTTTGATACCAGGGCCTCATGACTGAATTTGGGGATGTAAAACACCTCCCTCCCACTCTGTGTCCTTCCAGAGTTCTGGTTCGAGTTTGGAAGCAGTCACAATGTCAGAAAAACAAGTATATTCTAACATGTTGGGAAATGTGGAAGTTTTCATTAAAAAACCTGGCAGTTTTCTCAATTTCTTGGTCAAGTTCTGAGAAATTTTAATTCTGTTGCCCTCAGGACTTTAGCAGCCCTTACCCAGTTTAAGGTAATACAGAATATTTTTTCAGTTTTTCCCCCTCTCTCTTTAACTGCACCTGACCAAAACACCCCTGAGTTCCATGGAAGTGAGGAGGTAAAATTAGTTTTTAAACTCAAAAATGTTAAGCCCCAAGTACTTTTCCTGGATCACCATAACACATAAGAAAGCAAGTAGAAATGAAAAGATCCCTGTGATCACAGCAAGTTTAAACATCACATTTTAGAAAGCTCTTTTTGGCTGAAGTGCTGTCCTTATTTCTTTGCCCAGAGCCATGAAAGCAGTTCCCTTTTCAGTAAAAATGCCAGAGAGAAGCTCAGAGCAGCCTGAGCCTTGCTGAGGTTGTTCTCCAATGTGGGATACACCAGAGACTTTTGGGAAAGAACCCCCCTGTACATACCCAGGGAGTCCTGGCACATCCTGCATCCAGGAAGGATGTTAAATTCTGGCAAATTCTGTCAAATTCTGCTTGGTCACACTCACAGGAACCTGGCAAGCTCCACAAATGGGTGGGAGCCTCCAGCCTCTGACCAAGGGCAGAGTTTCTGCTCCCTGGAGCTCTTCCCATGGCTCCTTTTTACAGGGGAAATAACCCCCAAACCAACAGCCTGTTAGCAGATAATGAGGGAGGGAGAAGAATCCATTGAATTGTTTTATTCCACTGCTCTGTCTTCCCAGTGCATATTGCTCTTTTCTGCCATTAGTTACTATTAATTATGAGCAAGCTGCTGGGATAAATTAAAGACTGTCCCAAATCTCTGCCAGCATCATTTCAATGTGTCCCAACACATTTTCCTCCTTCCACGCTTATTTCAAAAGAGTGACTTGGATCTTAACAAGAGAGTATTTCACCTTATTAACTCTGTTCACCCTGGTCCTGGCACTGTAGACCCTTTTCCACTCATCCACAGGTGTGGGACAGGATTTTGGAAAATGATCCATGCTTAAAAACTACTGAAAGTTTGCTCACAAGCAGGAGTGTTTCAATTTAAACATGTGGAATATATGCTTTGATAGCCCCTATCATCATTTACATAGCACCTGGCAAAATGAAACCCACAGACAGCTGCAGTTTTTGGGTTTAAATCTCTGCATTCGAAGGATGACTCTATGAATGTTTTGTCTCTCCCTTGGCATTTGCATGATCTATTTTATATACCCACACAGAGTAAAATATGTGATAAAAACAATGTATGGGGGTTTGAGGGTGTGTATAAACAGGTTTAGATTTATGTGTGTCAGCACACAGCTGAAAGGATGTGTGGAATATTTTAAGATCTGTGTATTGCACGTATATAAAATATCATCTGTGTGTATATTATATATAATGTGTCAGTTTACTCCTGTGAGCTGGACCCGAGGAGGAAAGGTGAGGGAAGAGGGGGAGTGGAGCTGCAGGGAGACAGGAATGCTTTGGCAGGGATGTGTCTGGGAACATCCCAGGGAGCCCCTGGGCTGGGGGCAGAGGCTGGCACGTGGCAGGAGGAAGGACAAGGATTTTATTCCTTGGAGAAAGAAGAGAGAGTTGGATTTGAGATCCCATTTGTGGTGCAGCCTGAGCGGCCCCTGGGTTTCATTATTGCTCCCATGGGTCTCCAGCTGCTCTGGTGCAGCTGCAAGCCAATTCCTTGCATGTTTTGCCTTCTGCCTCTGGCACCTTTGGTGATGCTGAAGACTTTGGTATTAGCGTTGTGTTGTGAGGTGGAAACAGTCACATTCCCTCTGCCCTCCCTTCCTGCCTGGTTTGGCTTTGGTTTGGGCTTTTCTTGTCCTGGCTAATTCACATTCTGCCCACTCTGTTGTGTTGCTGCATGAGTGCTCTCTGCAGTGAGCTGATGAGAGACCATGATTTGAGCACTGCAGGCACTTTTCTGCTGGAAACAGGACAGGACAATCCATTTCAGCCAAACTCCCTCTTTTTCTCCCCTCTGCTGTGTCAGAAAATTCAGGCTGGCATTGTCAGTTGCTGGAATGTCCCTTTGGCAAAAGCCCTGTCATGACAAACTCAGGTGCCTCTGGGCATCCTTTCCTCTCCAGCCTTGGCACTGAAATTCTGACCCAGGGCAGGAGGAGATTGGTCAGCTCTGAAACCATGAAGCTGTAACTGAGAAACCCAAGGGCAGCATTCCTAGATTGCTTTTTTTTTTTCCCCTGCAGTTCCTAAGTAGCTTGAAGTGCAAATGAAATATTCTGGTTGATGTAGGGCAGTGTCTTTGAGGAATGAATGAAATGTCCAAGCTGAGAAGTTAATCAGCACAGTTATTTTCATTGCTTTGGGTTACTTAAGTCTTCCTTCACAGCACTAATTCCTGATTCTCTCCTACTCATGTAATTTATACAAATCTGATTTTCTCACCATGATAAATAAATTGTTTCTCCCTCCTGGTTTTACATGTTTGACCAAGGAGGAAAGAAAAATTGAGAGGTATTGCACACCATATTGGAAAAAACCCCCGAAGCAGCAGAGAAAGCTTCATTATTTTGTGCCTGTTAGTGGATGTGCTTACAATGATTATCCACATTAACAGCATTAAACCGTGCACAGAACCCAGGGCAGGACAATTCTGAGCAGCTCTGAGTGCCTCCTGTGCCAGCCTGTGCTGCTGAGGGCACAGCTGTGCCACCCAGCCCTTGGCAGGGTCCCTGGGGCTGTGACAGTGGCAGGGGAATGTTCCATCCCCCAAACCACTGGAATTGGCTCTTTTGATGTAACATTCCAGTGCTGCACGCTGCAACAACGTGAAAGCCACACATAACGATGGGAAATCAGTCATATTGTTATCCTGAGCTGCAACCCAGTTCAGGGACCCCAAAATCCAGCCTCTGGCCCTGGAGGAGTGCCATTAAAAACAAGGAGCTGCTGTTGTCCCCTGTGGCAGGGAAGGGAATTCCCGGGGTCCTGGGCACAACACCAAAGTTCAGCTGTGGGGCAGCCAAAAACCCAAATAAATCCATCCTCACCAGAAGCATGAGGGCTTTCCCTCTGGGCATTTGGGATTAAATTGCTGCCACTGGCCTCAAAAGATTTATTTTTTTTTTTCTTTCTCAGATTAGACATAGCATTGAGAGCAGGCAGAGGCCAAAATCCTTCACATGCTTTTCTGGTATTTTATGCTCTGTGTGCTCACCTGGTGGTCACTGCAGTGGGTTTCAGCCTCAGTGGGGTTGGGTTTACTCTGAGCTGCTGCTCAAATTCACCCTGATGTTATTTGTGGTGGCATTAGCTCCTGCACTGCGATTTTTATCAGCTTTGCTAATTCTGTGATAACCTTGCTGGGCCATCTCCACGGGGGAATATTTTAGGGAGATTCCTGATTAAAAATATTGACAAAAGGGATGAGATTGTTAAGGTATTCTGGCTAGCAGCTCCCCTTCTGAAAATCACCTGGGATTTCTCGGAGGAGAAAGCTTGGGAAGGCTGTGCCAGGATGACAGGCCACGTTCCCATGTTTGTGTTTCCACCTGGCTTGCAAAAATACTCACTTTTAATGGCCTCATTAACAAAGACTCCCACTAAACTGAGGGGTGTGGGATCCACAGTCCCAACCAAGCATCCCCTCTGGATCACAGAGGGGCTGAAGCTGGGGGACATCCCTGGGAATCCTCTGCTTCCACCCAAACCAGGATGCTCAGGTCGCTTCCAGTGGTTTTCAGCATCTCCCAGGACAGGGGCAGTGTTTGTTTTCACTCTGCCAGGGAAAACTTCTTTTCTTACACTCACAAGTCAGATCCAGGTGAGAAGCCATCTTAAACCAGATTAAAAATGGGACAAAGGCTTGGTGCTGCAAAATCTTCTAAAAATATTAAAAATTTCCTCTGTGCAACAGCAAAATGAGGTAAAAAATATTTCCTTCCTTTGTTCAGCAGCAGGAAAAGCGTGAGCTCCACAAGGGGTGACCTACATATGCTCTTGCTTGTTTGTTGAGCTCAAAACCTTTGCTCACATCCCATAAATCAGAATCACTTAGGTCTGAAAAGGCTTCTAAGATCACAGAGTCCTCTGTGAGTTTCTGAAGTGTCCACATTAATTCATGTTGAATCTCATTAATCTTGAATTGACAAAGGGGAAAAAAAAAAACATACAAAACTATGGGCAGGATTTCTATTAAAAAGCTGAAATTAGGGCTCCTCTTGTCCTTTACAGAATGAGTGCCCTGTGTAAAATCTGACTTTTAGCAACCTGTTGAGTGCAGGGGAGCACCAGGAACAGCAATTCCCAGTCCCAGATCCCTGAAAATACATAAAAAGGAAAACCAGACTGGCTGGCAAGGAATTGCATATAAAAACAAAGAGTTAACACACAAAACAAAGAAATTCACTGTGTGCAATAGCGTGGCATGCACAGAATAAGGGAAAACATTTGCATTGTGTAATATTTCCTAATTTAAATAATTATGGTCAAAAAGTCTCCCAGGCAGGGTTGTGATACATGGAGCTCCTTGCAGCTTGGTGATTCTCCATCTGAAACCAAGAGAGAGAAAAATGATTGCTCAGATTCCTGCCTTTGCATATTCCTTTTCAAATCTATAATTTATGATCGTGTACCTGTGTATATTTTAGCCTTCATTTTTCAAAAAGATGTCCATAAATTAAACAGGAATTCGGCAATCACTGCAGATTTATTTTGTCACTAATGATGGTCTAGTGGAGATACAGGTAAAATTCTAAAGGCAATTTCTTAGGGCTTGAATAAATTTGCTTTTTAGCTTCCTCTTTCTGGAAAAGTTAACAAGAAGCAGCCTGGCCATTTCTGGGAGAAAAATGTCTATATTTCCCCAAGGTTATAAAACAACAATCAAATCTTACAGATATTTCTTTGAATTGTTCCTTCATGTTCCAGAGCATGAATTTTGTAGGGCTGTTTCCATCTGGCTACTCAGGGCGTGTTGGAGTCTGAAATGCAGGGAATTCTCAGAACTTTGGGCCTGTGAGCCAAGAATTAAACCCAGGATTTGATCTGAGCCCTTGGAAAAGGCTCCCAGACTGAGGTGCTAGAAGCAAGAATGTGGATTTATTTATAGTTGAAAGCAGAGACATGTTAAACTAAGTAAAGTTGAGAGTTTTAGACTTTAAGATGTAGAAAAATAAATTAGTTCCAGAGGTAAGCAAGGAGTTCAGAGTGCAGCACTGTGGGTTTGTTGTTATAACATGACTGGCTAAGAAAGCTCACACTGTGGCATGGGTCCATAAGGTGAAATATTTAAGGATTGGGTCAAAAACATAAATATCCTTGTTGGCAGTGCTTTATTAATCAATAACTCCTTAAAAGATCTTGTAACTGAGGGTCTGGTGACCTCCTGGCAGTGCCCAAGGCCAGGCTGGACAGGGCTGGAGCAGCCTGGGGCAGTGGGAGCTGTCCCTGCCATGGCAGGGGTGGCACTGGGTGGCTTTGAGGTCCCTCCCAGCCCAAACCATTCCATAAGCTTCAGGGAAATTTGGTGTGCAGTCTCGAGAACTATTCCTTTTCTTTTCCAGTGCAATCAGCACAGGGCTCTCAGTGTTTTCACCTGAGTAACCTGCCAGCCGTAACAATTTGTGACTTCTGCAACTGAGTCAGGCTATTTTAATCCTAAGCAATGTAAGAAAGCAAAGCTTTCTGCTGGCACAAGAACAAAACCAGGTCTTGCTGGTGGCAGAAGGACTCTGGATGCTGCTGCAGCACAGAACCATGTGTTCAGAGGAAGAAAAGGGAATTATCAACCCCCTGGACTCTGTGGGTACAGCAGCTCTTTGCCCTTGTGTGAAATGCCTGTAGAACAGCCCCAAATGTGTCCCTTTCATCGAAATGTCAAAGGGAATACTTTCCTGCACAAAAGCACTCCGCAGCCATGTGCCACAGAGGTGAGATTTAATTCCTGCTTTGTCAGCCTGGTGAAATTCCCATTGGAGGGGGCAGCGGCTCAAAATCCTCCAGCAGGGGATTTATTTTAGTGTATCGGGATGTCAGTGGCATGGCAAGATGTGAACACAATGACTAAACTTTTCCATTTGCCCCATAACCTCAGGAAAATGTGCTCTGCTATTATCCTGCACTTGCTTAATTGGAAGGCCTTGGCTGTTTGTAATGGGGTTATTTGTAACAATGAATTGTGCTCAGAGCCCTTCTGACAATGCTTCCAGAGAGCAGCTGAATCTGTGCTGAGGTTTGGTGAAATGAATAATAACCCTGAAAAATCAGAGAATTAACTAGGTTGGAAAAGACTCTTTGAGATCATCAGGTCCAACCAGTGTTTATCTAAAGCCCCCAGTGCAGGATGTGCTGACACCTCTGACAAAAATTCAGGTGAGCTGGGGAAGTCCTCAGGTCTGACTGACAGGAGCCCTCTGCAGAGAGGTACTGATGGACAGTGCCATTTTATTATTTCTATTCTTTATTATCTCTATTTTGCCTCAGCCACACTCAGAACCCCCACCCAGAGGCACCACGCAGGGAGTGGTTTTTCCAAATCCACCTTAAAATAAACCTGAGAAACTTTTACAGGTTTTCAGGGGTAAGGTGGTGAACAGGATTTCTCTGGAAAAGAAGGGTTAATTGTCAGTGGCATCACTGTTATAACTTCAACATCTTGTTAGAAAGAAATCAGACATTCTTACAATGAGAGTGTTAAATGCTGTGCTGAGAATTAAAGGGGGCAAGAGAGGTAGGAAGGGTCCTTTCATTTTATTAGGAGGATTCAAATGCACTGAGTGACTGGAACACACAATTATCATTGTGTCCTTCAGTTTTCTGCTCCTGTGAATCCTTGAACAGAACAAGCAGAAGAACCTGTGAAATACTCCATTTCTGCTGCACAGTGTTATCCTAAGGCTTTGGGGTGTTTTATTCCTTCCTGCTAGCTCCATCTGAAGAGTGTGAGGGAAGGCAAGAGCTGCTGACAGGAGGAAGGGGTGGGAGGGAGTGGTGTTGCAGATGGACACCACCAGAACTCCCCTCATCCATGGCAGTCCTTGAGGCTGAGCTTGCAGCAGGCTTGCATTCATTAAAATGTGTTTTACCTTCATGTCATAATTACTTGCTGTCATTTCCGTGGTGTCTCTTTGATGTATTGAGATGGCAGGTGGGCCCTGTGTGGTGCCAGGTTTGTGACTTTGAAATCAAGCTTGGTTTTTGTCTTTGCTGGCTTCCTGTGGGTCTGTGGCTGCTGGGATCCAGGCTGGGCATCTCTCAAGGGACAGTTCTGGGGCGTGCAGGTGGCTTCTGCTGGCCCTGGGTGATGCAAAGGGAGCAGCTATAGCCAGCACACCTGGAGGGGGTCTTAGAAAAATAGATTCCTTGGAGAGCTCCATTTTTATTAGTTCTCTTCAGAATTAAGCGTTTTCTAGAAAACTTATCTGTTTTGTAGCCTCAAGGCTGCTCTCACAGACCACTTCAGGGCAAAGATAAAGCTTACTTATCCCCCTAAAAGATGTCTCGTACTTCAGGCTCTGTAGGGTCATTTATCCAACTTCTATTCAGCTGTCTCATTTCTGGTCATCCCTGGGCTGTGTGGTGGCAAAACTTTGCCTCCTTCTCTGTCTGAGATGCTTTCTTTAGAGGCTAACAGGGATGGAAGGGAAAGGAGAACAGGGTTTTTACAGGGCATGGAGCTTCCTTGGGGACACCTGATACTGCTGTAGGGAGGGCTGTGTTCCACAGGGAGCCCTGAGGGGACAGAGGAAGGGCAGAGGGTGCTGGGCACTTCTGAGAGGGCAAACAAGAAGCAAAAAATGCCTTTGTGTGTGTGGGGGGGGTAAATCCTGATACATAAGAAGACCCTCTGGCCAGAATTTTGCATTATCTAAGGCTGAGTTTTTGCTTTGGAAAGGAGGAAGAGGAGGTCCCTGCTCAAGGTGGTGTTAGAGGAGCCCAGCATACCTGGGAAGATGTGGCCAAGGCTGTCACCTGTGACCTTTTTGCTTTTTCTGCTGGGAGATGGCAGGGAAATGTCACATGTGCATGCAGAAGAATCCTGTTTGACATTTCCTTTCCATTCAGGAAGGCCATTGCTGCACAGTCCTTCCCCATGTGTCACCATGTTCTCAGTGAAGGGAACAAGATTAGAACATATTGTTGGGGGAAAAAGAAATGAATCATTTCCCATTTGAGAAAAATGGCTTTTAAACCTTCAGCTTGCCTTCAGATGAGCTAAATACCAATAAAGGGCAGAAATCAGCTTTGTGCCTGGAAGCCCTCTCCCCTCCTCACTGGTGTGACCAGGTTTCATCTCTTTTGTCTGGGTTGCAGGCAGTGCAGCAGCTTTCAGAGTTCTGTTAATGCCAGGTTCTGGCCTATATTTTCCTTTTTCAATCATGGCTATTATTCTGGTTTGTGCAGCCCTGTGGGTGGGCCTGGCCCTTTGTGGGTGAATAAAAAACCACCTCTTCTCTGCAGAGCTCGACATTTCCATGTGGAGCTCCCATTCTGTATTTTCAGAGCCCTTTTATAGAACAGAGCAGAGGCCTGGACTCTCCTCCCTGCAGGGACACATTAAATGTTTCACTGATGTCCCTCCATGCCCCTGAACAGCTTCAGGAAAAAAAAATAAAAATTAAAGCCTCGTTCAGGCTGCACTTGCAAATATTTCAGCACTGGAAGTGAATCCTGGCACTGGTGAGGAGCAGTGGTGTCTCCATTCATCTGAGCCTTGGGATCAGCCCTGCCTTAATGAGAGGCTGCTTGGCCTCCAGAAAAGGTCCGGGAGGTGCACAAGGATCAGTGGGACAGGGCAGAGCTGAAACCTGCTCCCACCAGTAGTGGGATTACACCGAGCAGGAGTATTGCCTTGTTGTTGCACACTCCTGCAAATTAATGAATTCCTGATTGCCTCAAAGTGAGCAATTAACGGGGAGTCTGCTGAAGTGCTGCTGGTGAAGCAGGGGCTCTGTTCTGCAGGACATTGCTCCTGGAGCATCATTCTCACACAGTGCAGCTGGATTTACAACCCCGAGGAAAGCAGCCAGCCCTGAGGTGTTCCTGTGTGCCAGGGGCAGCAGGAAGGGGGGATTCAGGTGAGAGCCCAGCTGCAGAGCTGCCCCAGCCCTGGGGACACAGCAGCAGCACCTGGAGCTGCTGCACAGAGCCCAGAGGAGGGACAAGGAGCTGCCCCAGGGCTGGAGCCAGGCTGGGAGAGCTGGGGGTGCTCACTGGAGAGGAGAAGCTCCAGGGAGAGCTCAGAGCCTGAAGGGGCTCCAGGAGAGCTGGAGAGGGACTGGGGGCAGGGCATGGAGGGACAAGACATGGGGAATGGCTTCAAATTGACAGAATAGGTTTAGGGTTGATATTAGGAAGGAATTCCTGGCTGTGAGGGTGGGCAGGCCCTGGCACAGGGTGCCCAGAGCACCCCTGGATCCCTGGCAGTGTCCAAGGCCAGGCTGGACAGGGCTTGGAGCAGCCTGGGACAGTGGAAGGTGTCCCTGCCATGGCAGGGGGGAGCAAGAGGACCCTCGTGTCCCTCCCACCCCAAAACCTTCTGTGACCCCCCCAATTCCATGGCTGTGGTTTGGGTTCCCCATTCCTGGTGCCCCAGCACTGACACTGGGAACTGAGAATCCCAAATTCTCCAGTGGGCTCTTCGGATCCCAATGGGAAAATTGGGAGAATTCAGCTCAGGAGCTGCCAGGGCAAGGCCCTGAGTTAACAGCTTGTTATGCTTAAGGAGCAGAGAGCTCTGGGAATTATTGTGGTCCATATGTTACTGAAAGGGTTTAATGTGGATTAGGGGCTTATGTAACGTGTGGGCCTAACCCACATCGGGCTTAATTTACGGTGTTTTCTCCTCATCTTTAAAAAAAACAGCTTGTTTCCTAATGATAAGCTTGAGTACTAATTTAATTTACATTTTACTGCTCCCAGGCACAATTGGAACACACTGGAGTAAACATTTAAAACCCCTTATGAAACTATTTGTTGGACTTGCCATTATTCTTTTGGCTTTTTTTTTTTTAGCCATGTTCTTGTTTTCCTCTGATGAAATAGTCTACGTAGGTTTGATTTGGAATTATAGGATGCACAAATTAAAACAATGAGCCTGCTACAATCTGTAGTCTCCTTGGAGAAATGAAAAAAAAAAAAACTTCAGGAAAGTTCGGCAACAACAGGAATTTTCCAAGCTCCTGGAATAAAAAAGGACCAGAACACAGCTTCAGACACAGGAAGAAAATAAAATCTAGAGCAAAAAAAATACTAAAACTAAATAATTAGATAGTGTAGTTAGTGGGGAAGGAGGGTTAAATTGGTGATGAATTCTAAGTTTATCACAAAAGAACTTTAAAAATCTCAGATCCTGAAGTGTGTTTTTCCTTCCTTGTGTTTCCCAACAGACACGGCCATCCCTCCAGTGCTGCATTTGGGAGGATGTGGGCTGTGTTTTTCAGAGCAGACATATGTTTGCCTGTGATGTGTCAGGGTTTCATTGCCAGCTTGGTGTACTCTGGGGCAGTTCTAAACTGCTGAGCTGTTGTAGAAACAGTTCCAAATTAAATCAGGAACGTGCAGAGATTCAGATTCTCTGCCAGCCAGCTAAAAAACCCCAAAAAGACAAAAAGTCATCTGCCTTTTGTTATGTGGTGTTACAGTTATTGCTAATTTGAAAAGAATCTCACAAATTCACCAGGCATTTCTTCCCTGCCCAGAAGCCAGGGGGATATGTGCCCAATTTCCATTTATTCAAGTGCAGAATTGGTTTTATCCTTGTTCTGACTGATTTACTCACACAGAAACTGGAGAGCTTTGGGGGTTTTCTTTGAAATTCCCGAATTCCTCCTGTCCAGGATTAATTTCTGTGTTTGCTTTAAATGTCTTCACCTACATCCCTGTCTCTTGCTCTGAGACTTGAGGAACAGGGGTCTGCTGTGTGTGTGAATCCCTTTGGAATCACTCAGTGCCTCACCCTGCTCTCACCGTGGTTGCAAAACTCTGGAACTTCTCATATCTCATGCTGAATACCAAGAATTCATTAATCAATTATTTCCCAAACACTGATAAAGCTCCCATTTCTGAACAGAGGATTTTTAATTCCTTCCTGTGAATCATTCCTGCTAGGGGTGCATTTGGGGCGGTGTTTTTCCCCTCTGGAAAAGCATCTTTAACATGTTATTCCCTGCCTGGAATATGGTGATGTCCTGACGTGGTCTTTAGGTTACCTGCAAACATTTTGCCTTTTCACTGGCTCCCTTTAATGGCTTCTCCATCTTCTTTTTTTCTCCCCAATTGTAATTCCACTTAAGTTAAATGTTATTATCGTGGGTTTGTGTTTTGACTTCTCAGCCTTCCAAAAGGTCAGATTTGAATACTTTATGGCCTCCTTTGCTGAGAAGAAGTTCAGTGGCTGCATCTTGAAACAGGTCACATACTCTGCTTGAAACTAAATCAAGAATGGCTTTTCCTTTGTGGGTTTTGGGGCCAATTAATTGAAGAAGCAATCCTTGACAGTGTTTAAATTAATACTGTCTGCAAGAGGCCCTGTCCTGATGGGTTCTGGGTCTTTGTCAGCACAAAGCCAAGGCCAAAACTCAGCTCTGTCCCAGCCACACCAGTGCTCTCAGAACATTTGTCTTTTTTTATTCAAACACTCCTTAAATCCTTGTTTTCCTCCCTGACGCCAGGCCTGGCCTGATTGCCCCAGTTTTCTGTGATGTCCCTTGGTTCATTGTGTGGGTTTTGGGCAGCCAGCCGTGTTTCTGCTGGGAGCTGTGGCACTGAGCACACAGGCACATCTCCTCCTGCTTCCCTGTTTTCTGGCTGTGCTGCCGTGGGAACAGCCTTGCTAAGCTGGGTTTGCTGTCACTGCTGCCTCTGTTCCAGCCCATCCTGTCCCTGACAATTCTGCATTTTCCACCCCAGGAGGGTACGGTCCTGCAGGCAGCATGCTCCTCCACGTCCAGCCTTCCTCCCAGCCTCAGCTTTGCAATTCCCTTTCACTTTTCAATCTTAATTCCCAGCCACTGTGCTGGGATCCCCTGGGATCACAGCTGTCCCCTGTCCTTCGTGTTTTCCATGCAGGGCTGGGGTTCTGCCTGTCCACCTGGAGCTCTGGGGAGCCCCAGCCTCCTCCTGCCTCCCCAGCCCTGCTGCTGATGCCTTGTGCAGGCTGCCCTAGAGCAGAGGCTGGGCAGAGCTACAGAATAAAGCAGGGATTGATTCCAAGGATCTCCTCCATGGATCCACCTTGGGCAGCACCAGAGCCCAGCCAGGGCTGCACCCAAGATGAACCCAAATGGTCCCAAAATGAACCCAGGATGAACCCAAATGGTCCCAAAATGCACGAGCACTGCCGGGGTCTCTCCCTGGGCTCAGCTCTGCTCCATGTGCACATTGCAGTTCAGTGGCCAATCCCAGCTGCAGCCCCTGCAGTCCCATCCTGCTTGTTTTTCTCTCTGCAGCCCATGGGGTTTGTGCTCCTGGGTCTGAGATTTGGATCATTTGTTCCCCAGCTGGACTAGGAATTGTTTTGTCTCCCTGCTCTGTGCAGAGAGCTCAGAACTACACACCATCAGAACCATGCCCTGATATGAAGCTCAGACCCACATACTAAAGCAGCACAGAATGTGAAAAATAGAAAATCTAAACCTGAGGCATCACTGCCATTGATCCCCATCCTTGCTGTCCTTCCCCAGCCTGCACTGGGCACCCAGGGAGGGCTTTCCCCATCCCAGAGCTCACAGCCACCTCAGCATTTGTGTGTCACATAATAACAGCCTTGCTACCCACCGAGGGGTGTGACAGCAGCACAGGGAAGTGCCAAACCCAGCTGGGTCAGACATCCTCCCGCTCTTGCCACTGTTCCCCTGTGCCTGCAGAGCCTTGCACAGTGCTCAGCCATCAGTGGGAATGAGCTGGGAAATCATCTCGGAATCACTGCATTAAATGCACTGAAAAGGTGAGTTTACAGCTCGGTTTGGTCTTCAGGAATTGCTTAGAGAGGCAGGGCGAAGGAAATAGGTGACACCACTGTGTCACTGAGAGTGCAGGGGTCACCCCTGCCAGCCTGGGAAAGCAGCAGGGACATGCTCGGGTGGAGGGAAGAGCTCCTCCGGGAGCCACTGAACAGAGCAGGACAGAAATCATGGCTGGGTTCACTGCAGGCTGAGACAGAAATCAAGCCTGGATCCCATTTTAGGCCGGGTTTGGAAGGTGTTTCCCTGTGGAGCACACTGCAGGGTGCCTCTGTCTCCCAGCCTGAGCAGGGCCTGTGGTGGATGAAGCTGGGGCTCCTCATCCTCAGCCCCTGCAGGTGGATCCACAGGTGCAGGCAGCTTTATTTGGGCTTTGAGGAGCAGCCTCGGGGCCTGCCTCGGGAGCTGCTCTGTAGTGGCTTTGATGTGACAAATGCAGCCCTGCATGTGCTGAGACAGGAATGAGAGGGAGCAGGAGCCCTGATCAGTGCTCAGGGTGATGGATTGGCTCAGGATCAGGCTCCAGCCCCGGCCCTGAGCAGCAGGAGCAGCTCGGGAGCCTCCTGTTCCATGGGACAGGGTGCTGCAGCTCCAGGGATGGATGGCACCTCTGGCCACCCCGGGGAAGGGCTGTGTCCCTCCCTCTGCTCCCAGGGCAGGCTGGCCGTGCCCATTCCTCTGGGCATGGCACCACAAGGCCAGCTCTGAGCAGCCCAGGCACTCCCTGTCAGACATGGATGTGCCTTCAGCTGCGTTATCCTGAATTTATGGCGGGTAAGGGATGTGCAGGACTCGTTACCTGGATAAATGCTAAAGGTGTCAAAATAATGTATTTCATTTGTAAGAGTTCAGAATGAGAAAAAGCTGATTTACAGGCAGACAGTGCTCTGGTCCCTTTCCAATATTTTTGCACATAAATACAAAGGTCGACAAATGGAGCTTGTTTTTCCATGGAGACTACAGCAGCTCTTGATTTAGTAAACCACAAAAGTCAATGTATTAAAGCAAATAATTTCTTAATTCATTGTAGCATTTTAATGAGTCAGTGTTTATTTTGATTTAAAACTGTTTTTTTAAGCTGCCTCAGTTCCTTTCTACCCTGGTAGAATAGATAATTCTGTCTGGCATGAAGCAGGTTCTGCTACATAGTGTAAAAAGATCTCTATAACCTTAAGACAGTGCAGAAGATTCATTGTGCCCAGTAATAAGATTCAAGTGTCTCGTGGAAGGTCTCAATGATCCCTGGCAGGAGCTGCCTGACCCAGGAAGGTCCCATTCCTTTTGGACAGACCTCAACATCATTTAGGGGCTCAAAGTTCTTTTCCAAGCATTGTTTATCCTGAGGAAGCACCAAACAAACTCCCCTAGATTTTTCCATCATTCTTATTTAGGTAAAGCAAGAAAATCTGTGATTTCTGGGGGGGCTTTTTTGGGTTTAGAGCCTTTTTTTCAGTCTCTAAATTTGGGCTCACAGTCTCTGCTTCAGTTTTGTGTTTCCAGTCTCCTGACTGTTGGTGGCTTTCAGTGATGAAATAATCCACAGAATCAGCCAGAGGTTTGGGGGTTCCATGCTCCAGAATGTCTGAAAAGCCAGGGAAAAGAGGGGAATGCACAATGTCCCTGTTTGTCCCAGGGGGTGCAATACCCAGCAGTGCTGCCAGGGGTGGGAGCAGCTGGAGTTCTGCTTTCCAGGCAGGATCAAATCATCTCCATGGGTGTTGGTGCCTTAGCTTTTACAGAGATGGGGTAGCTGAGAGGTTTTAAAAGATTTTATTCTGTTATTAGTCTCAATGAATAGTGAGACACAAGAGATGTAAAACTCACTGCTATCCTATCAGAAATCAACTTACTTTTTGGTTTCAATACTTTATAAATGTTTTTAGCCTATTAGCTTGTGCTGTTATTACTTCTATCACTAATCACCTATTATTTACCCCACGTGGTCTTGCTACAACGCATCTTTCACAGTTCTAATTCTCTAAAATACCTGGTCTTTTTGTAAGGCTATATTTTGAAACTTGTTGAAAGCTGTTTCTAGCTCTGTCTCTCTAAACAATGTCATCTCTGTTCTGTGCTTTCCTCAAGCCAGCACACCTCATCCCAGGGTCTGCGTGCAGGTGTCCAGGGCTGTGTGAGCTTTGTGCCAGGTTTTGAGAGTCCTTTGCAATCCCTTTTCTCACACGTGGGGTGCAGAGGGCAGCAGGCCCAGCCCTGGTTGTGGGGCTCCTCCTCTGAACAGCAGCACAGCCCAGCCCTGCCAGACCCTGTGTGTGCAGCAGCATCTCAGGCTCAGGGAGGAAATCTCAGCTCTGGGCTGGGGAGAGCACGAGCAGGGACAGTCCTGAGCAGCTGCTGACCAGGGGACACCGAGGGATGCTTCACCC
Source organism: Passer domesticus (assembly GCF_036417665.1). Taxonomy (NCBI): domain Eukaryota; kingdom Metazoa; phylum Chordata; class Aves; order Passeriformes; family Passeridae; genus Passer; species Passer domesticus. The sequence goes on along the minus strand of NC_087475.1, from coordinate 126,989,598 downwards.
CACATCCCCCCAAAGCTGTGCGCTGCTTCCCTGTGCTCAGCGTGCCCCAGGATTGGAGCCCCAGCCCTCCCGGCAGAAATCCATCCAATGCCTGGGGAAATCAGGTGCACTGCTGGGAATCCAGCTCCTGCCATCAGGAACCACCATCCCTGGCTCCATCCTGAGCCCCGGGAATGGGCTCTTCTCACACTTGTGTCTTCGTTTCACCCGGTCTGCTTTGACTGCATCCTTGTTCTTGGGTCAAAGCTTTGTCCTAGCACGTGAAATTGTGACTATTTAATTAACAGCTGGGAAAAAAATGAGCTAATCTGGCTTAGTAGCTGATAAGGATCTCCAGTCTATTGTCAGATCCTCTTGCTTCCCTAATTCTTTTGCAATTGTGATGCATGAATACAAAAAGATATATCCTTTTTTATTTTCCCTCAAAAACTCTGAATTGGCCTTTGTTGTTTTTTTTTTTTTTTAGAGATGCATTTGTGCTCTTTCTAAAATCCCTTCACTGTCATTTTGCTCTGCCCAGCATCCCTTAGACAAACAAGGGAACAACACCAAAAAGAAGCAAAAATTTGGACAGTGCCCCAGTTCACCTGCAGTGAGTTCAGCCTTTGACCTGCTACAGCCAGAGGTGAAAAACATGGCAGGACATTCCTTTTTCTCTGAGCTGCCTTAGGCTGCTCACTCTTTGGCTTTGAAGGTGTGTGTGTTGCTCAGACTCCTACAGCTGCCATTTAAAACAAATGTCTTCATGACACAGCCTGCACAAGTGTCAAAATTCACAAATATTTGGGAATTCTGCAAGGCCTGTGTGCTCAGAGTTTCTTTCTTAGCCCCCTCACATGCATGAATTTTGGGGCTGCAGATTCTGAGAGTTTTCAGTCTAAAATTAGCAAGATTTTCCCATTAACAAGCAGGTGTTTGCTTTTCCACACAAACAAGATTGCAGAGCTGCAGCACATCTGTGCACATGTTGAGAGCAAAAGAGAGCTGATCAAGCAACAGAAAGGTTTTTATTTTCTGTACTGGGTTTATTCCTTGTGTCTCCTGCTTGCTTTCAAGGACACATCTTACACAAAAAAATTAAAATCTAAATAGACAACCAGAAAGTCGAAAATTTGCAAAATGATTAGGTGTCACTTCCAATAAGTGGGTGGCTGGGTCAGCAAATTCAGAGGCCAACGTGGGCCAAAATTGCTGCATAATCTGCATATGCATTTATATTGGTCTTTCTCCAAGCAGTGTGCTGTCACCGAGAAGAAATGTGGCCTTCCAGTGGCCAACTGCCTCCCTGGAAAGGATTATTTGTCAAGTCTGAGCCTCAACATTTAGCAAAAAGGAAAAGCATCCTGTCCTTCTTTTGAAAATGGGGTCTTCAGCAAGCCTGGGTGATTTATAAGGGTTGTGTAAGTAATAAATCCCCAGATCCCAAAATGCAGCCACATCTGGAGCCAGGGCGGGGGGGGGGATAAGGGGAACATCTGGAAATGGCTGGACACTCACAGGAAAGGAAAGAATAACATTATAAGTGTTTAAACTCCTGAAGATACAGTAATAACAGTCCCATTTTCAGCTTTCTGTCCTGCTCAGAGGGTGTGACATTTCCTGTGAGTTCATTAGGTGCTGTGTTTACTCCGTGTGCCACCAGCCAAGGCACAACCACCCCACAAAGCCTTGTCTTCACTGCAGGGAGGTTGTTTGAGTGGAAGGGATTGCCCTGATCACTGAAATGTTCACTAGGTTCCTTCTGAGCTGCTTTCCTTCCCCTGGGCCTCCACAGCCAGCACTGGGCTCCTCTGGCCACCTCCTGCAGCTGGGGCAGCTCTGACCCTTCCCTTCCTGAGGAACCAGGCAGCCCAGAATCCAGGGGAGCAGGGAGGGAGGGCAGCTGCCAGCTCTGACAACTGGAGGTGTTTTTATTTGGGAGGGAATGAGAATAGGTTTTTCTGCCTTGGATTAGATGGAAGGCGCAGCACAATTAGCAAGGAAATCAAAAGATCTCCTGGAGCTGCTGGAGTCCAGTGGAGGATCTGGAGCATCTCTCAGGAGAGGCTGCAGGAGCTGGAAAGTGCAAGCACTCCCTGTGTGTGTGTTAGTGGTCTGCACAACCCCACCCTCGTGTTGCTGAGTGCAGGCACAGCCTGGCAGAGAGATTAATGCATTTCTGACAGCCCTGTGACTCCTCAGCTGCTGTGGGGTTGAAATCTGCTCTGTCAGTGTGCCACGGGGCTGCAGCAGCTGCACAGGCAGGAAGGGCTTCACCACTTGGGGAGGCTGAGCTCAAAATGTGAAATAATTACAACTCTTGCAGTCACACAGGCTGCATACAACGTTCTGACAGCAGCATGATGTTCTTTTCTTGCCTGATTTGCATTCTGGAGAGTCTGGGCCATTCCTTGGGATACACAACGTGCTGTGCTGTGTGTTCCACCTCCTGCCTTGTCAGGGGTTGCTTGCTCCTCTGTGCTTCTGTGTTCAGCTCAAATCCTAAACCGGAGTGTTCCTCTGAGCCCAGCTCAAATCCTAAACCTGAGCGTTCCTCTGAGCCAGCCCAAATCCTAAAAAACCTGAGTGTTCCTCTGTGCCAGCTCAAATCCTAAACCTGAGTGTTCCTCTGTGCCAGCTCAAATCCTAAACCTGAGTGTTCCTCTGTGCCAGCTCAAATCCTAAACCTGCGTGTTCCTCTGTGCCAGCTCAAATCCTAAACCTGAGTGTTCCTCTGTGCCAGCTCAAATCCTAAACCTGAGTGTTCCTCTGAGCCCAGTCCAAATCCTAAACCTGAGTGTTCCTCTGTGCCAGCTCAAATCCTAAACCTGAGTGTTCCTCTGAGCCCAGTCCAAATCCTAAACCTGAGTGTTCCTCTGTGCCAGCTCAAATCCTAAACCTGAGTGTTCCTCTGAGCCCAGCTCAAATCCTAAACCTGAGTGTTCCTCTGTGCCAGCTCAAATCCTAAACCTGCGTGTTCCTCTGTGCCAGCTCAAATCCTAAATCTGGGTGTTCCTTTCAACCTTTGTGTCCAGTTCCATCCTAAATCTGTGTGTTCCTCCCAAATCCTGTCAAGCCAGGGGAGGCTGGGGATGGCAGGCCATGCTCTGGCCACAGGGGCGAGGGGACAGTCAGGAGAAGTCCCCTCTCTAGGGGTGGCACCTGGTTCCCAGGTTCCCAGCTGCTTCTCCCCAGCACTCAGGAGCTTGTGGGGCAGGAGCAAAGGGCAAAACCCCTCCTTGTGCCTGGCTGAGGAGTGCAAACCCCTGAATTTCCCCCTGAGCCTCAGCAGGCTGGAGCAGGGCCCTCTCAGCCCCTGACACACCCCAATGTGTGTGCCATGGTTTAGTGACAGCAGCTCCTTGGCTGTTTCTCCATTCCGTGCACATTCCCTGCACAGGTTTGCAGTGGCAGTAAGCAAAACCAGCTTTTAAAAGCCCAGCTTTAGGCCCCGGGTGAATGAGTGATATCTCCAGGAGCATTTCTGTGGCTGCAAGGCACAATTCAGGCACACGAGTGTAGGGCAGGGCTGCCTGTGGTTTGGGCTCAGTGCCCCTGCCCACGTTGCAGGGAGCTCTGGCAGAGCTGGGGCAGTTCTGGGAGGAAAGGAGGGGTGCACAGTCCCAGCGGTGAGGGGTGCTCACTCCCAGGGCCGAGGGGTGCTCACTCCCAGGGCCGAGGGGTGCACAGTCCCAGGGATGAGGGGTGCTCACTGCCAGGGATGAGGGGTGCACAGTGCCAGGGATGAGAGGTGCTCACTGCCAGGGCCGAGGGGTGCACAGTCCCAGGGATGAGGGGTGCACACCCCAAGGCAGTGCCCAGAGGACAGGGAAGAGCCAGCCCTGCAGGACCCAGCTGGGAAATGCAGGATGCTCAAACCCTCCTGGCCCGGGAGAGGGAGTGAAGAGAGGGAACGTTCACTTTCCCTTCAGCTGAGCATCCTGCAAACCTCCAGGGAGCAGCTGCCCCTGCACCTGGGGGCTTTTCATCCAGACCCATCTGTACCTGGGCAAAATCATTCTCCTTTGAAGCAAATAGAAATTTATGACTTTTCAGAATCACATATCACTTTGGGCTCAGCTGCTTCAGTGTCTATTAAAAGGATCTCACAATCAGCTTTTTTCAGGGGTATAAAATCACTGCAGGGAGTGATGCCCCAGACATTCCCTTCCAATTACCCTGAACTGGAAGACTCAATTGCTCTGAGTCATTTCATTCTGCAATGACTGTTTTCATGGATGAGATTTGAATTATGCCAAAGGTTTTTAATTAAAGTCACCCTTGTCATGCAAATATTTAATTTGGATTGATGTATTTTTAGCTATAAACCACTGTCTTGGTTTTTGGAAAGGGCTCTTTAAAATTCATAAGGGCGTTTTGGTACAAGACTGTGTTGGTTGTGACATGAGGTGTCTGTCAGTCATTCCCTCCCTGCCTGGCTGCTGAGGTGAAATTCCACCTCTGACTCTCTCAGAACAGCAGAGGTTGTTACTAGGCTTGTACTGTTTCAGCAAAACATGAATAAAAATAATATTTCATAAAGGTGGGCTTGCAAAATCTTGCGACTTCTCCTGAGCTGCAGTCACCCTCCTGCAGGAAGAGCTGAAGTGTTGTACTGAAGAATTCTGGTTTAAATAAGTGTTTTAATACAAGAACTTTCAAGAGTCTGAGTCCAAAAAGTGAGCAGAAATAGCTGCAGACATCTTTCTTTTATTTTTCTTTTTGGCTTTGGGTTTTTTGGGTTTTTTTTGTATTTTCCTGGCACAGCACTGAAGTGGAGAAGCTGTGGAGTGTCTGTGCTTTGAGTTATTCTGATTACAGAAAGCAGCTGATCCAGTGTTGAGCAGGAAGCCAGATTAGGTGGCCTCTGGAGGTCTCTTCCAGCCTATGCTTGCTAAAATTGCATGATTTGAAAGTCATCTTCACAATAAATTATAAACCTGAGGGTTCCCACGTACTGAAAATCAGTATTTTTTCTTCTCTAGACATTGAAGGAGTCTCTATTTATTGTGCTTCCACGGTTCCTGCTGCATAATCCCTGCTGCATAATTCTTTAAAAATGGTAAATGGAGCAACAAAGGCAGCAAACACCTCCGAGAGAACTTTGCTGCTTTTCTCTTCCTTGCACAGAATGCTGATGAGGGCTTTTTTGGGGAGGGGTGGGGGCTGTAAACAAAAATATTCCTGCAGCTTTTGGCTGCAAAATAGCAGAGAAAGCCAAGAAGACTCCTGAGCATGTTTCTGTTCGGTTCAAAGATTCTCTCTCTTTTTTTTGCAGCCACATTTAATGTTCCCTGCCTGTCTAAGGTGCATTTAGCCACGCAGCATAATCAACCATGCTTCCCAAAAATGCGTGTGGTCAGGAGAGAAGGACACACATTCCTGCAGGAACCCACACGAGGAAGGGGATGCTCCTTGCAGGCTCTGCTCCAGGGATTTTGCTTTAGCTCAGGAAATCTGCTCCTCCCTTTGCTTTGGGGCACGAGCCTGAGGTGGCTTTGCACTGCCTTTTTTTTTTCAGGCACAGAGAAAGTGTTCTGAAAAAAAAAAAAGTTATCTCAAGGGGTGCTTCAGGAAGCAGAAAAGCTGCAACAGTGTTGGTTTTTGAAGGTCCAGCAGCAAGGCAGAGATTCCCAGGATAGAACCAGTGTCACCCTTTGGTCTAACCAAAGGTTAATTGAGTCTGAGCTGCCAGTGGGGCTGAAGGAAGCAGAGCAGGATTTGAGAGAGCAGCATCAAAAAACCCCATTTAGTGATCTGCAGCTGCTTGACAGGAGTGAGCTGAGCTCTTTCTAAAACAGGCTTCTCTTATTAATAATGCTTCTGGACTCTCTAATTACCCGCTCATTGTTGTGTAAAAAACAAGCACTCTGAGTGCTCCGGCTAAGAACTCAGGATCTGCTGGTGGCCAGCAGTGCAATGTCACAGGAGCTGAGCCCAGCTCCGTGTGTGGCAGCTGCTGTCTCCCCCAGGCCAGCCCAGACCCATCTGCCTCTCCAGACACAGAGCAGCAGCCTGACTCCCTTCTGTGCCTCCCACAGCATCCTCTGCTGAGGCACTCGGCTGCCGTGTTCCTCTGCTGCTCTCTGTGTTCTCCCAGACACAGCGGAGATAAAATCACATTTATTTCAAATAAATGAGTGCTTTGCTTTGCAGCAAAAAGCAAGAGAAGCTTTTTTTTTTCCCAGAGAAAGGCAACAGGAGCAGTTCACGTGCTCTTGTGCTGCCCTGTGCCTCTGGACAGGCAGGTGAGGGAGGCAGAAGGGGATATTGAAGGCTGGAATGGGCAGCCAGTCTCGTGGCACTGGCACCACTCCCCTCAGCACAGGCTCTGAGCACAGAGCAGTGAAATGTATTGATTTCCATATTTCCATGCCTGTTAGGGCTGCTTGCCCCAGTTCCAGTGTGTCCCTGCACTGAGGATGAACATGACCTTTTGAAAATGAGGATCAAACATTCGCATTCAGAGGCTGCAGTGTTTGCATGAAATCCACCCAGTTTCCGTCACCAGCTTTGTGGTTATTGCCCCCTCCTTGGAGTCAGTAATTGCTTCTTCTACATTTCAGAGGTGCTGCACTTACAGGAGCTTTGGCACATCTGTTATCCCAGAATTCCAGCATGGTGGGGTTGGAAGGGACCTCTGGAGATCACCCAGCTCCCAGAGCAGGGTCCCTGGAGCAGGTGACACAGGAATTTGGGATTTTTGGGATGTCCCCGAGGTGGAGACTCCAGGCCCTCCCTGGGCAGCTGTTCCAGGGCTCTGCCCCCTCCATGGACAGAAGTTCTTCCTCAGGATGAGGTGGAACTCGTTGTGTTTCAGTTCATGGCCACTGCTGCTCATCCTGGCACTGGCACCACTGAGCAGTGTGGCACCATCCTGTGACAGCCCCTGGGGGTATTTGTGTGCATTGATGGGGTATTTGTGTGCATTGATGGGATATTTGTGTGCATTGATGGGATATTTGTGTGGATTGATTGGTGGGATATTTGTGTGCATTGATGGATCCCCTCCCAGCCTCCCCTTCCCCACACTGACCAGGCCAAGGCTTTGTGAAGCCCTCCACAACCATTTTTTTGGTGTAGGAGTTTGGATTTTCCTTTTCATGGGTCATGAGTCAGACTCACCGTGAAATGTAAATCCATCTGTGTGATTACTGGTTTCCAGTTCCCAGAGTCTTTCTCTCTTTCTGGTTTTTATCCAGTTTTAAGTGGTTTTTAGCAAATGTACTTCATCCAAATTGGGTATAAGCAGTAATTTGCCACTGCCATTCTTTACGCCTGGGGTGACAGCAGTCCCTTCCTCATTTGTGTCACTTTGCCACCCAGCTCTGTTGTGATCCAGCACCTCCCACACCAGATCAGCAGGAGCCATGGAATTATTCATACATTTACCAGCCTGAGACTCTCTCTTCTCACCTTTGGGCAAAAGCTCCCTGTAGGCTAAACTGAGGGAGTTAATTTTTCACACTTTCATTCTCACACGGACAAACCCTTGATTGGTGTGATTTGCTTCTGAAGAGTGATTTAGGCTGGTGTGGTTTTTCTGGTGACAAACTGGAGCATGGACCGTCAGTGCACCAAAAAAGCAATTTCTGAATGCTTTCTAAACAAATATTTCCTAAATATGTTTTTGTTTTTTGTGTCTTGACACGTCCAGACCAGATTTGCCAGTGGCCCTCCTTGGTTTGTCCTCTGGCAATTGGGCAAATGTAACTTGCACAATGGCCAGCCCCAGCAAAGGTGTGATGGATCATTGGCTGCAATAATTATTGATTCCTAGGGTTAGCAAGCAGGGTGTCTGGCACTGCAAGGGGGCAGAGTACAATGCACTAATAATTGTCATTACCTGTCTGTGGAAATAAAAACATCTCTGACTTTGGCAGGGCTCTGCTGTTCCATCCACTGTGGTTAGAGATGCTGTCAGGCATTTTCTGAGAATCAGGCTGTGATTTTATCAGTCTTCACTTCCAAGGTTGTTTTTACTCTTCTTCACTCGTTTTGCACATAATATGACTATGTAAATAATATTAATAATAGTAAAAGAGCTGCTCTCATTGCAGCTGCAGAGCTGCACCTCCCATCTGAGGGAAGATCCTCTATCTGCAAACAGGAAATCCAGGGGCCTGTTCAGAATGCAGGTTTCTCCACACATCCTCCAGCCAAAATGATTCTTGCTGGCTCTCCTCCCAGTGCAGAGCAGGTGCCCTTTGCCAGGGGGATTTCTGTCACCAGTGCTGCTGTGGGTCACCTGCAGAGCCCTGGGCATCCTTGGGGTGAAGTGGGCTGCATTATTCTGCTTTTTTCCACACTGAGTCCCTGGCAGATTTTTGTTCCTTGGCTTGTGTTTGGGGTTTTTATTCCATGCTCAGTGTAAATGCAATGTGTCCCTCATCCAAGTTAATTATGTGCTTGGGTTAATGACTCATTGCTCCAGGCTCTGGAGTGGGGAACGTGGCCAGTCATTGGTGCACTGACCATTTTACTGCCTTGGAGCTGAGGTCTCCATCCTAAACCTCCAAAGGGGGGCCTCCACCTGCCAGGTGAGACCCAGGCAAAATTCTTCTGCTGTGAAAGTGCCACTGAGCTCAGGAGGAGGAGGTGTTGGGCAAAGGAGGCAGCTCAGAGTGCAGGGAGTTATCCCAGTGTCAGTGTGACATCAGGGGAGTTATCCCAGTATCAGTGTGACATCAGATTAATATCAGTGTGACATCAGGGGAGTTATCCCAATATCAGTGTGACATCAGATTAATATCAGTGTGATATCAGTTATACCAGATTAATATCAGTGTGACATTATCACAATATCAGTGTGACATCTGGGAGTTAGATTAATATCAGTGTGATATCAGGGGAGTTATCCCAATATGAGTGTGGCATCAGGGCAGTTCTATCACATTAATATTAGTGTGGTATCACATGAGTTATCCCAATATCAGTGTGACATCAGGGCAGTTCTGTCACATTCATATCAGGGTGACAAAGGGCCCAGTTCCCAGCCTGGCTGCAATGGCAGCTGCTGGCTGGAGAGCAGGGAACAAGCAGCTACAACCCCTCTGTGGAATACTTCACAAAAAACTACCTGAGAACTCGTTTTGGGATGATAAAACCTGCATGTAGCTCAGAAACCATGAAACCCCAGCGGGCTCGAGCCACAATTCTCAGAGGGATTGAGCATTTGAAGCTGGTCTGAGGGAAACAGGCACTGCTTTTGTGGCTGGGGGACAGAAACCCAACCATTGCTGTGATTCTCTGTAGAAGTGACTCCAGCACCTTTGAAGATTCCCATCTCTTAGAAAAACCAGATGTCACTGACCACTGGAGGCTTTTATTCCTCTGAAGGAGAGAGGCAGTGGAAGCCTAGAGTGCAAATTTCATTATGCTGCTAATTACAAGTTCCTCTCCCGAGCTGGTTAGCAGCTATTTTGATTAGCTGATGTTCAAGACCACTTAGTGTCAAAATCCTGGCAGTTCTACCCAAATTAAATGTTTGTTTCAGGCAGCTCCTCTCCCCTCCTTAGGTAAGGCAAGCCTGGACGCATCTGTTTGTACTGGTGTCCCAAAGGCAATGTTTGTTTTCTTTGTTTGGCTGGGCAGAGGAATCGGTGCTCTCATCTTTTATTCATGCAAGTCTTTCTTGTGAATGTGGCCTCCGATGTGTACCAGAGGCAGAAATATCCCTGACAGTGATGCCTGAAAGACTCTCTGCTTGTGTTACAAACGGACACACAAATTAAATTACTGCTGTTAACGCGTGCCCACTCCATTATTGCAGCCCGGTTTGGAATGCTGCTGAAGCAATTATCCCCGTTCAGAATTGCAGATCAGGAGTTGGGTTTAATCCCGAAAGGATGACATCTCATCCTGAACACAGGCGGTGGCACAGGTCTGGAACACACCTGACAAATGAGTGTGGACTTGGCAGGACCTGCCCAGTGACCCTGTCCTGCCACCCCGGCTCCAGAGGAGGCTCTGGCCAGGCTGGGCTTCCCTCTGCTCTGCCCTGGGATCCAGGGAACAGGGATGGGGTGTTCCAAACTCCCAGAGCTGGGTCTGCTCTGCCCTGGAGCTGGGAACAGGGATGGGGTGTTCCAACCCCCAAATTCCCACAGCCTGAGGTCTGTACTGTCCTGGGATCCAGGGAACAGGGATGGGGTGTTCCAAACTCCCAGAGCTGGGGACTGCACTGCCCTGGAGCTGGGAACAGGGATGGGGTGTTCCAAATCCCCAAATTCCCAGAGCCGGGTCTGCACTGCCCTGGAGCTGGCTGAGAACTCGAGATCCTTTACTGTCAAACTGCTGTTTCACCACAAATAGGGTGCCTTTTAATGTCCACTCAGTGGGAAGGAAAGCCAGGTTTTCATGGAGGAAGCTTAGTGCCAAGCCAGAGGTGACATCCACTCAAGCTTGGGTAATAACCTGTGGTGGCTGAAGATTTATTTATTTCATGCCAACACCCTCATTCTTTGAGCACAGGGAATGGCTCACAGAGAAAACGGAGCTCTCTGTGCTGCAGGAACTTCTGGAGGTCACTAAGGCAAAGCTGGGTTTTATTGTCACGGTGCTGCTGACAGGGCCCTGGACACACATTTCAGCCAAACATTTTCACGGAGAATTAAACTCTGCTAGAAGCTCTGGCCGTCCTGCCTTGCACAAGCACAAGGAAACAGCTGCAGCTGAGGAAATGGGACAACTCTGGAGCAGGGATGTGTTCCCAGCTCTAAAAATACAACCCTTAGCAAGCACTTAGCACGGAGAATTGTCAAGTGCAGCTCTGGTTCCTCCCGAGGTTTAGCACAGGCCCTTCTGCCTTCCTAATGCTTCCCCAATATTTCACCTTTTGGTAGCAGAGCTGCTGAGTTTTCAGTTCCCAGGGGAAATTAGTTTAAAATAGGGCTCAGGCTAAGAATTTCTGTTCCTGGAGCTGGGCAGGGACTGAGGTGCACAGCCAGCAGCAGCTGCTCCTCAGGGCAGCCCCTGGCTCGGGATGGGGCATCCCATCCCAATGAGCAGCTGGGAAAATCCTGGTGGCACCCCAAGGGGCCAGGAGCAAGGCCAGGGGAAATCACCCTTGCCCTGTGCAGGCAGCAGAGCCCTGCAGCTCCAGAGCAGAATGAGCCAGCAGTGCCAGACAAAATGACAAAAAAAACCCCCAAAACCCCAAATGAGCCCTGGGGGACATAAACAAAGAGATCAAGAAGTGATCAAAGGACCTCGTTGCAAACATTCGTGGGTTGTTTATGCCAGAAGTGACACACATGGCCTACAGGAATCCAGGCTCAGAAATTCCTTTAAGGAAGGGAATAAGGGTTTTTATTGCAGTTATGTGCCTATATGCAAATATATATGCATATATATACATATATATATATATATGAATTTATTACGCCAGCTATTAGGATTTAGTTGGAAGTGTAGCTGTGTTTGATGTTCTTAAAATCCTTTGAGTCAATGGATTAAGGAAGAATCCAAACTTTTGAAGTTCTCCCTAACTTAAAACATAACTCCAGCTTTAATGATTTAATGCAAAATTCATGAAGAAGAACCTAAGGACTTTGAGATCCAGAACACATACAAAAAGTCCAAGTCAGTCATTTGGGTATAAAATAGGATTTTAAGCCAATTTGAAAAATTTCGTGGTGGTGGCAAAAAAAAATTCTACATGCTTTGGTGTCAGCGAGTTTGGTTCAGGTCCCAGACTCTGATTGCCAGCCTTCAGAACCCCCCATATTTAATTTTATTTTAATTTTTAATATATTTTAAATTTAAATGGAATTTAATTTGGCAACATTCCAGTTTCTTTAACTCAGTTTGGTGTCAGACCCTCCCAAGGGAGGCACATGCAGTGTGTCCATCTCTGCAGTGCCGAATGCCCAGCTGCAGGAGTTGGAGGTTCCTGAGCAGTGGGAGATTCTGGATGCTCTCCCAGTGAGCAGCTCCTGGTGAATGACGTGTTCTCACTCCATGCTGGTGTTCATGCCACAAATAAATGCCTTTGTTTGTGTTTCCCTGCCCTGCTGAGTTACGATTTTTTAAGGCAACTGTGTGAAAACCAAACTGTTTTTATCCCGGGGGACAGGGTGGGATATTCAGTGTTTGCTGCCCTGGGGTGTGACATGCACTGCTCTGGGTTAAACCAGGGGACAGCAGGAGCCAGGGGCTGCAGCAGAATCCTGCCCCACACATGGCACACACATCTCAGGGCAGTGCTGAAACCCCAGCCGTGTGCAGGGGGAGAAAAACCCTGCCAAATATCAGAGAAATGCATTTGGAGGAGGGAAATAGCCCAAGGAGCAGGGTGTCCTGCACACATGGCTCTGGCAATACACAGCAGACAGAAGTGGGTTCCATCACTCTGCTCTCAGCAATGTGGTTTATTAATCCAGGACTGAACCTGTGGTTTCTCTTACAATAACTGCAGAATTTGAGTTATCCTGCCCCATTTCCCCCCCAAGCTAAGTGATGAAGGACAAACAAAGCTGGATGTGTCTGTGGATGAAATTAAACTTGCTAAATTATAACTCTCCTGGTGGGCCAAACTCTTCTGCTCCTAAAATCACAACAGAGTTTATCTAGGACATAAACATGGGGAAACGATTTTTTTATTTGTTTGGAATGTTTTTATCATTTGTTTTACACACAAAATTATCTACCCTTTGAATTTCCTAGAATGCAAGTGGCAAAGCAGGAGTCAAATTTAGGTCTGAAACTGTGTCCTTGCAGGGACACCTTCCACTAGCCCAGGTTGCCCCAAAGCTCATCCAGCCTGGCCTTGGACACTGCCGGGGTGGGATTCTGGGATTCTGTGACTGTCTGCTGGATCATTCTGGCTCCTACCCCACACGTTGTTCTTTTCCTTACAGAGTTCAGGGCTTACCTCCCCAAATTCACCCATTTCCTGCACGTTTATTCCTGGCACTGGCAGGGGACAGGGCTGCCCAGTGTCAGTGCTCCCTGCTCTAATGGAATCTGATTTTCACTTTGGCTTTCTGGAGTGAAATGGAAGCAAAACTTACACTTTTGAAGCACAGAAAGGGACCACCGTGGTGAAATTAGCATTAAAACATTAAAAAAAAGTTCTTCTGCTCCAAGAAAACCACAAACTGCTGATTTCCATATTAATAGCATAACTTAATGCTCAGGAAGATAAAAAATGCAATCTTTGGCCAGATGCAGAGAATTAATTACAGCAGTGAAAGGATCCTATGAAAAGCACAGAGCAAGGCCTGAATGTTCTGAGAGAATGTTGTCAGTCAGGTTTGAGTGTGTGTAGGGAAAGAGAGAATTGTTTGGTTGTTGCAGGGCTTTGGAGAGAGCCTGGGCAGATATTTAGGCTGGGCTGTCCCTTTGAGACAGGCTGCAGACAGAAAAGATAAAAAAGCAGATAGAAGAGATAAAATGAACACAGAGGGCCACTGGAACCAACCCCTGGGCATTTCTTTTTCTGTACTTCCTTCTCTTAGTATGGAATGTTGGTACTCATCCTGGGCGTGCCACTGTTGACATTGACTAAAATTTTCTCACAGAAGTTCCAGGAACTGCCTTTGCCACCACGTGAATTATACAGGGAAATGTGGCAGCATCAAACCCCATTAAACAGATATTTCCAGCTCTCCTGTTCCACAGGGGGTCAAACCTCAGAGACAAATTAGACAACAGACTGCAGGGAAGGTGTTGAAAGGGAGTAAAAGAAAAGCAAACAAAAGAAAACAAAAAAGAATTACGTGAAAGAATTCCACAAAACAAAAGAATGACATCGTTTTAAAAGTCCCCAAGTGTACCTTAAAGGGCGGGGTGGATTTTCTGTCACTTGTCAGGGGAGCAAATACCCAGTGAGTGATCTGTGCTTGGTTATTTCCTGCTTTGGGACAGCTCCAGGTTTAGCACTTGATCCACCAGTGACACGAGAGATTGTGAAATCTGGGAAGGGATTTTAGGGGATGGGCTGCATTGTCCATCCCCTCAGAATAACCAACCAAACATCTCCAGGGCTGCAGGGCTCTGTCCATCCCCTCAGAAACCACCAAACATCTCCAGGGCTGCAGGGCTGTGTCCTCACAACCAACCAAACATCTCCAGGGCTGCAGCTCACTGTCCATCCCCTCAGAATAACCAAACATGTCCAGGGCTGCAGGGCATTGTCCATCCCCTCAGAATAACCAAACCAAACATCTCCAGGCTGCAGGGCTGTGTCCTCACAAATAACCAACCAAACATCTCCAGGGCTGCAGGGCATTGTCCATCCCCTCAGAATAACCAACCAAACATCTCCAGGGCTGCAGGGCTGTGTCCATCCCCTCAGAATAACCAACCAAACATCTCCAGGGCTGCAGGGCTGTGTCCATCCCCTCAGAATAACCAACCAAACATCTCCAGGGCTGCAGGGCTGTGTCCTCACAAATAACCAAACATGTCCAGGGCTCCTGGCAGCTGACCCTGGGTAACTCTGACTGGGGCTGACACTTCTGACCTTAAAAGATCAACTGCTGCCAGCAAGAGCCTTTCCAGGGGCTGCAGAAAGCTCTGACCCCTGCCCTCCTGGGGAGGGTACGAGCAGAACCGGAGCATTTCTGTGCCAGCTCTGGCACCCCCGTGGCTCTGTGCCACCCCGTGGTGTGGGGGTGTTCTGGCTCCCTGTGGAATGGCACGGGCAGTGCCACGAGAAGGCAGTGGGGGACAGAGCTGTGAGCAGGCTCTGCTGGCAGCCAGTCTGTCACGGGATCTGTGAGTGGTTCCTTCTGGCAGGGCAGGGTTTCCAGACCACGGATGCAGGGCAGGGTTTCCAGACCTGGTTCTGGGTGTCACACAGAGCCCTGCTGGTGTGCTGAGCCCAGGGACAGCAAATCCCTGACAGGGCTGGGCAGGCAGCGCTTCATGGCCCTGCACACCTCCCCTGCTCCACAAACTCCATTTCCTGACGGGTTCCAGGATCATCACTGCACTTTCTGCTTCAAGAGACGTGCCCAGGAGCTGGGAGGTGGAGTGAAGGCTGCTGGAGACCCCGGGGCAGCCCACAGACATCCGGGAACCTGCCCTGGGAACCCTCTGCTCACCAGGAGCTCTGGAATCCCACGATCATTCGGGCTGGGAAAGACCTCGAGGATCAGGGAGCCCAGGCTGGGACTGACCCCGTGGGGGCTTTTGGGTGCCCAGAGGGAGAGCAGGGCTCGGGGCAGCCTGGCCGTGCAGGAGGCACTCACCTGCCAGTGCCCTTGGCCTCCACTGGTGGGGTTTGTGCTGGATGTGCCAGTGTGGGAGGCAGCGCTTGCCAGGCTCTGCAGGTGATTTCCTGAATGAAAGAGAAAAATGTTTCCCACTTGGAAGCTCCAGATGCAGGAGCATGGCCCTGCCAGGGCCTGGAGCTGGTGGCTCATCACCTCTGGCAATCAGGGAGCACCTCAGGGCAGCTGGGAGCATCAGGCAGTGGGGAACAGAGTTCAAGCAGTCACCGTGCCTGCTCCAGGGAATGGGTGAGTTCTCTGCTTTTGGAGTCTTTTTGGTGCAAAGGTGTTGGATTTGTCACTTAAATTGCTGCGAGCTCTTTGTTGTTTGCTGTTGTTGGAATGAATTAAAGGAAAGGGGGTGCTGAAGGGAGCTGTGTGATGTGTTCATCAATACACAGATTGTGTTTGGTTAAAATTGCACCTCAGGGAACTCCCCTCAGCAGCAGCATTTGTTCTGGGGGGGCAGGGAGGTGCTCTGGCCAGACCCTGCTGGGGCTCGCTGCCTACAACAGGAAAGTAAAAGTTTACAGCAAAGTTTACTTTTCCACAATGGCTCAGAATTTCCCACTGCTCAGGTGGTGACACATTGGAGTGAGGAGCCTTTTTGGAGTGACAGGCACAGGATGAGATAAAAGAATAAAAAGCCTAATGGTAAAATTAGCTCCCTCTTTCATTTTTAAAGGGCTGGGAGTGGAGGGTTGAGATCTCAGGTAACCATTTGTGCTCTGCTTTTGCTCTGCTGCAGACAGCTGAGGTCAATCTTGCATTTTCCCTTTCCCCCTGAACAGTTTTTAAGATGAGACAATTGGTTGTGTTTGCTGTCACGGAGGACACAGTGGCTTCAGCCCCTTCTGATCCCTGGACTGGAATAAACTCTGTGGCTGTACATGGCTTGTACAGCCTCCTGTCACAGCCCTTCCCCAGCCACTTCTGGCTAAAAACCAGAGCATTTGTGCTTTTGAATACGTTTTGTTTGTCCTCACTGACAGCTGGAACATTTTCTGCAAGTGGCAGCCCAATACAGGCAGCACTGACAGAAATCTCCAGCTGAAAATGCCCTCCCTTCCCTTCCAGTACATTCCTCGTTTTCTCTTGCTCTTGCTTCTGGAAGTAGTCAGAAAATGTCAAGTTAGTCTTAGTCAGACTCTGAGATTGGAATTTATTTGTCTCAGAGCCTGTCTGAATCCTCTCTCTGCTATAATGAAGTGTTTTGCTAAGCCATTGTTTTTACCATAAATATATTCCCTCGGCTGCATCTTTGTGGTGGATTATTTGCTCCAGAATCTTTCCTTTTCATCTCAGAGATGAATATACATTTCGGGACCAGGTTTTGAAATACCAGTTTGCTTCAGGAAACTTCTTATGAGCGAGTCTGGGAAGCCAGCACTAAATCACTTTTGTATATTTTATTTCCCAAGGAATCAGACCCACTTTGTTTATTATCTAGCAAAACCCCAAGCAGAATGTAAAAACCCAGACTGAATGAGAAAGGAGCATTACAAAAATACCGAAGCTGCCTTTCCCTGGCAATGGGGAAATACATTGCTTCATTTTAATGTGAAAAAGAAATGACACAACGGTAAAGAAATGAAACCAAAGGGTCTGGGAGGAAAGCTGATGTCTTCACAAACAGCTGTGGAGCTTTGGAATGGCTCTGGGTGTCTCTGTGACTGGGGCAGAGCCCAGGCACTCTGGGGTCTGCACAAGGCTGAGGCTCTCAACTTTGGGGTGAAATAACAGCTTCAGGGGAGTGTGGCACCTGGCTCAGGAAGGTTCGGGAGTTTGGGAGGAGAGGAGGCTGCAGCTGAGAGAGGCAGGGAGGGAGAGAGAGAGAAAAATGGGAGAGAGAGAAAAAGAGAGAGAATGAAATGGGAGAGAGGAAAAAGCCAGGAGAGAAAGAGAAAAAAATGGGAGAGAAGGAGGGAGAGGGAAAAAATGAGGGAAGGAGGGAGAGAAAGAGGGGAAAAAGCAGGGGGGACAGGGAGAGAAAGAGAAAAACCCAGGAGAGGGAGAGAAGAAGGGAGAGAGAGTGGGGGAGGGAGAGAAAGAGAGAAAAAAACATTAGAGGGAGAGAGAGGGAGAGAAAGAGAGACAGAAAAAGAGAGAATAAAATGGGAGAGGGAGAGAAAGTGTGGAAAAGAGAAAAAAATGGGAGAGGGAGGGAGGGGGAGACGGAGGGAAGTAAAATGGGAGAGAGAGGAAAAAGACAGGGAGAGAGAGTGAGAAGGAGAGAAAAAACTGGAAGAGGGAGGGAGAGAGAGAAAGAGGGAAAGAGAAAAAAACGGAAGAGAGAGAGAATGAGAGAAAAAACAAAGAGAGAGAGAAAGGGAGGAAGGAAAAACCCCTTGGGCATGTTCCCCAGGGCCTCTCCCTTTCCTGGAACACAGTTGCAGGGCTGTCTCCTTTCTGGGCACAAACCCGTGGCATCTCCTGCCAGGTGGGGGCTCGTCCGGGATCCTTGCACCATCCAGCTCCTGGCGCGTGGCCAGAGGTGCCAGCTCAGTTTGGTGCCCCAGTTTGGGTGCCCAGCTCCCTTGGGTGCTGGTTGGCACCTGGAGGGTCATGGGGCACCCGAGACTGCCCAGGACACAGGAGAGGGGACATGGGGGAGTCCACGTGGATGTCCAGAGCAGGCACTGAGGGAGAGTCAGGAAGGGTTTGGCAA
The DNA here is from genome assembly GCF_036417665.1 of Passer domesticus. Lineage (NCBI taxonomy): Eukaryota > Metazoa > Chordata > Aves > Passeriformes > Passeridae > Passer > Passer domesticus. The sequence continues at coordinate 126,971,733 of NC_087475.1, read as the reverse complement.
ATCTCACCCACGAGTGCAACTTTGGGCAGTAAAACATGGCAGGGTGCATGGCAGCAGAGTCAGAAACAGGGGCTTGACTTAGGGATGGTGATCCCAAAATACCCCTGAAGGGTCCTTTGGGAAAATGTTGGGGTGGTTTGCACGTTGTCCGGGAGGAGACATTGCACTTCTCCCAGGTGAGGATGGACGCCCAGAGGGGACAGTAAGAGGGGCCAGGAAAGGGTCTTGGCAATGCACACCCAGAGGGGGCAAAGGTGTTGGTTTGGGAAAGACTGGTGGAAGGGAAATGTGGAGAAATGTGATTTAGGGAAATGGAAGTGGGAGACTGTGTGATCAGGAAAGACTGGATGTGCCCTGTGAGGCACAGGGACAGGGTTTGGTGTCTCTGTGAGGCACAGGACAGGCTGTGGTGTCCCTGTGAGGCACAGGACAGGGTTTGGTGTCCCTGTGAGGCACAGACAGGCTGTGGTGTCCCTGTGAGGCACAGGACAGGCTGTGGTGTCCCTGTGAGGCACAGGGACAGGCTGTGGTGTCCCTGTGAGGCACAGGACAGGCTGTGGTGTCCCTGTGAGTTACAAGGACAGGCTGTGGTGTCCCTGTGAGGCACAGGACAGGGTTTGGTGTCCCTGTGAGGCACAGACAGGCTGTGGTGTCCCTGTGAGGCACAGGACAGGCTGTGGTGTCCCTGTGAGTTACAAGGACAGGCTGTGGTGTCCATGTGAGGCACAGGACAGGCTGTGGGGTATGGCACCTTTGGTGTACCCTGTAAGAGACAATGTGTCCCCAAAGCCTGGCCTGACTCACAAAGGGATTTGGTTTAAGCTGAGTGATTTTGCATAGTTTGGTGGCTGTGGGAGGGTGAGAGCCCATGTGCAGTGGGAGCAGGGGCTGGAGAGGTGGCTGAGCCTGCCAGGAATTGGTTAGAAAGGGATCTCAGAGAGGTGTGAAAGAAGGGATGAGGAAAAGGTACAAGCAAGGATAATGGCACAGTTTTTACAGCCCCCAGTGGGGAAAAGCACAGCGAGCCTCAGGACAATATGGAAGGGGGCAGCCACCAGGACAGTGACTGGGAAGGAGTCAGTGTGCCTTTTGTAAAAAGAACATTAGAAATGGATTGTTCAGGGTGTCAGATCTGCTGTTGTACCCAGGCTCACCACACTGGAGCCCTTGCTGCACCAAAAAGTGTTTCCTGGTAGGCACAGGAACTTCTCTGTCTGATTTGGATTTTATGCCAAAGGGGGAACAATTATTCAGATGATTTTTGGTGAGTGGGAAAGATGAGCAGGTGCATTTAGTTCCAGCACTCTTGGTGAATGTGTGAGTGGATGGGAATGAGCACTGTGTGTGTTATATCCACAGCTGCCTCTGCCCATTCCCTTCAAACACATTGCACAGGGCTGGGAGAGCCAGGCAGAATGAGACGTGAGCAGTCTTGTGTTCACTGAGTTGTTTTACGCTTTTTCTCTGTGGAACAATATTCATCACTTTCGGGGTTTTTTAACCCAGTTTAAGACTCTGTACTGGCTGTGTGCAGCAAAACTGAAGGGCTTGCTCAGATCCTGCTGCTGAGGAGCCAGCTCCTCAGGAAGAAGATAAGTAGAGGGAGCAGGCAGGGAGGGGAGCTGTGGGAGAGCCTGCCTGGCACCCCTGCCCTGCCAGCCTGGATCTGATGGGCTGCTCCTCCCCAGGAGTGAGGGTGCAGGACCCCAGGGGCTGCTTCAGGTCACAGGGGTTTCTTGAGGTCATTTGGGGTTTCTTGAGGTCGTTGCAGTGCCTGGGTGGGGTTATGTCTTAGGTGAGAATAAGAAATGAAACTGAAAGCATGAATGCTGTCCCCATCTCCATCAGCTGTTAGAACAGTGCTCTTTCTCTCTTCCATGACTCATCTCCAAGAAGTCTCTTGGAGGAGGGATATTTCTGTGCAGGGGCCCCCAAAATCTCCCTGGATGACTCCCAAGTGACATCATCCCATTGTGAGATGCTCCGCCCAGGGGGAGGAGCCTGGCAGTCCCAGCTGCATATAAGCTGGGGCTTGGAGCACCACCAGCACTTTGCCTGCTGAGTTCCCAGAGGAGAAGAGGTCCAGAATCAGCAGGGGAGCTCCAGAGGACGACCAGGCCCTTGTGCAGGATCCGTGCTCCGACAGAACCCGGCCATCCCTCCCAGAGAGCCGCAGCCACCATCTGATCACACCTCCGGGGTGCCAGGTTGTATTCTGACCCTGTCAGTTTAAGCTGGTGTTTTCTGCCTTTATTTCATTCTCCTGTTAAATTGTAGCTCTGACTTGGGGTCTCCTCCTGGTTTGCTTTGAGACTGGTACATGTTTTGGCACCCTGCATGGAGCCAGTCCTGAGAGAAGTCAGAATGACAATTTTGTGTTGCAGAAACCTCCTGCTCACTGTGATGCTCTCCATGCTTATGTGGGTCTCATGCCTTGCTCTCTGTCTTTTCCCACACATCGGGAACCACCTGTCTGCTGCAATGCTCCTCTTGAGTTCAGGGAATGGTATGAAAATTGCTTTGTTGGCTTTTTGTGTCTATTGCATGATAACCTCTGAGGAAGTGAGCCTAACTTGGAATACAAGTTCACTTTCCTTTTCTTTTCCTAATCTGGGCTGCTCCATCTGCATCCTCCTCAACAATCTCACCCAGCCCCAGGGGGAAAGAGCAGAGAGTGGTTTCTCCCCGACTTTCAGACCTGACAATGCAGTTTTTGAAAATCTCGAGTTCCCTCTGGGTGTCAAAGACGGCATAATCATCTTGTTAGTTCTGCTTTGTCTTCTCTCTGCAGCCTGCACCCTTTGCACCCTTTACAGCCTCTGCACCATGCTTAGAGACAGAGAAGTGCTCCGGGTGGTACAGCGGGGTCTGGAGGAGGAGGAGGAGGGAAGGACAGAGCCGGTGAGCACCACGACTGCACGGCCTGGCATGGAGAGAAGAGGAACCCAAAACACAGCAACAAGCACCACGACTGCACGGCCTGGCATGGAGAGAAGAGGAACCCACAGCACAGCAACGAGCACCACGACTGCACGGCCTGGCATGGAGAGAAGAGGAACCCACAGCACAGCAACGAGCACCACGACTGCACAGCCTGGCATGGAGAGAAGAGGAACCCACAGCACAGCAACGAGCACCACGACTGCACAGCCTGGCATGGAGAGAAGAGGAACCCACAGCACAGCAACGAGCACCACGACTGCACAGCCTGGCATGGAGAGAAGAGGAACCCACAGCACAGCAATGAGCACCACGACTGCACGGCCTGGCATGGAGAGAAGAGGAACCCACAGCACAGCAACGAGCACCACGACTGCACGGCCTGGCATGGAGAGAAGAGGAGCCAAAAGGGCAGTCAGTGCTTCCACACAGACCGCCACCAAGCCAGGGCAGCCCAAGCCAGCAGCAGCTGCCCCCGTTCAGAAGAAGAAATCCAAGAGCAGATCCATCCAAAGAGTGGCTGATGGGGAGGTGGCCGGACCCTCACACCGAGGAGAGCCAGCACCAGTGGTCATCACTGTCACTGTGGCCCTGGGTGGGCTGCCAGCTGTGGTCAGTGCCCAGGCGACCGGGAGAGCCCAGGGAACTGTCAGCCTCTGGCAGTGACTGCTGGTGAGTGTGAGGGGTGGGTGCTTTGTAAAGTAGGGACAGAGATGGACACCTTTGTAAGCTATGGAGAGGGATGGACACCTTTGTAAAGATCTCCAGGTGCACCAGGGAAAGGGAGCACAGTGGACCAAGGAGATCATTTTTCCCTGAGAGCCCCAAGGATGTACAGTGCACATTGCAGATGTGGATGAGATTTGCACGCCTTGGACCAGAGAGATCCTCCCGTGACCTGGAGATGTGCCGTGGAGGGAAGGAGAGGACAAGGTGGGAGCCCTGGTCAGCAAGCTGGGAACTTACAAGGACTCTGTCACTGCCCTGTTGTGCACCATGTCTCATCCATGGAAACAAAGCTGGCTGAGAGCATCTGGAGCTTGGGAGAGAGCCTGAGAAAGGAGCTTCAGGAAGGGACTTCCCACACTCACCAGAACCAGCCAGTCTCTGCATGAGGAGCAGATGCCCCCCAGCCAGGCAGAGAGGATACACTCCACCAGGTAACCTCTGCTTTTTCTTTCAGGAGCACGGAAAAGCCCCCTCCTCCTTAGCAGCCTGGGTGCCTGAACTTTGAAGAGGAATTTCAGCAGAGCTCATCTCGAGTCAGCAGTGCTCTGGCCTCCCGTGGACAGAGCTCTGGACCCTACAGGAATGGGAACACCACTGGTTCTCCTGGAGACCAGTTCTCCTTGCTCTCAGGAACACATTCACAGGGGACACCAGCGTGTGCCTGACCAGGATTAGAGGGGCCCTGTCTCCAGGCACGTGGAGGAAAAGGAGAACTGGATCTGCTGGACTGTGTGGATGCCATGGCCTGTCTGCCCACAAAGGTACAGCTTTGGTGGGCACTGGCACTCAGGGCAGCCTGGTGCCACCAAGGCATGTGGGAGTGGAACCCATTTGTGTTTCTGGGGTGGCAGGAGGGTCCCACAGCTGCCGTGCATTTGTCTGGGAACGAGGGGCACAAACACCCCACGGTGGCTGGCCCTGAGGCCCTGCACCCTCAGCAGGCCCATCCCAGAAACGGGGATCCCAGAGACCCAAAAGGACCTCGCTGGCCTTTGGGATTGCTGCTGCAGAGACAGAAGCCTGAGCACCCTGCCTGGTCTTGATACGAGCCCCTGCTGCTGTGGGACTGCTGAGAGGTGGAGAACAACAGGAACCAATGAGCACAGCAACACTGCGCCATCAACAGATCATCATCATCTTCATCATCATCTTCATCATCATCTTCATCATCATCTTCATCATCATCTTCATCATCATCTTCATCATCATCTTCATCATCATCTTCATCATCATCATCATCATCATCATCTTCGTCATCACATAAATTTGATGCAGAGCATCTCAGCAAAGGCAAGTGCCTTTTCGCCCCTTAGTTAAAACAAAATAAAACCCTGAACAAGGCACTTGAGGTCACAGTTGAAGTTATTCCAGGTCACAGGGGTCATTTGAGGTCACAGTCGGGGTTACTCCAGGTCGTAGGGGTCGTTTGAGGTCATGATCGAGGTTACTCCAGGTCGTAGGGGTCGTTTGAGGTCACAGAGGTTACTTGAGGTTGTTTGAGAATTTTTTGGTTTCTCCAGGGGTTACTTTAGGTCATTTCAGACCCTGCTTGGGGTCATTTGAGGTCACAATCGGGGTTACTCCAGGTCGTGGGGGTCGTTTGAGGTCACAGTCGGGGTTACTCCAGGTCGTAGGGGTCATTTCAGGTCACAGAGGTTACTTGAGGTCATACCAAAATTTTTTGGTTTCTCCAGGGGTTACTTCAGGTCATTTCAGACCCTGCTTGGGGTCATTTGAGGTCACAATCAGGGTTACTCCAGGTCGTGGGGGTCGTTTGAGGTCACAGTCGGGGTTACTCCAGGTCGTAGGGGTCATTTCAGGTCACAGAGGTTACTTGAGGTCATACCAAAATTTTTTGGTTTCTCCAGGGGTTACTTCAGGTCATTTCAGACCCTGCTTGGGGTCATTTGAGGTCACAGTCGGGGTTACTCCAGGTCGTGGGGGTCGTTTGAGGTCACAGTCGGGGTTACTCCAGGTCGTAGGGGTCATTTCAGGTCACAGAGGTTACTTGAGGTCATACCAAAATTTTTTGGTTTCTCCAGGGGTTACTTCAGGTCATTTCAGACCCTGCTCGGGGTCATTTGAGGTCACAGTCGGGGTTACTCCAGGTCGTAGGGGTCGTTTGAGGTCACAATCGGGGTTACTCCAGGTCGTAGGGGTCATTTGAGGTCACAGTCGGGGTTACTCCAGGTCACAGGGGTCGTTTGAGGTCACGATCAAGGTTACTCCAGGTCATAGGGGTCATTTCAGGTCACAGAGGTTACTTCAGGTCATTTGAGAATTTTTTGGTTTCTCCAGGGGTTACTTTAGGTCATTTCAGACCCTGCTCGGGGTCATTTGAGGTCACAGTCGGGGTTACTCCAGGTCGTGGGGGTCGTTTGAGGTCACAATCGAGGTTATTCCAGGTCGTAGGGGTTACTTTAGGTCACAGGGGTTACTTGAGGTCATTTGAGTATTTTGACATTTATTCTCTAATTTAGTTTATTCCCTTGTCCATCTGTCCCTGAGTTGGTTTGGGATTCCTCGGGCAGGCAGCTCAGTGCACAGAGACTCTGCCTGTGGTGTGCAGAACAGCCAGCAGGACAGCAGGACACAGCCAGGACAGCAGGACAGCAGTGGCCATGCCACACTGGGCTCAGGGGCTCCAGAGCCCCGCGGGGTTGGGTTTCTCAGCTGGGATGAAGGATGAGGGCTGCACCCTCCCGGGGCCTCAGCCAGTGGGGAGGAAGAGCCGGGAATTCGGGACGAAAGGAGGCGGCGCCCTCCCAAACCGAGAGAGGGAAAACCCCGCGGGCCGTGCCCCGGGGCACTCTGCCTTTATTCAAACAAAGCCGCAGCACTCCCTGTCCCAACCCAGGAGGTTCCTCTCCTTGCCCCGCAGGACTCGATAACTCCTCTGTCTCCCGTTAAAATAAATAAATTTGTAAAAAAAAGCCACTCTGGTGTTTGTGGGGTTTTCTGACAAGTCCATACATTTATTTCAAATACACAGCTAGACACGTTTGTTTCCAAAGTCACTTTGTCCTGCAATCACCAAAGCATACAAAGACACCAGGACGGCACAGCAGAGATTTGCCCATGGTATTTAATCAGTTATCTCCCAGCAGTGCAGGGAGGCTGAAGGCTCTGCAGCATCTATGAGCACAGAGCACGGGGCAGCTTCCCCCTGCAGGAGAGCAGAGCTGCAGCCCACAGGAACCTGCACAAGGCTTCAGCCAGCACGCACACACGAGTGACAGCCCCGGGGAAGGCCCTTCCCTGGCAGGGAAAAGCGCAGGGATTATTCCACCCTGCTTCCAGGCCCCTCCCACAGCACACAGGGCTCCTTCCCTCCCAAAAACCCTTTCTCTTGTTGCTGGCATCCTGGAAGGGCCCGTCAGCATCCAGATGAGCTGCAGGAAGCCCCCTGGGCGCTCAGGGTCCCTGGACACGGGCTCGGGCTGGATGAAACCCAGCAGGAGCCAGAGATGTCCCAGAGCAGGTGCAGCCCTGGGCACGGGGTGTGGCCCAGCCCCTCCACCAGCCAAACTTCTCCTGTTGCCCTCAGGAAACTCATCCACAGCAGCAGGGCAGCTGCAAAGTCCAGCTGCAGGGTTTTGCTGAAGTCTTACAGCTTCCTTTTGCTGCTCCTGCTCCCAGACCCCGAGCAGCTCCCAGGCCAGCTCAGAGCATCTGAACAGGGCAGAGGAAAAACTCTGTGTCCCTCAGCAGGCACACATGCACCCCCTCAGTGCCAAATCCCTTCATGCCTGCAGACACAAAACATCCACTCATGCTCCAAGGGGGCTTTTCCCTACCAGAATCCACAGTGTGGGAATTCCAGCTCTGCCCAAACTCTGAAATGTTAGTGCCACCCTCTCAGACGTATTCCCGTGAGCCTGAAATGCTCCAGCACGTGCCCAGAAAGTGCCAGGTGTGCCACTCAGCCCAGCCTGGCTCTGCCCTCGGGATCAGGGCTGGCTCCAAGCCCCCACACGAGCACGGGGCTGTCTGAGCTCAGGGACTCTGTCTGAGCTCCTCTTTGGATCAGCTGGAAAAAGAGAGAAATGGGGAAATATTTAGTCATCAGGCGCTAATGTCAGACATGAAAAGCTCAGGTTTGCTTTGAAATCGATGTCAAATGCTCAAATAAAACAGTTCTATCTTTCTGCTCTTTGAAAATAAAGTTACCAGTGCAGATGGCACGCCCAGTTCCAGTTTGATTCCTAGATGAGCCCACTGATAGTGGAAGTATACAGGATCCTCTAATTAATGTTATAGAAAACTGCACTTAATTACTTCTTAAGCACATTACATCTGCATAAAGTTGCATTACACTGAATACATCATCATTTAAATCCATTACCTACACATAAATATGTATCAGATTTGCATTGCAAATGTCTTCATCCTCTGCTTTGTTAATCACAAATGTCATGTCTAAATTACTCCAAAATGTGCAGTTCTGGCTTACTCACCAAACAGTTCCATATTAAACAAAATATGCATTATAAGAAAAAAATCACAAGTAAATAGGAGGTGGAGTTCCTCGGGGTGCTGGAAATTATTACCAAAGTCACCAGAACGACTCCACTGAAATCAGCTGTCAGTGACAGCTGCTGTGACAGACTTCATAAGACAACAGAAAAAAAATATGGTTTAGTGCTAGAAAAACCTATTTAGGAGTGTTTTCTTCAATCTCCATCTAGAATTAATAAGCGCTGATTTGACTGCTCCAGTGATGAGCTGGAGACATCAAACCAGTTTTGTGGGGCCTGGAAAATTCCCCCTGCAAGATCTGAGCTGGTTGCCTTCCTTGCAAATGCCCCTGAGTTAATCCATGCCATGAATTTCTGTGGAGCATGGCGCTGCCTCACCCAGCTTCATCTGAAGCCCAGTTAATAAAAGGCTTCTTTAATTAAATGCAGCTTTCCATGTTCTCTTTCAAATGGAGCAGTCAAATGAACACACAGAGACATTGCTCTGCTCAGCCCAAACAGCCACTGCAGGCACAGCACAGCACAGGGCCAGCCTGATCCCTGTGTGTGAAATTGTCCCTTAAGTGCTGCCATCCCTCACTGCTGGGAAAAGAACCAGAAAAACCCCGCTGCGCTGGGCTTCCTTGGGCACTTACCTCTGACATGGAGGCTCCGAGGCTTTCAGCTGGGAATACTGAAATTCCAAACCATGCAAATGCTGTCGGATCCTGCAGGACGGACAGACAGACAGGATCAGGCTGCATTCCCAAGGCAGCCTGGCAAGCTCGGAGCAGCAGGAGCAATGTCAGGGCTTGGCTTTTGGGCGTGCTGGGAGCCGTGGGAGCAGCTCTGTGCTCCGAGGGGCAGGTGGGACTGCCTGTGCCTTCCCTGGTGATTGCACTGGTAATTCCCTGGTGATTGCACTTTGCACGGGCACAGGGCTTCCTGAGCACGGGCTGTGCCAGGCTCTGCCAAGGAGGAGGTGCTGCCTACAGAGCAGCAGGGGTGCTGAGCAGCAGGGAAACCAACACCGGGAAATGGTTAAAAATCTGTTCCGTGAGCCACGTTCCATGCCCTGCAGAGGGGATGAGGAGGATACAGCAGCTCCACAAGCACCAGAAATCCATGGACAGTCCCAGAGGCCTCTGCTGGGGCAGCACAAACATCTGTGTGCCAGGACTGGAAGCTGGAGGCTTCTCTGTTCACCGAGCCCTGCTGCCAGCTCCAGGCTTCTCCCGGGGCACTCCTTAGGGACAATCCACTCCTCAGGGACATGCCCTGCTCCCTTTGCCCCCCAGCACGGGCTGCTCATCTCCCCCGAGAGCCTGCTGACTGCTGCTGTCCCACGCCGTTCCTCATTCCCAAAGAAATGCAGGCTGTGCTCTAACCAAGCACCTGTGTGAGAACAGGTCCTGCCAGGCACCAGAGACAGAGATCCGAGTCACCAGCAAACAGCAAAGCAACAAAATTGCTCCTCCTGAGGGTAAATTAGGAAGTCAGTCAGCACACGTCAAGTCGGAAGATCACAGCATGGCCCTGGATCCATGGCAGTGTCCAAAGCCAGGCTGGACGGGGCTTGGAGCTCCCTGGGCTGGTAGAAGGTGTCCTTGGCGTGGCAGGGGCTGGAATGGGATGATCCTTGGGGTCCTGTGCAGCCCAGAGCTCTCGGTGGCCGGGCCAGCAGCTACACGTAGGCATGGACGCCCAGGGCCGGCGCTCCCGGCCGCGCTGCCCGGGCCAGCCGGGGGTGGCCGTGCCCGGCGGCCGCGCCAGCCCGGCACCAGCAGTGGCAGTACATGGCTCCCGCGGCCAGCAGCAGGGCACTGCTGGCCCAGCCCACGTAGAGCGCAGCGCCCAGCTCGCGCTTCAGCGGCGCGGGCACCGCGGGGTCGTAGAAGTCGCGGATGACGCTGCCCCCGGTCCAGGACACCGGCAGCAGCACCAGCGTGCCCGTCAGCAGGAAGGCCGCCCCGGCCGCCAGGATGAAGGGGCTGAGGGCCCGGGGCCCCTGCTTGGCCCGCTGGCTGTACTTGACCCCCGCGATGGCCAGCAGGAAGGCCAGCACGGCCAGCGCCGCCGCCAGGCACATGAGGGCCCGCAAGGCCTCCAGCGGCGGCGGCAGCGCCAGCACCGAGTCGTAGAACTTGCACTGCAGCCTGAGGCCCAGCTGGCTGATGCAGTCCATCCACAGCCCCTCCCAGATGGTCTCGAACACCACGATGTTGCCCTCCACGTAGGCAGACACCCTCCACTGGGGCATGGCGGTGGCCGCCAGCGTGCCCACCATGCCCACGCCGCCCAAGATCAGCCCGGCGATCTGCAGCACGCAGCAAACCATGCTGCCCCTCAGCTGCTGCCCCAAAAAGTCACCTGCATGGACTGTCCAAGTCACCTGCTCACACGAGCCATGCACTGCAGGACACGAACGCCTTCTCCAGCGGTTTCCTGGCACAGCAGTTCAGGTTCCTGGCGAGAGGCCGGAGCTCCAACCGGTGGAAATCCATTCCTGGCTGCTCCGAGGCCCGGCTATTTATTTGCTCTGAAATCCCCTTGGCTGCAGCCCGTCAAGCCCGGCAGGTTTGCAGCCAATGGCAGCCTGCAGAGGTGGGGCAGGGCTGACTCCACTGCTCCTCGGAGGGCGGCTGAAGTGCTGCTGTAATTAAGCAAGTGGCAGGGATTCAATTAAAGGTGCCTAATTGCAGGGCTGACAATTTCTTAACTGCAAGATTGCAACTGTGTTGAAATCCAGTACAGAAAGCCTGAACTTCCACCTGCAGAAATATCGTTTAAAATGGGTCATTACAGTTGTTCTTACAACAAAAGCTAAACTTGAGGCTTGAGTGGGGCTCATTTCCTGAGTGCTGCAGCCCTGGGAAAACAGCTGATTGTTATTTTCCTTTAGACCAAGCCAACAGGTACTTGGTGTAGCCCTTTAATGTAGATTTCTCATTTTGATCAGACACAAAAGCCTAATCATGATGTTAGACAGGTACAGGAAAGTCAAGTATTCCAGCCAACATCAAAGCTTCGCTCTCCCAGCTCCAAAATTCACCAGGGCAACCAAGCAAAGAAGTGGCTGAGCCTCACGGCTGCTGCTTTTGCATCTGGGAGCAAAGGCACAGGTAGGGGATAGTCCTCATGGGAACCAGAAGGAAAATGCTGTCATTTTGTGCCACACCAGTGGTCTCAGGGGACACTGGGGGTGTCTGGTGTGCAAGGCTCAGATCCAGAGTCCCTCCCACAGAGCTGCAAGCCTGGGCAAACAGCCCTTGCAGAGGCTGCTGTGCCTGGGGCAGCCCAGGAAATGCTGCTGAACCCACTTTGGCTGCTCTCTGCTCCTGCCTGAGACAGGGCTGGACAATGACAGCTCACAGCTGCTGGGGAAGTTGATGTGCTGCTGCTTTCTCCAGCTCTTTGAACCTCTTAGAAAACATAAGGTAAAAAATTGGCCCACCAAAGACAATAAAGAGCCCTAGAAGTGCTGTGGAAGAAAGACAAATCCTGGGTTTTTTGCTCAAGTGTTTGGCAATATCAGGCATTGTCTGTGATGGTATTAATTTAATTACAGCTCTAGGTGCCTACACAACAACATCAAAGCCAAAGCTAAAGCCATGAAAAGGAAACTGTCCACCCAAAACACCCACAGCCCGGTTGCTTCTTGGAAGGAAGGAAGTGCCAGATAATGCAAATTATTCATTATAGTGTTACATTTCCATGTGGAAAATGCTTCCAAGGGATGTGGGCAATTCAGCTTCGAGTCTACAACCAGGAATCTGGTGAGAATAACAAGTCCTGAGCTGAGGTGTGAAACACAGAGAGAAATCCACCACCAGGTTTGTACTTACAGGGAGAGGAATTTCACATCACTCCGCCACAGGCAGAAGAGAAGGAGCCTGTGATGCAGGAATCTGAGGAACTTTGCTCCCTGCCACAAAGAAGGAGATGAAATCAGAAATCAGAGGTGGGTCTGAGGGAAGCTCCCTTCCCTGGCAGGACACTGCTCCCTTACAGGAACATTCCTTATTTTAACTCCAGAACCAGAAATCAATTTATGATGGAAGATCTCTCTTAAAACCAGTGTTTAAATATCATTTTTTTAAACAGGAAAACCGTTTGTGCAATGTTTTCAGGCAGGCAGCTCCTCAAGGTGAGCACAGACCATGCCTAACGCCCTGCATCCGTTCTCCTGGCTGCCTTATCCATCAGGGTGCTGGAAATAATCCTGCCTTGGATGCTCTGGGAGGGTCAGCAGCTGAGGCCATGCAGAAAATCACCAGGGCAAGGCTGCAGAGAGGATGAAAACTCTGAGAGAAATGGGATTAAAATGCAGCAATACGCCCAGGGAGTGCCCCATGGCTGGGTGGGGTTCCTTTCAGCAGGAATTAGAGCCTTTGGAGGGTGAGACCCATCAGCAGGAGAGGGGGACACCCAGGTGGCAGTGCTGTGGGTCCAGGGGACACCCAGATGGCACTGCTGCAGGATGGTTCCTTCTGTTGGAACCTGAGGGGAAGGAGGCAGCAGAGGGAAAGCTCCAAATGGAATCTAAAGGCAAATTTCAGGAGCTGAAAGGAGCTTTAAAGCTTTCCAAATGTACAGGAGACAGGCTGGGATAAAACCCCAAACCACTGTGAGTGCCTGGGACCTGGTAAAGCTCCTGGCCCTCCCCCAAATGCCGGTGAGGCCCTGCCTTTGCTCACCTGAGGAAAAGCCATTTTTTGCAGGTGAATCCCGTGTGGGGCAGCCTGGAGGGGCTCCTACAGCCCTGTGCCCCCCGAGAACTGCAGCTCTCACAAGGAGAAGGAGGAATGTCTAATAACTATTTATCCCAGAGATGTGCTGGGGGTTTGGGGGCTGGAAGTGAGGGAAGGGAAGGAAAGAAGATGGAAAACAGCCTGGTGAGTGCAGCCTGACTTAAAACCAAGGGTTTTTTCCTCAGGAAAGCTGGTGCTGTTGTGTTGGAGAGGAGCAGGGCTCACACTGCAGGCAGAGGATTGAAGGATCATGAGGATGAGAGGAGCTGCATCTCTGCACGAGGCCATTGCAGTGAGGTGAGAGAGCCTGCAGCAGCCAGGGAGAGCAGCTCCTCTGCTCCTGGTCATGTTATTCTTCATTAATTACACTGGACACTGAGGGATGCACACGTGGATGAGGCTTAACAATTGCCCAGGAAGTAAATGGGAAGCAAATTAAAATTCAGCATGGATGCAGCAAAAAATAAGCTCAGGTTTTGTTTGGTGTCAAAAGCTGATAAAATCTGCTCCATTTGGACCTTATTAAAGTGGGAAGGAACAGAGACGTGGAGGGCTGGCAGGGAGGAACAGGGATGTAAAGTGAGGCAGAACCCACAAACAACCAAAGGCTGTACTGGGGGAGAACTGTCACGTTCCTAATGCCAGACACTGATTTCTGCTGCTCTTGGAGGCAGGGATTTCCCTGGGGATCACCCTCCTCCCCTCAGGGATCCAACAGCAAAGGAGGAAGGGCAGCAAGGAAATCCCCTTTAGACCCCCACTTTGGGATGTGCAGGGAATCCCACCCGCCCTGGGAAGGGCTCTCCTGGCTCTGGGAACCATTTACCTGGGCTGGGATCACCTGGGGGAGCGTGCTCCGAGTGCTCTGCAGTGGGGAGGCTCCCCTGGCATGCCCTGGGCAGCTTTCCCCTGGGATTCTCTGTGCAGCTCCCTGGAATTCTCTGTGCAGCTTTCCCCTGGGATTCTCTGTGCAGCTTTCCCCTGGGATGCTCTGTGTGGGTTTGGGGCAGCAAGCCTGAAAAGGGAGAGGAGAAGCAGCCAAAAACAAGCAGAGGGATAAATGAGCTTGGGGGTGAATGTAAGGAGGGTGACAGGGAGGGAAGGACTGCAGGGAAAGGGAAGGACCCGGACAGGGGAGGCTCCACAAGCCAGGGGTGACCAGGGAAAGTTTCTGGGAAGGGAACCACGGAGCAGCCTCACCCGATTGAGCTCCAGCTTGCTGGAACCCTTCCCAATGGGGTGGACTTCTGAGGGCACTGCAGGACAGCCAGCTCGGGAGGTTTTGTGGCAGGAGCAGCCCTCAGGAACAGTTGTGGTGTATTTACCCACCCATGATGGGGATATTCCAGAGCTCCAGAATGGAACTGGGACTTTTGGAAGGTTTGGGAGCTCCACCCACCCGAGCCAAAGCAGCATCCCTCTCCTCTGGCCTGCAGGGTCCCCAGGTCACCTGGAAGGGCTCCACTTCCACGGGGTGCCCAGAGGGCAGGGCAGAGCCCCTTGGATCAGCCCTGGAACCAACACTGCTCATTCCCCACATCATTCCTCTTGTCCCTAAGCAGGAAGAAAGGGTTTGACATCACAAACTTCCAATGAAACACTTAAAAGAGTCAGTCAAGCTCCAGAACAGGAGTGCTGTGCTCCATCAGACACCACAAATTGGATTATGCTCCCAGCTCAGTCAGAGGCAAAATCCCATTGATTTCTGCGGGGCTGGAGTTGCACTTTATTAATTGGCTGCAAAGTTCTATTAAAATATTGCTGCTATTGATTGGTTTGGGTCATTCATTAAATCAACTTGTCTGGAATTGCTAATTTTTTACTAAGCTTTGTTTCTTTACATCACTGCTTATCATTGCCACATGATCTTAATGGGAATAATGTAATTTAGCCTGTTTTAATGGGAACTGTGGGCAAATACTGTGGTTGCTGATATTCCTTATGCCTATAAACTGTGCTGGTGTGAATGAGCCTCAGCAAAAATCTTGGCCTGATTGTACAGAAGATCCCTGTATTAAAAAACAAACAAACAAAAAAAGTGAAAATAATAATAAATAAAATGTATATATACACCACAAGAGTCCTGTGGCAAGCAAGCAGTGTTTGTGGTGTGTGCAGTGCTGGAAAAGAAATGCTGTAAGGCACGAGTGAGCTGCCTCTGGAAAAAGGTTGTGAATGAGTTTGACCTAAATGGGCTACAAAGGAAATATTAACTTTCCCTGAAAGGAGGGTAATTAGGGTGTACGTAGAGAGCTGTGTTTATTCTCTGAAATAAGGGATATTTTTTCATGTGTTTCAGCTTACCTTCCTCTGCTGGATAAACTCTCCAGGCAACCCTCCATTAAGCCTACAGTAAATCAATCCCTCAGTGAATGCTTTTCTTTTAAACCATTATTATCTTGTCTTTATTCACTGTTATCCCTTCTTTCCCAGGCAGAAAAAAAACCCCTCAGCTGCTTAACTCAGCTCTTCACTGCAACAGGCCAGAATTTCATACCATAGTGTAATCCCAGGCCTTTTATTAGTGTTTGGCACACAAAATGCAGCCCAAAGCAAGAGCAGAGCCTCACCACCCAAAAGCTGTTCCAAAACATTACCAAAATAACCCAAAGTGCTACCAAAATAACCCAGGGTACTACCAAAATAACCAAAGTTACTCTCAACCCAAGTTACTACCAAAATAACCCAAAGTGCTACCAAAATAATCAAAGTTACTATCAAAATAATCAAAACATTACCAAAATAACCTAGAGTGCTACCAAAATTACCAGTTACTCTCAACCCAATTTATTACCAAAATAACCGAAGTTACTATCAGAATAAACAAAGGCACTATCAAAATAAGCCAAATAACCCAGGGTATTATCAAAATATTCCAAGTTGTTATCAAAGTAACCCAAGTTACTACCAAAATAACCCAAACTGCTACCAAAATAACCCAGGGTACTACCAAAATAACCCAAGTTACTCTGAACCCAAGTTACTACCAAAATAACTAAAGTTACTCTCAAAATAACACAAAGTACTACCAAAATAACCCAAGTTACTGTCAGAATAAACCAAGGCACTATCAAAATAAGCCAAGGGTATTATAAAAATAATCCAAGGCACTATTAAAATAACCCAAGGCACAATCAAAATAACACAACACACTACCAAAATAACCCAGGGTACTATCAAAATAACCCAAGTTATTATGAAAATAACCAAAGTTACTATCAAAATAATCCAGGTTATTATCGAAATAACCCAGGTTACTACCAAAATAACCCAGGGCACTACCAAAATAGCACAAGGCACTGCCAAAATGGCATTACCCAGAGCTCTCTGGGGTGGCTGAGCCCCAGGCACAGCAGAGATGTGCAAGAGGCCAAGGCAGGTTCTCATTGCCCTGCTCTGGAAGCAGCCAGAGCCACTTGGGATGAATGTCCCTGCTGAGGCAAGTGCTCTGCATTGCAGTAATTATTTCAAAAACAGCCCTAAAAAGCCCCAGGCCCTGCCCTGGACGGGGCTGTGTTCGTGCTGAGGGATGGGAAGCCCTGGGGAGTCCCTGGGGTGTGCTGGAATATTCCACCTCAGCTCAGTGCCAGGAGGGCAGAGGCAGCTCCCTGCCGCTTTGTCCCTGATGCTGTGGGGACAGCCCTGCAGAGCCAGGGACAAGGCAAGCCTGCAGGACACAGAGGAGCTGGCCCCAAACTGAAACAGCTCTGCAGGGGACAGGCAAAGCTGCAGAGCTGCATTGAGACCCAAAGCTGCCAGTGCCTCTGTGTGTATAAATATATATAAATATATATACACACACCTCCAGACATTGCTTGTGCTGCACGTGGAGCCGTGGGACAGGCAGGGTTCCAGAGACTCCCACGTGCTCAGAGGATTGCACATCCAGCTCCTCAGCCTGGGATTTGGGCCACGTTACAAATTGTTTTCCCCTGCAGCAATCAGCAGTGTGCCCGTGATGGGAGTGCAGTGGGAAGTGTCGCTGCCCCGGGACCTGAGAGAGCCAGGCCTGCACCAAGAGTCCAGAGAAACCACTTCTATTGGGGAAAAAAACCCAAAAATCCTTTAGATTTATGGCCAGAAGGCAAAATGCCCATTGAAGAGTTCTTGTCTTTCTTTTTTTCTTTCCTGAACAATGCCAGGTGAAGATATTTGTGAAAACCAGAACAGAAACCACGGGTAAAAATCAAAAAAAAAAAAAAACAGGGAACAGTAGATCCTTTTTACAAATTCTTATAGCTATGAATGCATGCATGAAATATTCAGCCTAATCTCTGAACGGGAAATAAAAACCCAGGCATAAACCAGGATACTTCTGTGGCAAAATTGAACTCCATATGTTGAGAGAAAACCTAATTTGCTCCACGGTAAAAGAACCATTTAGGGTATAACTAGCCGGATATTGAAATACCAGCCTGCTGCTATTCATCTGAATTCTCCTGCCTCTAGTTTTCCCCTTGCCATTTACATCTCCTCAAATGCACAAGTGCTGAATGTGGCAGCTCTCTGGCATGGCAGGGATGCAGAAGGGATAAAATGCCATTTCCAGGGAGTGTTTTCTGCTGCCCAGGCGTGTTTGTGTGTGCAGAGCCATGGTGAGGAGGGCAGCCAAAGTGAGGAGCATTCCACCAATCTCCACGTTCAGTTTGTCTTTCACATCCAGTGCCTTACCCGACCTCTGCAGCTGGCTGCTGCCCATGAGGACATGGAAATGGGGAGCAGGGATCCTCTCCTGCTGCTTCTGGCCCTTGCTGAGCCCTGGTTTGTCCTTTGGGGTTTCTGCTGCTCTGCCTGCTGCCGTGGCTGCCGGGCGTGTGGGACAGGGCTGCAGGAAAACTGAGGGGGCACCTCTTGGATAAGCAGATTCCTGGAATCACAGAATAATTCAGGTCGGGAGGAGCCCCTGATCATCACCTCATCCACCCCACGCTGGGAGCTGTGCCCTTCAAAATCAGCCTGCAGTCAAGTCCATCCCCAGCATCCAAAATATCCCAGGGTTTCCTGGGGGTTAAATCCTGCTCCCCCAAGGAGGGCTCTGAGGAGAGCCTGGAAATGCAGAGCAGTTCCCTGCTGGAATGGCTTTGGCAGGGTCAACACAGAAAAAAAAAAATGGAATTATCACTGCACGGCTCCTCAGCCACTCCAACAGGAAAGGAAAAGCTGCCAGCCCCACAGAACAAACAAACACTTCCAAAATACACCAGGAATATTTGTGTAAACACAACCAGGGCACAAACAGCAGGGCTGCTTTCTCCCGGGGACTGATGGAGTTCTAATTTACAGGACACGGAAAATAATTAGCTGAGCAAATATAATTTAACCATGTTATTGATTAATTTACAGAAGCATTAAGCTTCCACATAAATTCATGGTGAGATTGTGCCTGCATCAAGCATTCAGTATTTGTGTATTCTTGGAAGGATTAAATTTAAGTGCCTTATCTTGCTCAAAAAGGAAATGTGGGGAAATCTTATTTAATGTCATGAATTGCATCTGCTTGTTTATAATTAAAACACAGGAAAGGGGCAAGTCAGGAATCTCATTAGTTGTTCTTCTCAGTATTCAGACAGGTCATTTCATCATGGGGAAACATCAAAAATGCCTGTGAGTAGCTGATCATAGCTCACTGTCAGCCACAGGATCCTGTTGGTGTGGTGGGAAACAATTATGTGGGAGTATAATTTCACCTTTCCTTTTTTCCCCCATTCCTGCTAAGTTACAGAATTAATATCCCTGAAGTCAGTTTCCAACTTTTCTGCACACCCTGTGAGTTTTCCTGCTTGGAGCTCCCAGCTCTGCCCTCCTCCCCTTCCTCCTCTCCAGGGAGGCTGAGAGCTGCAGGCACTTTTATTCTGTGTATTTGGACTTAAAATGTCCTAAAAATATGGGCCTGGAACATTTTCCAGGCTTGGAACGGGGGCACAGCTCCAAACCAGGATTTCTGCAGTGGCTGAAGAGCCCCAGAGGCTCAGCTCCCTGAGGTCTGTGGCTCAGGGAGAGCTGAGCCCTCAGATGAACATTGCCTAAGCTCTGATTACAAGTTTCCCATCCCTGCACAAACCCTGTCACTTGTGGCCCTTCTGCCCCGGCCCTTTGGAGGCCACAGCACCACATTACCTTTCATTTTCTCCTCTCACAGGTCCCCAGGCGCTTGTGTGCAGCATTCCTGGCATTCCTGCTGTGCCGGGCTGCCCATCCTGGCTGACAGCGGTGTGGCACGGCAGCTCACCGCAGATAAAAACCACTGCTTTGGCTTTTGTCCAGAGCCTTTTGTCCTGCTGCAGCCCAGCCGAGGGATGCTCTCCCCTCTGGGCTGGGGTGGCACAGGGGGTGGCCCAGAGCAGCCACTCTGCTACCCAGTGACAACAGCGAGGTCACCTCTCCTGGCCATGCCAGCAAATCCCACTGCAATTATTTAAATAAATGCCGCCCCTAGAATCACTTTCCTTGGCAGATTAAAAAAAAAAAAATTCCCTTTTGATTTTGCCCAAGGCATTTGACCAACAGTGTTGGCTCCTGTCACGAAATTAAAATTAAATGGGAAACAGGTTCACACCCATGGCAACTCTCATCTGCCTTGGTTTTGCACTCCTACATTTACATAATAAAATATTTTTAAAATTTTATTCTATAAAACGTGTACATAAATAATATATAAATATATAAAATATTTTCTATATATCTATATTTTAGATGTATATGTAATATATATTATATATAATAATCTATAATAGAGAATATATGATATATCATAGATAAATATATTTAAATAAATATATTTATTTTTATATAAATAAATATATATTAAACGTTTGCCTGTTTATTTATTTATTTGTAAATAAATAAATAAGTAAACAAATAAATAAATCTGTGGCACAACAACCACAGGGAGGTGCTGGAGAGGGTGAAGAGGATGAGAAATGTGGGGAGGAAAAGCAGAGCCCTCAACTTCCAAACCCTTCTCTTCCCTCCTCTGCAGTACCCCGAATAATCCCTATCTAAATATTTTGTTCTGAGGCTGTGTTGCCTCTTATCTTGTTACACCAAGGTTTTGTATTTGATCTTAATCTTCCTCTGTTTAGCTTGTACCAGCCTCCGGCCTTTACACATTTAAGGATTTTCTGTCTGCAGAAATTTCCCATTAGGAGTAGGGAGGGGAAAAAAAAAAAAGTGTTCCTGTGGATAAATTATCACATGGAATCCAACATTATATGTAGAGGGGGAAAAAAAAAAAAAAAAAAAAAAAAAAAAAGGCCATTTTAGCGCGAATTCACTTTCCTGAAGCTGAAGGAAATGCAGGTAATTCCCTTTCTGTGGGATGCGGGATGGGGGCAGTGCAGTGCAATGACAAGTGCAGCAGAGCAGCTCCAGGCTCTCTGCAGAGCTGCCCCAGCTCTCCCAGCAGCCCGGGAGGGAACACCCACTCCAGAATTCCCCACAAACGGAGAGGCAGCAGCAGCTCCCGGGCTGCTCAGTTATCCCCCCTCACCAGAGCAGCTGTGAAGGAGCATTATCATCACAGATCTCAAACAAGCCTTTTTGGTTTTTGTGGAGGCTGTTACAAATCCCCGTGTAAGGCTCTTGGTGAATATTAATTCTCATCATCCCAGAACACCACAGATTGTGCAGTTAGCAATGAATTCCTCAAAGATAATCAGGAGTTCATAGCTGCAGGAGCCACAAGAAAAATGGAGAGAGACTTTTGCAAGGGCTGGGAGTAGCAGGACACAGGGAATGGCTGCAAAAGGAAAGAGGGTGGGTTTGGAGGGGATTTTGGGGAGGAATTCACCTGTGAGGGTGGGCAGGCCCTGGCACAGGGTGCCCAGAGCAGCTGGGGCTGCCCCTGGATCCCTGGAAATGTCCAAGACCAGCTTGGAGCACCCTGGGAGAGAGGAAAACATCCCTGCCCACGGCAGGGCTGGAATGGGATGAGCTTCAAGGTCCCTTCCAGCCCAAACCAATTTCTGTCTGAGCAGAGGCAGCAATTACTGTGCTGAAAATACCTGCAAAAATCCACTGTGCCAAAGATTTACCGGGAATGATGAGTCCTTGTGCTTCTATTTCCAGGAATTTGGCCTTGGCTTCCTGGCCACCTCGGTCATGACAGAGCTGCACCAGGAACTCCTGTCCCCAGCACCCAAATTGTCTCCTCTCACTGTCATTGTCACTCCAGCGCTTCGTGCACTTGCTGTATTCATGTTTTAATTGGTTGTGCTCGCATTTCACAGAGCCTCACGCTGAGAAAAGCTTTTCCAGCCAAAGGCAGGAGTGTCTCCCTTACAAACTCCTGGGATTCCTCCCCTGGGGTGTGACTGGAATGATGTTTAGGTGACTGAAATGATGTTTAAGTGACTGAAATGATGTTTAAGTGACTGAAATGATGTTTAGGTGACTGAAATGGCACTGAAGTGAAAGGCAGCTCAAGGGTTTGAGGGCAGTTCCCACCTGTGTGCGTCACAAATTCCCACAGCACCTCACGGGAGGCTGGTGCCCGATCCCGGCTCTGCATCACGCCAGAGGTTGCTGGGTTTGCTTCAGGGGAATCACTGCATTTTTACTGATGCAGTGTTAGCAAAACATGATGCAAAATCAGCCACGTGATCACTGATGCCTTGGCCAGCGCTGTGATTTTTGGGTTTTAATAAAACCTGTCTTGATTCATCGGTGGCAGCCACAAACCTCTGTGCACTTCAGGATTTCTCCCCCAGAGCTTTGCACTGTGAGCACTCCCAGCTCTGCCCTGCTCATCTTCACATGCAAACCAGCCGGGCAGGGGGGACCCTGCAGCCAGACAATCACGGAAAGATTCCTTGGGCTGGGAGGGACATTGAAGCCCCCCAGTGCCATGGCAGGGACACCTCCCGGTGCCCCAGGCTGCTCCAGCCCTGTCCAGCCTGGCCTGGGGCACTGCAGGGAGCCTGTGCCACCTCCCAGCCCGAGGATGCTCCCCCGGAGCCCCGGGAAGCAGGAGGAGCGTGCTGGATGCGCTCCCTGCCTGATTAGCAGGCACCAAGCCCTGCTGGGCTCCAGGGAGCAGCCCAGCCCCGCAAATGGCTCCGGGGATTGTTGTTGGCACGTCCCGGGGACGGGAACAGAGGGTGCCAGGCGCTGGCTGCTCTCCTCTCTGCTGCTGAAAGCAGCTCTCAGCTGTTCCTGGCCACAGACTCATTACAGCAAAGAGGCAAGGCCAAGTGAAAGCCCCACGGGGAGGCACAACCCATTTCCAACCCTTTTTTATTCTTAATTCTGCTTTTCTGTAGCCAGCCAGCCTGGGGGGAAGCTGTGCAGAGAGGCCCAGGTGAGGTTCCCATCTCCCTGAGCACAGGGAGGGAAAGGGAGGAATCCCACAAAAGGATGGAATCCCACAAAGGGTTCCCTGGGTGTGGAAAGCTGCAGCTCAAAAACAATAATTAGCAGAGGATGGGAATGGAGCCTCTCTCGGAGTGATGGCCTGGCTGGAGGGGTCAGAGGGGGTTGGGAATGAGGGAGGATGCACACATGGCAATTTCCTCAGCCCCGGGGCAGGGGGGTCACGGCAGCTCCAGGCAGGGCAGTGCCACACAAACCTGGCATTAAAATTCCACCCAGGGAGCAGAACACACGTGGGCACTTAGTCACTTGTTTCTGCAGACTGCTGGGTGCCACCAGCCCAAAACCTGAGCCTTCCACTCACCTGGGAGGGCAAACAAGCACAAACACCTCGTCCATGTGCTGGAGACACAGGGGGCTCCAGTCCTGCAGGAGGTGACGGCAGGGTCACCCCAAAACTCCCAGTCCTGCAGGGATGGGGTGGGCAGGGGGAGGCTCACACAGGGCAGCCTCTGTGCCTGCAACAGGAAAAAACACAAACAAACCACTAAAAACCGTGTAAAAACTAACAAAAAACTGAAACCAGCAAAACAAAAGTAACAAAAACTGAAATACGCAAAGCAAAACAAAAACTGAAACAAGCAAACCAAACAAAAACTGAAACAAGCAAAGCAAAACAAAAACCAAACCAAACCAAACAAAACCCAAAACCTTGCCACGGAGGCAGTTCTGCAGCACCCTGCCCCTCCCAGCCCTCCAGCACGGCACTCCAATATTTGATCTCTCTCCTGCCCCCGGGATTATGGATTAGGAGAAGGAAGGATCTGGAAGATTGTTTTCCTGTGTCCTTGCTAAGCTCCTCTCTCCCAAGCCTGATGCCCATATGGCCTGTTAATAACGCAGCACCGTGACTGAACAGAGTTTGCCTCCAGATAAATCCCAAAGTGAGATTGGCCGGGATAATGCTCCCTCAACAGTGGGGCCAAGCAGCAAACCAAACACAAATGGGGAAAGGTGGGAGAAAAATACCCTTATAGACTTCAAAAATAATAATAATAATAGCAATAATAATAGTAGTAGTAGTAGTAGTAGCAGCAATAAGAATACTATTAATAATAATAGTTAAAAGCACAGGCAGCCTGAAAAAATATTTAAAAAATACAAGGTGCAGATAGGCAGTGGTGTCAGTTTGAGTTCCTGCTGGAGGGAAAAAAGTCTTCCCCCCACTTCAAATGGCAAGGTAAGGAAATTTGGCCTTTTCCCCCCTTTTTTTTGGGAATTACGCTCCAGGAGTGCCATAGGAGGGATGGAGAGAGCCCAGGGCAGCTTCATGAGGAAACAGCAAAGGAGCTGGCTGCCGATTCTGCATTTAAAATTTTTTAATTCTATTTTTTTCTGAGGTTTTTTCATTTTTAAAATTTTTTTTCAATTTAGAATTTTTTTATTTGCTGGTTTAAATTTATATTTATACACACACACACATGCACAGCACAGGTGTGTTTGCTAAGAGCACAGCTGCAGGTCACTGGAGCAGCCCTGCAGCCCCAGCCTGGGCTCCCAGGGATGCCAGGAGCTGCTCCCACCCCTCTGGAGCAGCCCTGCAGCTCCTGGTGCACATTTGCTGTATTGATTACACGGCAGCCCATGGCCAAGCTCCATTAGCCAGCCACAGAGAGGCTTAGATTTTGGCTAAGGATTAATTTAAGAGTTTTTATGCAATGCAGGCAAATCTGCTTTGGCTTTGCAAGGCTCTAGCATGGCCGGGTTGGAGGGAATTTGCTGCACCAAAATCCGCTTTTGAGCGTGCACGGGAATGTTCTGAAGCGTAATTCTGCATGATCTGCTCCAGGCTGGCGTGCCCCTCTTCCCCCAGGTGCTGGGGGTTTTAACCTCCCAGTTCTGCCCACGGTTCTGTTTATTGCTGTTTCCAACCTGGCATAAAATGATTCCCTGAGTTTTCTGTTGCTCTTTGGAAGTTCCTTCTAAAAGAAGAAATGGCAACACTGATGGCCAGAGAGGGATGTTGCCCATGGGGTCCCACAGAGGATTTTCACCCCTGCTGACTCGTCAGATCTTACATTTATGGGGTATTTTAACCTGCAGAACCAGAAGGGCTTTGATACAGAGACTGGTATTTCTGGCCAAAAACAACAATGGGATATTTTAAAAGTACCTCCAGTGTGAGCTTTCCTAGCCAATCATGTTATAACAACAAACCCACAGTGCTGAACTCCTTGTTTACCTCTGGAACTACTTTTATTTTTCTATATCTTAAACTCTAAAACTCTAAACTT
The DNA here is from genome assembly GCF_036417665.1 of Passer domesticus. Lineage (NCBI taxonomy): Eukaryota > Metazoa > Chordata > Aves > Passeriformes > Passeridae > Passer > Passer domesticus. Next base: position 126,947,253 of record NC_087475.1, on the reverse strand, counting down.
TCCTTTCCTTAGCTGAACGTGTGTCTGCTTTAAACTACAAATCCACACCCTCCCTGCCAGCACCTCAGCTTGGGAGCCTTTTCCAGGGCCTCAGACCAAATCGTGGCTTTAATTCTCAGCTTTGGCTCACAGTCCCAACGTTCTGGGAGTTCCCTGCATTTCAGATTCTCCTGTATTTTTCTCTCTTGGAATGTGGTTGGAGATTGTTTCATTGGATTCTGCTGTGAGTTGTTTTCACCCTTTGGCCAACCAGTGCCAGGCTGTGTCGGGACTCTGGAGAGAGTCACGAGTTTCATTATTATCTTTTTAGCATTCTGTAAGTACCCTTTCTCTATTCTTTAGTGTACTATAGTATTCTTTAACATAATACAGTATCATAAATAATAAATCACCCTTCTGAGAACACGGAGTCAGATTTATCATTCCTCCCTGCCACGAGTCACCCCGCAAACACGACACCAGTGTGACAACACCAGTGTGACAACCCCGTTACCCTCCTGCCTCTGGGATCCCTGAGCTGCATCCCAGAGCCACAGGTGCTTTCCCCAGCCCCCATGCCCAGGGAGGAGCTGCAGACCCCCCCAGGAAGGGGAGGTGGGTTTTTCTCTACTCACAGCTCTGTTCCTCCTCCTGTCCGTGCTGAGCTTCCCCCTCTGCTCCCTAACCCCTGGGAAGGGTTGGCTTCTGGGAGGTGCCACTCTCCCCAAAAAGAGCAGCATTCTCCTCACAGTAAATGGTGTTTCCAGGGGGAAATTGCCTCCGGAACTGGGATTGAAGAGGGCTGAAGTGGATCCAGTGAGCTGCATTGTGCTCTGCCTCTGAAGATCGTGCTGGAAATTAATTCCAGTCCATACACTCACTGGGAGCAAGAGCCAGGAGAGCCAGGCTTTGGAAACTGTGAGGGCCTCCATCAAATCATTTATTCCTGCCAAATGCACAGAGCAACTTCATTAAGGTTAAAAAAAGGGGCCATCACATGCAATCAGGATCCCATTATTAAGAGAGAAACCCATTATTCCAGTGACCCTGCACCTTTCAGAAGACACAAAATTGTTTCTGCAGGCAGATGGGAAAGTAGCCTTTAATGAGTCACCTTTTGGCAGCAAAGAGTGAAACCTACCTGGATTTCAAGAATTCTGAAAGTTTTTTTTTTTAATGTTTAAGGGAGTTTAAGACTTAGACAAGTCAGGGGTCTGAGGGACCCCCCTGCAGCTGCTCAGCACTGCTGCTTTGCTCCACTGATGCCTAAAGTTTTAGATGTTATTTTTTCCAGATTCTATACTGCATTAATAGATAATTTTGAACTCCATATAAAGTGTCAGCAGTTCTCCTCGCAGCTCAGTCACACAAAACAATCCTTTTCCAGCCCCAGAACCAAGGACACCATGGCAGCTTCAGCCCCAAAAAAGTGTAAAAAATGGCAAATTGAGGAGAGCAAACTGGGAGGAAGGGACTGCACAGCCTGGAGCTGGAATTGGACAATGAACCCCAACATGAAAATGGATGAAAACTTATAGAAGTGTGAAAAATTCATGACTGGTTGTCCATTTTGTGACCATTTTGGTTCATCTTGGGTGTAGCCTCTTGTGCTGCCCAAGGTGGATCCTTTGAAGCCATTTTAATGAATCCCTGCTTTATTATTTTAGCTGTGTCTAACTTCTGTTCCAAGCAGCCTCTCCAGGCATCCTGGAACTGCCCAGGTGTGTGCCCCAAACCCCTTGGAATGGGAAATGGAACTTTTAGCACACCTGGGCTACTTCTGGTTCCAGTGAATGAAAACCAATCTGCCCTCCCACCTCAGCTGACACGATTTCCCCTCTCTCTCGTGGGCACTTTTTTTGACAAGAGAATTACCTTGAGTTTGGGGAGAAGGGGAGGAAGCAGAATGAAGCTGGATGCAGGCACAGGACCGTGAGTGAGAGGAGCACAGAGCCCTCCATCCCTGGGCAGCCCAGAGCAATGCCCCAGGCTCAGCCCTGGCAGTGAATCCTCACCTTTGCAGCAGCTCCTAAAATCCATCAGTTCTTTGTGCTCTGCTCCCCAGCCTCTGGGCTCCCCTTCACGTTGTCTTTTACACTTTATCAGGCTGATAATTCAGCTTTATAAGAATCCCCTGGTATCAGGATTCGTTTTGTCGAGTCCCTTATCCGCCGCGTGAGAGCAGACAGGCATTTTGTTGAAACAATAAATCCATTATGTCAACACAATTAATTCTGTTCTCCGCCTAAAACATCCTGCAGAGGAACAAAAGGCATTAACTTAATATCTTTATCTAGTTGACAAAAAGCAAATTAGTTCAGAGCCTTTGATGTCCGTGTGGTTTGGGCCAAGGAAAACCCTCCTTGCCCAAAATCCCGTTTTATCAGCATTTTGTGAGGGGTCCAGCACTGGGAGATAAAACAGTGGGAAGGATTCCACTGATTGATGAGTGGAAAAAGATGTTTGCTTTTGCAAATAAACTTTAGGTTTGCTGATAAATGAACTTAGACATTGAAAGATGAAAGAAACAATGGGGAAGAAAAACCCCTAAATTCCATAAGAATCAAAAATGAAGAGGGAGGGTTGAGCATTAGAGGGGAAATATTGGCATCAGGCATTCTGGGAAGTTTGTACCTCTCAAGTACTGCAGACAATGGGGGAAAAGAGAGGAAAATGCAGCTGGGAAATTGGGATAAAAAGGGAAGCTGCATCCTCCAAAAATTGGAGAGACCCCAGGGGAATTCCCCATGGCCTCTCCCTTTATTGGAATAAAGCAAAAGGATCCTCTGTCTCCTCTTTGGACATAAAGCTCTGCTGTTTGTGGATTATTTTCCCAGCAGGTTGGTTTCCCAGCAGTCAGGGCTGGGCTTCCCCTGCCAAAATTGAATTCCAAGGTCCTGCAGGGCACGGGGGGCTCCGGGCTCCTGAAGGAGCTCAGCTCTCCATGCCCTGGGAAAGGCTCTCCCCTCACATGGATGGGGCTTTTCCTGCAGCCAGTGGAAAGCAGGGGCTCAGGCTGCACAGGATTTCTCTGGGGAATCACCCCAATGCTCCCCTGCAGCCCTGAGCTGTGGGCTGCACCTGCACAGGGGGAGGAAAGCAATGCTCCTTCTTGTCCCCTGCTGGCTCCTGCTGAGTGCAGGGCTTGGCAAGGAAGGATCCTGGCTGAGCCTGGTCTGAGGTTCAGCAAAGCTGAGCTCAGCCTCGGGGTGGCAGGGGGAGCCCTGCTGGGTTTCCCCCCTTCAGTGTCCCTCTGGGAGGGACCACAGCAGCCCCCCTTCTCCTCACTGTGGGAGTGGAGATCTCTGGTGAGGGAGACCAGGCTGCGAAGTGCAGAAATCTGGTAGCAGAACTAAGAGGTTAATTTCAAAAGGGAAAAAAAAAAACCACCATCAAACAAACAAAAAAACCCCCCACACACACAGAAAAAATCCCCAAACAAAACAAAAACAAACCCCCAAAAACCAAACCAAATGAACAAAAAAACACAAAAAAAAAACCCCAAACCAAAAAAAAAACAACAACAAAAACACACACACACACACAAAACAAACACAAAAAAAAGCCCCCAGGAATTAAAAAGGTGCTTACAATAAACACCCAAGGAAAAGTCTCCAGCTCTGCCCCATCCTGCCTCATCCTCCAGGCTTCTTCCCCAGCAGGTTTTCCCCGAACTGAAGGCAGCAGAGCAGCTCCAGGCAAGGCAGATGGAATGATTGTGAATTGTGTGGCCATCAATGGACTCCTGATTAGTCCTTTCTCTTCCATTTGTGCCTAAGAAACATCCAGCTGTTTCTTTCCTTTTTTTACAAAGCCTTTCTCAGTCGTTTCCCCTGCTCTGCTGCTGTGTGGGGCTGGGCAGTGCTGAGCTGTGGGCACACAAGGAGCCAGGGGGGCTGCGAGCCCAGCAGGGCCCGAGGGGCTCCTGGGCTTTCCCGGGATGCTGCAGGATCAGCTCCTGGGGTCAACCCCCTGCTGGTCAGGGGAGTGGATCGAGCCCTTTTCTGACCCAGAGATGGGGCAAACGAGAGCTGTTTGGAAAACTTTTACTCAGTTTTCAGTCTCACATGAAGGGTGAGACAATACACATGTTATAATTCACACCACCACAATCAAAACACAACCATTCTCTAATTACAACACAGCATGAGCATTTCTTGCCCTATATCAGCTTCTGCTGAATTCTCAGACTTGGAGAGCTCTCCACAATCCAGTTCCCACACGGGCTGTCCAAAGCTCAGCTCCTGGTGGATGGTTCTGCCCTCCAGGGCTGCCTCGATCCTCAGGGAGCTGTCCCTGTAAATATACTTGCTGTGACAAATGCTATTTTTTGTGTGTTTGTGTGTGAGTGGTTGTCTCAACACTCCCAAGGTACCAAATCCTCTTCTCACACCCCCTTGGCACTGCCAGCCAGCCAGGCATGACTTTATTCCTGGCCAGGGCTTCTGTGTGTGGCTGACAAAATCCCGGCCTCCGCACGGATGCTGATACACAACTTTCCAACTTATTTAGACATTCTCAGCAAAAAAAAAAAAAAAAAGAGATTCATGTTCATTGGTTCTGAATTACATCATTCTCTTTCATTAATTAGTATTCTCTCCTCCATTGGTTGTTATTTTTCACTCCTCATGCTAATTAGTGTGTATTTTTAGTACCTTTTTCCTCCAAATTCCAAGATGTAGTGAGGGTTTTTTAGCATCTTCTTTACCTTCTGCTTTCTGCAAGTGTCCTTGTGGTCTGTAAATTCCGTGTTCCAGGTGTCCAATCCATCTTCCTCTGCCAGGATTTGGAGCACATCAGAGTTAATTCATCAAAAGTTAAAGTTTCAGTCATCCTGCCCAGCTCTCATCCCTCCAAAGTAGCTTATGACAACTTTGCTGAGAGTAACGTCAGAATAACACACAATTTATACATACGTTGGTTCTGATTAATTAAAGCAACAGTTTAAAAGGTAATTAAACCCATTACCTCCAATTCTTTGAAAGCTCCCTCGTTTCCAGCACGCTCAGACCTTGTGTCAGCTCAGGGCTCCAGAGGTGGCACAGCAGATCTCACCTTGAGAAATTCATTCTGCTGCTCAGAGACGGATCAAAGTCTAGAGGAAAATGGGAAAGGGGCCAAAAAATAAGGGGGAAGGGTGTGACTTTTTTATAACTTACTTATCATTGGAAGGCAAACTGCTCAGGGGTGACATCTGACTGTGAAATCCATTGTCACACTACCCCCAGCAGTCCCCTGAGGATCAGGGAGGGGGGTTCTCCTCTGTTTCTGGGGATCAGGGGGTTCTCCTCCTCTGCTCCTGGTGATGAGGAGGGTTCTCCTCTGTTCCTGTGCACCTGCAGCTCACAGAGCCAGGGTGCCACCAGGAGCATGGATGTGGAACGGCCTCTGCCAGAGCAGGCAGGGAATTCCACAGGCTGCAGAGCTGCTGGGCACATCCAGCCCCTTCCGTGGGGAATGGCAGGACACAAACACACTCCACAGTCCCATTCCTTTCATAAGGAATGGCAGGACACAATCCTCACTTTGTCTGAGAGCACAACGTGTCCCCCCTGGGCTGAGCTGTACTGCCTCAGTTCCTCTGTGCCCACTGGCTTTTCTCTGCAAAAATGGGGCAGTTAACCCCAGGACTGGGATACAGGAACTGGTGGCAGTGAAATCAGTGATTTCCCAAAGTGCCAAGCCAAACAAAATCCCCTACCACGCTGGAGAAAAGGTGGATTTGTTGGGATATATCTCACACAAACTACATCTCTGTGTTTTGCCTTTAGAGGAGAAAACGAAGCTGTTTGCCCCCTGCACATCCCAGTCCCAGGCAGGTGAGCACTTTTCCTTTCAGCAGGATAAATTTACCTGTGATGACTGAGTGGGAAGAGCTTTCCCCAGCCACAGCAGGCACACTGAGCCACCAGTACCCTTTGATTTGGATTTACTGCTGTTCCAATCGAGGCTGTCAGGGAAACTCTGAGCCTTGTGCCTTTTGTGTGCTCCCCACTCCTGCCTCGATGCTCAGCGTTTCTGTGTGCTGTGCTAGCAGTCCCAAACTCAGCTGCATTTCATTGCACCAGCAAAGGCACCAAGTGACGCCGTCCCTTTGGCTCCGTGCAAACACACCCAATGTCCACAACGTCCCCAGAGGTGCCATCAAAAGGCAAGCCTGGCTCTGGCTGCTGGGGGAGCCCCAGGAAGGAAATGCTCTGGCCAAACCTGACACCGCAGGGAGTGATGCAGCCTCAGCTTGGTGGAACTGGCTTTGCTACCTGCAAACAACCCCAGCTCCTCATGAGACACAGAAAAGCCTTTTCCCTCCTGTGAAAGCTAAAAGAATAGTTAAATGTGGGGAGAGCCCTTCCTCATCCCTGTTTAATTTCCTTGCCTTCAGGACCAGAGAGCAGGAATCCATGAGGAAGTTTAATTGGTGTACTGTGCCTCCCCAAAAAAATCTGCTCCACACTCCAGGTGTTAACTGCTGTTATTGGTAGCAGGAGGATGTGTGGCAGCTAAATATCCTAAATAAAACAGCCCTAACTCCCCCACAACTGAATAGAACTGCCATTTCATTTTACCTTCAGCAACAGCTCTTTCTCTGTTCTTTTACACAGGAGACAGGCAAAGAAGGGTCATTCAAAAATCTCTTCATTACCAGCTGCTCGTTTTCTCATGTCTGCTGAGGGTTAGAGGGAGCAGAGGGTTGGGTTTTCTTATCTTTTCAAGTAACTTTCTTTTAATCTCCTTTTCCTGGAGCATTCCAGTGTATAATTCAGCTAATAGAGTCTGGTATTGCAGTGACCTCGAAGAGAGCTGATGCTCTCCCTCTGCTCGAGTCTCTTAATTTCATATTGGAGATCTGAAGGGCTTTTTTAGCGGGGACAGAGCGGATTTAAGAGCATTTCCACCCAAGCCTTGTTCCACCTCCAGCACTGAGCTCACTCCCAGCCTCACCACCCCGAGACAACCACGGAGCTCCCTCGGCTCTCTAATGCCCCTTGAGGAGTTAATTGGAGGGGTTTCATCTCTGCCGAGATGAAGAGAAGCCGAACCCATCCCTGGAAATGACTTTCCCTAATGGAATGACGCTCAAAGCCAGCGGAGGGATGGCATGGGAGGGTTCTGCAGCGCCAGCAAAGCGGGGCATGCTGCTGAGCACCGCCTGCCAGTCACTCTGTTCCTGGGTTTCCCTGAGAGAGGAAAGCTCTCGGATTCCCGAGCAGCCGGGAGCGATCTGCGGGGCGAGGGGGACGCCCGGCGGCCGCGGCTGGAACGGAGCGGGAGCGGCGGAGAATCCCGGATTTACTCGGGACAGGGACAGAGGGAGAGCAGCACAGCCAGCGGGAGCGGACACTCCGTCCTGGCAGCCAGCATGGGAATGGTCACTGCTGTCCTGGCAAGGAACATGGGAATGGTCACTCTGGTCCTGGCAGTGGTCACTCCTGTTCTGTTTGTGGTCACTCTGGTCCTGGCAGTGGTCACTGCACTCACAGGCACAGCACGGACCTTGCCAGCCCAGCAGGAATCACCGGGATCACTCAGGAATGCCGGGGTGCTGTGCTGTGGGTGTCAGCTCTGATGAGCAAGGACAAGCCTTCAGCACGACTGGGGGGAGCACACAGGGCTGCCTAACCCAAATCCTTACAATAACCCTTATCCTAACCCAATTCTAACCCTTACCCTAACCCCAATCCTAACCCCAACCCCAGGCTCCCACGGAGGAAATTTAAGGAGCAACAATTCCTGCTGTACCAACCCAAAAGGCAGCAGAGCGGGTTTTTTTCCAGGAACTGGAGGAAAAAGCTGCTGGAAGCAGAGCTGGGCACTTGGGTTTAAAAGGCAGCGCCAGAGGCTCCTGGGCCCTGGGCACAGCTGATCCAGAACAGCCCGTGTCCCTCTCTGGGGCTCCTCCATCTCCCCAGCACTGAGGCCGTGGGCAAAATGCCCTCTCCTGCCACACTCTGAGCACCCCAGGGATCGATTCAGAGCCTGCCCTCCATCCATGGACAGCCCAGAACATATTTAACATTCCATTCGCACCTCTCTGCAGCTTTATGGATCCGAGTTTCTGCCTTTGATCCGTTTCCTGCAACGTTAATTAATTTCAAGCCCTCCTTATTTTTCAACGTGGTATTTCTAATTGTTTCCTTGGCTTAGCTGTTTTGTTTCAGTGTTTTCCCCAGCAGCAGCCCCCTTGGCCGCTGGACCAAGGTGTGATAGCAGAGGGGTCATGCACACCCTGCCAGCCGGGGATCTGGCACAGCTCTGGCACAGCTCTGGCACACCCGGGTCTGGCCTGGCACAGGAACAAGGCACTGCTGCTCACCTCTCCAAACTGCACAGGGAATTACCTGCGGGAGGATTTTCCCTCTGTGCTCCTCTGTTCCTGGCTGGTGGCAGCACAGCTCTAAAGCCAAAGCGTTCCAGCTGTGGAGCTGGCACGCCCGTGTCACTTGTCACCACTTGTGGGCTGCTTTCCTCTTGAGGTCCTCACTCTGTCTTCTTCTCACCATTTCCCCGACTTCCTGAGGAGTGTGGATTAGCCAGGTGGCCTTACAAGCCAAAAATAACCCTGCCTGAGGCAGCAAGCACTGCATTGCTGCAAGGCACGCTGTAGGCAGTGCTGCACACACCACCCCAGCCCATTTTAACTATTGTGTCACTTTTGTCATCCCCCAGAGTGCCACCCCAGCTCCATCTGTGGGTGCCCGTGCTCTCCTAACACCAAACCCCAGCACACTCCCCGAGTGTGGGCCAAACCCAGCACCCCAGAGGGAGAGGGACTGGCCAAGGAACTGGCCACAGACAGACTGGGGAGCTCCTCCAATGCAGTGGGAATTCTTCTGGAATTTGCTGCTGTTTATCATATTTTTCGAAACACTCAATTTAAGGATCCTTGTGACCAGCCTGGAAAAGCAGCAGGAATGGCTGGGTATGGGTGCCATAAGTGAAATGTGTGTCGTCCCCTCACCAAACCCTTACCTGAGGGCTCCTTCCCGAGCTGCCCCAGCTGGGAATGCAGGACCTCCTCCCTGGATCACCCTTCCCACCTCAGAGCCCTCCTGTGACAGGCTCCACACCACCTGTGGCCTCCACACACCACTCTCTGCAGTTTTTTGTTTTTTTTTTTTCCTCCAGTATTTTATTTCCGACAGGCATTTACAACGTTCCATTCATAGAACTAAAAACATAAAAATAGACCTTCTTTCAGCTTATAAAAGAAATATATAAGAACCTTTGACATAGACATGTCATGACGTTATGTACAAGAGCCACGGTACCTTCCCAGTACCAGCCTTCCAGAATGTGAGTGCTGACTGCATGCTCTGGGAGCAGCCCAGGACACCGACAGGGGATGGTACAAAAACAACCATGAGGTCATACAAAGGGGGTAGAAACTCCTCTAAAGCTCTTACGAAAAGAAACCAGGAGATAGCAAAAAAGTTACTAGAGAAAGCTTTCATAAGTCAAGTATAGTGCACCAGAAACCAGGGGAGGGGAGGATGCCAGCTGGGACACACAGACAGTGATGGATGTTTTGGGGGGAGGGGATAATTTTTGTTATGCTTTAAAATATAGTCAGAGTGGATTTTATAAAATATAATCCTAAGGCTATTATAAAATTTCAGGTTCTCAAAGTACCCAGTGATGTGTCAAACATCAACAGATACTGGCAAAACGAAACAAAATTTCATATAATCTTCCTTTTTTTTTTTTTCCTATAGGTGAGACTGCAATGGGGAAAGCTATATAAATCCTTTAAAAAAAAAGTGCTATTTTGTGTTTCGTATCTGGAAGTCTACTTAAAAACCACGAGATTTTAGTCACATTTTACCCTGTTTTAGATGTTTAAATAAAAGATTTAAAATGTTAAAGAAGTTTACCTGTGTAGAACTTTTTTCATCCTCTATTGCAGTGGAAAAGCTTTTATAAAGGAATTAAAATACACTAGTTTCACCCATGGTAGCAGAGTGGGTGAGGTCAGTTTTTTGGCCATGAATTCCCTGTCCCCTAAGCCCAAACTCTGCCAGAGAGAGAGGGGCAAAGGGATCTGTGGCTCCAGCAAGGGCACACCACAGATCCCTTTGCTCCACTGCAATTCAGTCATGTCATTTTATTTATTATTCTTTTTATTAGCTAACTAAACTCCAGTCTCAAACATATACAATAAACCTTTTCCTGAAGAAAGTTATACCTAAATAAGAGTTTCCAGTTCATATTTTAATATAAAACCACCGTTCCTAACCCTCTGCAAAAAGCTAGCCTCGTATCCTAGACGTGGAGCTACCCTAAATCTCTTACCCCTTTGTGCCCCTGCATCTCAGGTAAAATACAAAAAAATATTTCTTCAAGTGTTAAATTTGGATCTCTTTCAAGAGAGTTTGGCATCTTTACAAGAGTATGTAAAACTAGAGCTTCCAACATCGACATTAAATTAGACCAGCCACAGACCAAGAGGACTGAACACGACATAAATCCCAAACCTTTCCTCACACGTTCCTAAAATACATGGATATTCTCTTACATGTAGAGAGGGAAAGGGAGTCAGAATACTGCGACTGTACAGGTTAAAAAGGCAGATTCCTCGTGAAGGAGATGAGCCTACGACCGCCGGCTCTCACGGCCACCGCCCCCTCTGTCCTCGCGCTCCTGCCGGAGCCCATTCGCCGCACAGAGCTCAGGACACCCAGAGCAATTTGTTTTCCAGTGATTACCTTCTCCCCATGCTCAATTCCAGCCCCTGATTGTTTTAGAATAAATAAAATAGTGTGAAAGCCCTTGGTTAACGCAAGGCAGGACCTCGAGCTCGTTTCGTTCCCGGTTTTTGAGCGTTTGACAGTTGCCCGAAGCGCGGCCGCATGGCTCGGGACCGGCGGAGCTGCCGCGACGGTGTGTGCAAGTGTGCAATCCGCGGGGTCACGGGAGGGACCGAGGGCTTCGGGGACACCCGCGGGGCCGCCTCAGAGCTCGGTGTTGAGCTTCCTGCCGGGCACAAAGTCCTCGCGCCGCACCCAGATCACCTCCTCGCCGTGGGCCTCGGCGGCGCCGTTGATGGCGGGCAGGGCCGCCTGCTTCCTCAGCTGGGCCATCCTGGCGGCGTGCGCGTCGCCGGGCGGGCAGGGCCGCTCGGGCCGCCGGCCGCCCGCCAGGGACGCGGCCTGCAGCCGCTCCCGCAGCTCGCGCTGCGCCCCGCGCGCCGCCTCGCAGAAGTCGTCGTCGTCGCTCAGGATGTCGGTCTCCTTGATGTCCTCCTGCTCCTCGTACTGCGCCAGGTCGAACTGCTCCTCGACCCAGCGGTCAGTGTCCCCTCCCTGCGCGGGCTCTTTCTCGGGGCTGCTGCCGTGGACGGCCTCCGAGTCAATGGTAAACCTGTTTCGGGCCAGCCGCCGCCTCCTCCTCCCCAGAGACTTGCTCGGGGCTGACACTGCACACACAAAGATAAAACCCCACAGGTGTTTTACACACACACGGCACAACTCTGGGATAAAGCTAAGTCCTGTCTGGCACGCCGGGCACCGGGCGGGCAGGGCCTGGTCATTCCCATCTCCCAGGGGCCATGGATCCTCAGCACGAGGCCTCTGTGGCCACACAAGGAGTTCCTGCTGCTCAGATCCACCGTGCCACAGACCACGGCTCTGGATCCACCGTGCCACAGACCACGGCTCTGGATCCACCGTGCCACAGACCATGGCCCTCAACTGCTCCTCCTGAGCACCAGGCAGCACCAAGGGCACCTGCTCAGCTCAGCTTCTCACTCGCAGCCCCTGCTGCCAGCACACCACAAAATCCGGCAGCTTCACACCTTGCAGAGGGACATCTGGGCTCAGAGCAGCCTTCCTACAGCTTCCCCAGGGGCTAGCTCAGTGCTGAAGATGCTGTGTTATTTACAGGGAATTACATTCCCTGACCAAGCTCTGCTGCTCCCTTCCTCATTTCCTCCTTACTGGGCAAGGACAAAAACAATCCCCCAACCCAGAAGAGCTGTCAGAAGTTCCATGCTCAGCATCTACTCAGCAACTGGCCCCTTAGCAAATTCCCATCCACTGTGTCAGAACATCTTCCCAAGCAGGGGCAAATCCTGCGGGCACCACGGTGCCTCAGGGGCACACACAGAGCTCCGAGGTTGGAGTTAGCTGCCCTGCACTGAACAGCACCTCAGCACTGCAGGATGAGTTTATCCAGCTCTGCCCTGGGCTTGAGGTCACATTTCAACATCCCTGAGCCCCACAAGGTGCATTAGTTACAATTGCTTAACTGTAGGGACAGGTCTGGACTCCAAGGTGGGATTTTAATCCCTGCAGAATTCATCACACAAATGCCCCACGGAGCCAAACCGAAAGGAGGTCTGGCATCTCCAGCAGCACCCGAGTGAGAAGCTGGGCTCAGCTGGTGCTGGGCTGGCCTGCCCTGGTCAGAGGAGGAGCACAAAACCTGGCTGTCTACAGTGCTGGATCTACTGAGCAGAACAAGAAATGAAAAACAGACCAGAACAAAACACGCAGCGGTGCCGTGTACTCTGGGGTTGGAAGCAAATGTTTCTTCCCTCCAGCATCTAGAGGTCTGAAAATGAAAACCTGCTTTTCCCTGAAGTCAACTGCAAAGGAAAATCCATGGTTTAGGACACACCATTACAAAAATAGAGTACCAAGTGCATGCTTCTCCAAATGTGGGAAGGAGGAGCACATGCCCTTTAGCAGTTGAGCTGGAAAGGCTCAGGTGGATGACAGCCACAGCTGCCCCTTCAAACCAAGCTCAGGGGAGCCGTTTTTCCTTGTGCATTTTAGTTCCAAAGTGCTCGGGTTCCCTCAAAATTCTGTACATGCTTTTAAGGATCACACAGCTTCTGCTCTGCTCTGCTGAGCCCCAGGTCAGAGTCAGAGTGCACAGCCAGGAATCCCATCTCCCTTCCAGGCCACAAGCACTGCTCTGGAGCTGAGCCTCGAGTGCAAAGCAAGGTAAATAGAGGCAATTTAAGGCTCTCAGGGAAGTGAAGCATGGAAAACCAGCAGTTTTTACACACACAGGAGAGAATGCTAATCCTATATACAAGTGACAGACACCATCGTGTGTCCTACAGTGCTGCCGGGGTTACTGGGATCTTGAAAGTCTGCAGCCCTACAGTACCTGCCCTGTTCATGGCTGGCCTTGCACCTTTTAGAGCACACAATCTTTTTCCACCAAAAGGAACATATTGCTGGGAGGAGGGCAAACTTTCGGTTTTAAGGAGCTGTCTTCGGTGTTTGTCCCGCAGGATGGAGTGCACTGCCTTCAGAAAGTCCTTCCTGTGCTCTGGAGAGCTGAAAAAGAGGTGGGAATACAAAAGGCAGAGTTACCCCTTGGGAACTGCTAAAAGCTGGCTGTAAATGAGGCAAATAATGGCCAGTTCTGTGATTTAAGACAGTGCAAACTGACTGGCAGGCGCTGCCCCGAAGAACACTCCCCTGAACTCAGTATGTTCAAAGCAAACCTAAATCTATGGTCGCTGCAGTGGGCATCCAAGGAAACCAACACCCAGGTCGTTAATAAAACATTGAGCCTTTCAGCCCTCTCGAGGTTTCCTTTCCCTGCAGTGCCACCCACACTGGCTGTGGGCAGCACACATCCAGTGACCTGTGGGGCTCAGTCCAGCTGTCCCTGCAAACACACCCCACAGCTGCACAGCTCCTGCAACTCTTCCTACAAGTAGGAACTGGCTTGACACCAGCTCTGCTGGATACTCATGAACATGTGTTCCAAGTTCTTCCTTGAACCCTAAAACCACCACCACCACAACAATGGAGGTTCGTTTAAGTGCAGAGGCTGGGACCTGGTGCCATGAAAGGACACAACACCTACCATAAAGATCCAATGCTGCAGTTTAACTGGAGAATTGCAATAAGGCTTTTCCCATAAGGATGTAAAGCTGATCAAGTTATTTTCAGGGGTTGTACAAAATTCTACCTCCCAGAAGTTGGGTTTGAACACCCTCTCCCTGCTCTCCACAACTGGCTGTTCCCAGACTGCCTCGAAGGACCCACACAGGCAAGCAGGGGTGCAGAAATGCAGCTGTGAAGGAAAACAGAGAACAGGGAATGCCACTTACCTACAGCAGAGGTGAAATGTCCTTTCTGGCCTGCCCTCAGACTCAGATTTGACGTGGACAATCTCACACACAGAATTGGTCTCTGCATCTGGAGGGAAACCAAGCAGGACTTGATGTCTGCCTTCACAGGCAACTGCAAAGCATTTACTGCAGCTGCATTTAGTGCCCAGTGAGGGTGCCCAGGGCACACTGCAGGGCTGGCAGACCCGGGTTTGGGACATTACCTGCGCTGGCCAGGGCCCGCACCTGCAGCGCTTCCAAAGGGATCATGTGGCGGAACCGGAACGGATCCCAGTCTTCATAAATCGAGGCTCTGTGGGATCCTCCCTGCAAGGATTTCAAGCACTGTCAGGAAAGGAGACGCCCTGGGGCAGGCAGACAGTCCTGTGCCCTGTGCTGAGGGCTCCCAGCTACAGACCTGCTGCAATCCTGCTTTTCCCACCCCATATCTCCCTCTGGGAATGGATGTGACAAGCGTGGCAACAAAGGATAAAGCAATGCCTGCTGTGCCCACCCAGCTCCTCAGACACCAGGGACCACACATGCCAGAGCACATTCCAGTTCCATGACTTTGTGGGAAGCAGAACTCCACCACAGCCCCAGAAATGCACACAGCATCACCCAAACAGTCCCTGCACACTTACCAGTTTCTTCTTCTGCTTGGAACCATCCTTGTACACGAGGACCACGGCAGTTTTGAACACTGGAGGAGAAAGTTAGAGACAAAAGCTATGGAGTCACAGAATCCCAGAATTCCGGGACAGCTAGGGTTGGAAGGAACCTCTGGAGATCACCCAGTCCAACCCCCCCACCAAGACAGGGTCACCCGGAGCAGGTAACACAGGAATTTGGGGTTTTTGGGATGTCCCGGAGATGGAGACTCCAGGCCCTCCCTGGGCAGCTGTTCCAGGGTTCTACCCCGCTCACGGACAGAAGTTCTTCCTCAGGTTGAGGTGGAACTCGTTGTGTTTCAGTTCATGGCCACTGCTGCTCATCCTGGCACTGGCACCACTGAGCAGTGTGGCACCATCCTGTGACAGCCCCTGGGGGTATTTGTGTGGGTTGATGGGGTATTTGTGTGGATTGATTGGTGAGATATTTGTGTGCATTGACGGATCCCCTCCCAGCTTTTCCCTGCCAAGAGGGACCAGGCCCAGCTCCCACAGCCTGTCCTCCAGAGCATCCATAAGGCTTGGGATGGGTGTCCTCTATTCCCAAGCACACAAACCTTTCACCTGAGCCGGGATAACTACCAGAGAGCAGAACTGAGCCCTGCAGCAAAGGGACAAGCCCACGTTTAAATTGCAGCCAGCCCTGGGAAGGCGATGCTCCGATACTTCCAACATCTGCCAAGGCACAGCTGCCAGTTTCCAAGGCATGTGAAATGAAAGTCCTGGGATACAAACCGAAGGCTGCCAGCTCAGGTTCCTTCTTCCACTTGCCCAGGGAAGCAGGAGGGTTCAGCCATATCACTGTGTTATGCAAGAGCAAGTCCCCCATGGAAAGGTCGGCCACCTGCCAACACCAACACAGGCACAAAGACAAGGGCTGGAATCAGCTCAAGGAACCTGATGGCAGTGTGCAGCTCAAGGAAACTTGCATGAAGTCTAGTCCTGAACAAAATTCCCCCCCAGCAAACTTCAGGAGTATTTCATCAGCTGACTGCAAACAGATGCATGAAAACCCTTAATTAACGAGCATAAATTAGGGTCAGTTAAACTCAAGAGTCCAGCTCTTGGAAGCCAAGGTCAAAAGCAGATGTTTTCTTTGCCTTTTGTTCCCCTTTGTCCCTTTTTCTCCCTACCAGTTTCTTTGTGTTTTGCTGGAATATTTAGGCACATATTCAGTCTGGGGTGAAGTTTAGGGACTGCATCAGGTGCAGTGGCCAAAGCAGCCCCTCCCCACAGCTGCTGTGGCTCTTGACCTTGCCCCAAGGCTCCTCTTTGGACACCACATTGCTGGGAACACACTAAGAAAGGAGTTCCCAGCTGCTGGGAGGTGCAGCAACCAGACCTTTGTCCTCATGGTGCCCAGAGTGACAAACTGAGGGCCATCCCTATTTCAGGGGATGTTATCCCATCCCTCCACCCTCCCCTCAGTGAAGTCTGAATTCACTTCACTTCAGGTCTTCAGCTGAGCTGGGATTTATCTGTTTGTGGCATGATTTACTTCAGTGGCACAGCAGAAAAGGTAAATACTGGATCCTGTTTAACAGCACCAAAATAACCCATTCCCCTCTAAATCTGATTGTTACCTCTTTTTTCTCCCCCGTTTGCTCCGCTATGAGTTGGTCAAACACTGCCCCATATTCTTCATGGATTTTCTGCATTTCGTTTATGTGGCTGGCAACTTTGTTCATGGTTTTGATGGCCACTGGAAGAGAGACAGGGGATGAGCAAAAGGGAGTTTTAACCCTCTGAGAGGAAGGGATGGGGGCAGGCTCAAGAGCAAGGTGAGCCAGAGGAAAGTGGGGTTAAGTCCTTACCATCAAGGTGATAATGTTCTTCACTGTCCACGTCAGTGAGAGCAAAGAGCTCCTTGAGCAGGAGGGGGTATTTGAGAATCCTCTGGATGGGTTTGATGAGGTAAGACTCCAGGGTGGAGGAGTGCTGCCGGCGCGGGTTCTGGGCATCCAGGAACGCCTTGAAAGCAGTGTCTGTCTTGGCTGCCAGATTCAAGGGAAGCCATTGATCAGTGACAAAGCATTGCTGCTGCCCTGAGAAAGCAACTTTTCCAGGTTTAAATTGGTTTATCCGGAGGCATTTTGTGAGGAAGTGCAGATTTATTGGGCCTGCAGAATTCGATTTACGCCCTCCAGGATTTGAGTCACTGCCACTCTCCCCGGATGTGCTATTTAGGATTTCACAGCAGGCATCCACCTCCAGCACGGGCAATTTTAATTGCACTATCCATGGCAGAATCTCCTGAGTGGGAAGGGCCCCACAAGCATCATCCAGTGCAACCCCTGGCCCTGCACAGACACCCAACAATCCCACCCTGGAGCTCTGTGGGGCTGTGCCCATTCCCTGGGGAGCCTGGGCAGTGCCAGCACCTCTGGGGAAGAACCTTTCCCTAAAATCCAAGCTAAACCTGCCCTGGCACAGCTCCAGCCCTTCCCTGGGTCCTGTCCCTGGCCATGGGAGCTGCCTCTCAGGAGGAGCAGTAGGCACTTCTGGCCTGGCAGCTATTTTAGAGCAGCACAAACTGTTTTAATCATCTGTCTCACTTTGGACATTTGTGAGAAGTCACTGCTTCTAAGCCATGGTGCACCCACAACATTGGCAAGTCTGGTTCTTGTTACCTCATTACACCTCCAAATGCAGCACTGAGTCACAACAACCAGCAGGAGCTGGTGAGAGGCAGGAGCAGAAACTGAGGCTAATGCACCAGATTTTGGGAGCACAGGCAGACTGGACACCTGACTGCCATCATCTTTTCTACCTGACTGCTATGAATTTACAAAACTGCCATTTTCTCTGTTGCTCCCTCCACTGGAGCACAAGGATGGAAGGAAGGAGGAGGTGGTATTTATAGACATACAAATTATTCAGTGCAGGAGCAATTCCACACAATTGCTTTTATTGGAGTCATGTCCCCTGCCAGGGTTGGGGTTGTTTTGCAGGCAGTCACCTGATTTACATAAAGTAACTTGAGTTTCAAATGCAAAAGCCACTTGCACCTCAGCTGAGGACACCAAGTGACACCTGAAATATATTCCCAGGCTGTCGAAGAGATTTACCTCTGGAATGGAATTTTAAGTTCTGTTCATGCCATAATTCAAGCACAACACTGTCTCATTTATAAATACAGTCAGCAATGGAAAAGAAAAGCAAAATAACCAGATCTACCTGGTCTACAGCTTTAACATTAGGGTCCAATAAAATAATGCCAAAAGAAAGCACAGATGTGACTAGCAGCAAATAATTTATTTATGTATTCCACAGAGGTGCCAAGTATTCTTTGCAGCACAGGGAATAAAAGTTTACTAGCAGAAAAAAGGAAAAGTGCACAAGAAACAAAAAACCTCAACATTTTTGACTGTCAGACACGCAGATGTTGTTTGAAAAACCAGAGTTCCTCCCTCAATGGCATTGCTGCTACAACTGGAAGCATTTGTTTAATGTCTTGGCCAAAAAGGAATGGCAGGAAGCCCTGGTAGCTCCCTGAGATTTACACTTCCACAGGGGGAAACATCCCTGCGAGGCAAGCTGGCCCAGGAGCCAGACCTCAGGGCTTTCATCTGCAGCCCAGCAAGCCAAGCTCTGCTAGGAATTCTGCCATGGACACTTCTCAGGCAAGCTGGAGTGAAGGCAAGAGGAAGGAGAGAGGGGAGAGAGGGCTGAAATATCTCGCCAGCTTCCATAAAACATTCTCCCAGGCTGATCCTCTCCTAGTGTCCCACCACACTGGCTGGGGCTTCCATGGGATTGCCACCAGCAAGGACTCCTGGCACAACCCCCGGGAGCTTGCAGAGGTCACTACAGAGCCAGCACCCCTGATTCCAGAGCACACAGTGACCCCTCAGCACAGAGCCACGATGTGATTCCCACTCAGGAAACCTTCCCAGTGACTGGAAACAAACCCAGCACAGCAAGGGAGAGCAAACAAAGGGTGGGGAGAGAAAAACTGCAAGCAGGGTGAGCCAGCTCTGCAATGAGCTGCTCAGGTGTCACCATGGGGTGCTCCCACAGCACAGAGCCCTCCAGGAGCCTCTCCAGACTGAATTCCCTGCTCCAAGAGCTCCTGGAGAGCAGCCAGGCATGGGTGTGCCCCCATTCCTGCCCTCAGAGCTTTGGGGTGCAGTGACCACAACCAGCACATGGCTGTGACAACTTGTGGGATTAAGCCCTTTTCTGACCCAGAGATGGGGTAACTGAGAGGCCTTTTAAAATCTTTTATTCCATTTTCAGTCTCATGAGAAGGGTGAGACAATACAGATGTTATAATTCAGGCCTTCACAATCAGAAGCCAGCTATTTCTAATTACAATACACTTTAAGTGTTTCTTGCCCTATCAGCTTTTATCACACCATGCTGTAAAGGCCTTAAAGCCAATAATCTAAAATTACCCCTTGTGGGTCCTACTACAATGCATCTTTCATAGTTCTATTTCTGTAAAGTATCCAGTCTTATTTACAAACGCATCCTTTAAAACTCATTTCTAGCTCCATTTCTCTCTCAAACATGTCTGTCCCATTCCATGGCCTCTCTAAGTCAGCATTTCTTATCTCAAAGTTTACAGACAGATGTATACTATGTGAGCCTTCTGTCAGGCTTTGACAATTCTCTACAAATCCACTTCCCACAGCAACTCTGAAAGGGGCTCTTACCTTTCACCAGGACTTTGGGGACTTTTGTGTGGCTGGCACAGAAGGCACTGTACAGCTTGAACCTGTCAGCGTAGTACAGGAAGGATCCACCCAGGGAGAACAACACTTTCTGGGATTAAAAGGTAAAAAAAAATTAGTAAAAAGGCATTTAGCTACTTGCCTTCAGCCAGGTCGTCTGAAGCTTGCATCCAGCTTTTGGAGGACAGGAGAATTCAGCTTTAGTGTTCTTGCACACCAAGACATCAGTGTGGAGTGAGCCCAGGGAGGCACCAGGATGGTCAGAGGGATGGAGCAGCTCTGCTGGGAGGAAAGGCTGAGAGAATTGGGATTGTTCAGCTTGGAAAAGAGAAGCTTTGGGGTGACCTCACTGTGGCCTTCCAGCGCCTGAAGGGAGCCAGCAAGGAAGATGGAGAGAACCCTTTACAAAGGGCTGGAGTGACAGGACAAGGGGGAGTGGTTTCAAACTAAAGTAAGAGTAGGTTTAGATGGGATATTAGGAAGGAATTCTTCCCTGTGAGGGTGGGCAGGCCCTGGCAGAGGGTGCCCACAGCTGCCCCTGGATCCCTGGCAGTGCCCAGGCTAGACAGGGCTCGGAGCAGCCTGGGACAGTGCAAGGGATGGAACTGGGGGATCTTTCAGGTTCCTTCCAAACAAACCATTCTGTGACTCCATGACTCATCCACCAGGAAACAGGCCCAGCCCTGGTGTGTGGATCCAGCCTCTGTGATCAGCATCACCAGCCAAGCCCCAGCCTGGAGGCAGCACTGACTGCATCCAAAACCCTCAGCAATGGCCACAGGGGGACTGGATGTGTCTGACCCTGCAGTGGATCAGGGCACTGAGGAGCTGCAGGCAACACCCATCCCTCACAAACACAGCCAGGGGCTCACCTGCCTGGAAATGAGGTGGTGTTCAGGGTCAACCACAGTCCCAAAACACCCTGGGAACCAGGCAGCACACGTGGGCAGCTGGGGACACTGAGGGGGAGAGGGGAAGCAAACTGCAGAACTGAAAGCACAGAGCCCCACACTTCACTCCCACCCAGCTGCTTTCAGACAGGGCCCAGGGCAGAACTGAAAGCGAGCTGGGTGCAGGTTTGTGGGAAGAGCTGGACCAGCAGCACTCAGGAGATGGAGTTTGCCTGGAAGGACATTCCCTGGCACTCCTCCCTTACAGCTCAGAGCACACAGGGGCCAGAGGAACTATTATTATTATTACTATTATTATTATTATTATTACTACTCATCCTGTCCTTTACCAAGGTGAGTGGTGCTCAGAGCCAGAGTAGAATTCCACAAAGGAAAATCATTCCATCATCTCCTTGCCATGCCTCCACTACCAGTACCACTGCCTTAGACACAAAATGAAATCTGGCTCCACATCCCCCTGGGTTTTAAACGAAGCTCACAGAGCTGCAGTTGCCATTTCTACCTGTGAAGATGCACACCTGCTGAAAGGCAGAAGAGTTTGCCACCATGAAAGTGGGAATACAAAATTCCATGTATTGCTCTGATCTGTAGCCCCAGAAGGCTTCTGAACATGAGACTTGTCAGGACAAGGATTTTATGTAACTTTCCATTTCTAGCATTTCCTGACAGCTGAAGGCAAGAAATCTGGCAGAAGGGCAAGAATAGAACCAAAAAGCACATGGTTTCTAGTGCTCTATATGGCTAAATGCAGCATAAACTACAATTGCAGCAGAATCATTTTTCAGCAGCACCAGCATCATTTGAAAATCAATCTTAAATGGAAGAAGATGCAGGTTTTTACATGAACAGTGGCAATTGTCAGGAAAATATGATGCAGAGTGTTAAAGGTTTCCTCAACATCTAAACAATGAGATAATGCAAATAATGGGGTTTTAATATATAAAAGTGAACAATTATTACCTTAAATTGCTCAACTTTTTCAAGCTTTTCCAGGTCTGGAACCAGCCTTACTCCATCCTCCAGAGTTTTCAGGAACTCTACCTGGAATGCTACCATTTCAGTCAGGTTCCCAAAGAGAACATCCAGCTAATAAAAGGAGAAAAAAAGCAGAGTGCTGAAAATATCACTTTGAGGCTAAATTGTGTTTTCTAGAACTGCAGCAATTCCCAGTGCAATTGTAAAACAATGTGATGTCAGGAAAAAACAAGCTGCAGCCATTACTGAGCAGCACCTTGATTCCCCACTCAACCCATTATTTGAAAGAAATGGAATTCAGTGAAATGGATTTCACACAAACAAGGGTCAACATACCTCATCTGGTGTGAGGAAGGTTTCTTTCTGTAGAGGCTTCAGGTATCTCTCCATCAGACAATTTAAATCCTAAAAATTCAGAGAAAGATTCCCACGTTGGTCCCTCAGACTGCCTCTGGATGTTTACTGAGGTGGCAAACGATGCTCACCTGATCTGAGGACTTTCCCTTTTTACACACAACACGAAATAGCTGGATTTCACACCGTGTAAGACAGCAAAAGGAAACATTCACACATTTCTGGTTACAAAACCAGATCTCAGCAAGCAGTGACTGCACACCAGCCAAGCCTAACAGCCGAGCCTTTGGAAATGCCTTATCTCCATGGTTGGAGTGACATTTTAGGAGCAATATATTTCATATATAGACTATATTTCTATCATGGAAATGAATGCAAGTTCCCCAACAGGTGCAGCCCAGCCAGGGAGCAGGGGAGCCTTGCAGCAGAGCTGAGGCTGAAGCCCTCACCTTGACGTAGGTGCGCTCAGTCTCCAGGAGCTCACAGATGACCTTCCTCAGCTTGTCTGCGTCCGTGAGCTGCCTCATGGTGCTCAGCTGGGGCCCTGCACAGTCCTGGGGGGGAGCACTGCAGTCAGAGGGGTTCATTTCATGCAGGCTGCGACAGAAAGCTGCGACCTGCTCTGTGCTCTTTGGAGAGAAGGGAGAGGAAAGAGCAGTGGTAATATTGGAAGTAAGAGGCAGAGGAACAAAGGGGCTGAGGGGGGTTTGCAGCTGAGCAGTTGCAGCTTGGGGACTTCTCAACAGGCACCACAAGTGTCTATTGTGTCTCTCTGTGACTGAGGATAAAAAAAAAAAAGGAGTTGCAGAACTCCTTTAATTAACTGAAGTGCTGTTCAACTCTATTCCTGGTCTCAGACACACGTGAATTTTAATTAATAAAACAGGCTCATCCAGCACTTAAGACAGACAAACTCAGAGAGAAGCCCAAGAATTGGGAACCAAAAATGCCTGTGCAAACAAAACTCACACCCTGGCAGTTCCCCAGCGGGGCTGCAGCAGTGCTGGGAACAGTTCTGCTCACAAACCACCCAGGCTGGGCTGTGGGGAAGCAGAGCCTCCCAGCCAAAGCCCCTCCAGGCTCCAAGCAGAAACTCTCTGGGCAGGCAGCTGTGTCCCTGGGCTGTGTCTGGAAACGTGCCTGCCAGGGTGAACTTCTTCCCCTGAGTGCATTTCCCAGAGCTGCTCCACCTCCCTGCTTCCTTTAATATTTAATCAGCTGCCTATATAAAAATGCAGTTATCCTCACTTCACCCCCTCGTGTTAGATCATTTCCTCCCATCTTTCAGAGTTTGGAGCACGAATAGTCTCTGGTGTCAGTGACGACAGCCCCAGGCTTCCAGGATTGCCACGGCAGCCGTGGGCTGGCCCCATCCCTCCTGGAGACCTGGAGGGAAGGCGCTGCTCCAGGGACCACAGCTGACCATCCTGCCACAGGACCTCCATCCAGGCTCAGTGATTCCCCAGCTCTGCCTCTGCAGCCCCCAGTTCAGGAATTTCCCCATGGAAAGGGTGGCCAGGGCTCCCAGGCAGGTTTGGAGTGCCCATCCCTGGAGGTGCCCAAGGAATTCCTGGAGGTGGCACTCAGAGCTCTGGGCTGGGTGACAAGGTGGGGATTTGGCACAGCTCGGACTCCATGGTCTCAGAGGTGTTCACGAGCATGGCTAATTCTGTAATTCTGTGGAACAACTGACCCAAAATCAGCCTGATCAATCAGAGAAGAGAGCAGAGGAGAAAAAAATGAACCAAAAATATTTTTGAAAAAGAAAGAGTGAAAAGCACATTCTCACCTTGCAGTTTGGAGACAAAGCTCTGCCCCTGGGACATCACTTCACTCCCACCCACTGGCAGTTGTGATCTCCATGTTTTTTAAGCCATGCAGTCTGCTCACACAGAGCTATTTCCTCTCCATGCACCTACAATCCATGTTAGGACAGGGAAAGATTTCCACCCCCTTCCCTTAGAGGTCTCTTGGGGCTGCAAATGCTCCCCTGAGCTGCCACTGCACAGCACATGAGCAAAGATGCTCATGACACAAAGGATCCTTTTCTTCAGGACACTCTGGTAAGCCAGAACTCATTGTAACTGGCTGTCTATACAAAAATGCCTTTTGGACACACTTCATTCCAGGGAAAATATTCACCTTCAGTTTCTGAGGTTTATCTCAGATGTGGAAGAAAGGAAAAACATTGCAAGCTGAAGGCAGGAGGAAGCAGAGAGTTGGACCAGTCCATCTCCAGCTCACTCTGCTCCTGGCATGTGTCACCGAGATTTGAGATTTATTAATCTTAATTATTCAGTAATTCCTGCTGTTTCTCAGCAAGGTTCCACCCATACTTAACGTATTTTTAAGTATAAAGCCCACCCAAACTTTTGGATTAGATCTGCATCAGACATCAGCAGGAGTGACCTTGAGTCCAACAGCCCAAACCCTCCAAGGGCAGTGGGTGAAAGCCTGGCTGCAGCCAGGTTAAAACACCTTCCCAAGCCCCCTGCTCTGCTGGAAGGCACAGAGCTGACAGCTCAGATGTGACACTGAGCCTGCAGAGACCCAGCACAGGCAGGCTTTAGCTCAGCAATGTTTGGCTTTGCTAGCACTGCTTGAGGCACACGTGCCCAGTGTTTTACTTTAATATCCAAATGTACAAATAAATCCAGTTCTAATGAACAGAGCACAGTCTGGAATCAAACCCCAAATACACCAAGTGTTTAAGCAGCTCCTGCCTGCCCCTCTGCAGATCCCCCCATCCTGTGCAGGCTCCTGCAGGGAAAGATGGGTCACCCAGAAAAAAGAGAGAGAGCGAAAATCCGCTCAGGGTGTGAAGCACCAGCTCAGCACTGAGGCTGAAATAGCTCCCCGAGGCGTGTGGCGTGCCCCAGCAGGAGCACAGACACCCATATGGCAGGAAGGAAGCGAGGAGCACTTCCCAAAGCCTTATCTCCACTTGTGCACGCTCACCAAACCGCTGGAGGCTGCAGCCACACCAGCCCTGCCCCACACCTCGGGGGAGCTGCACACCCCACATTGCCAGCACAGAGTCACCTGCACAAGCCTGTCCTGCTGCTGCACTGACCAAACAGCTGTGCTGGTGAGCACACCTCAGTGGGAAGGTGTCCCCAGGTGTCCCCTCCAGGCTGGGGGCTCCTGGCCACCGCAGAGCCCTGGGAAGAGAGCAGCACGTGCTGAGCTTTGTATTCTCAGCAAGGGATGCAAAGCATTGGCTGTGCCTGTATAATCCTTCAGGCATAAACCACTGACCAAGCCTGGGACTGCAGCAGATCCAGCTGCACCCTGCTGAATTTAGAAACTCAGAGGGTCCTTTGTGACCCTCATCCCTCAGTGGGAGGCTGCAGTAAACAACCAAGAGAGCCTCGCCATCAAGCCTTGTTAAACCACCATCATATTGACCAGCAAACTCGGTTACCTCATCAGCCCATATCAATAAAAATATTGAGGTTTCTCTCCTAGAACTGAAATGCATGACTCCACCTGCAGCTTCATCCCCAAGCACAATCCTGTCTACCCAGTATTCCCTTTAAAAAATCCATTTCTGGACACAAAGCAGGCACACACTGCACACGGGGGCTTCAGGGCACAGCTATTTTGGTGAAAACTCTCAAGCAGATTTCACAAAAACCCCTCTGTCCCCATTTTCCCATAGAGAGTGGATAAGCAGGGAAGGTCTGCAAGAGAAACATCCTTTTATCTCCCTGCACCAGCTCTGCCAGCAGTGACAATGACAGCATTAAACCAGGATTTCTCATGGGGAATTACGGCATCACACTTCAGGCACAATCCCGAAGGCAATCCCTTCAAAAAGCTGAAAATGAGCCTGAGGGCTGCCACGACAGGAAAGTGGAGTTCACAGACACGAACCCCTCCTCGGGAAGGGGCTCAGCAGAGCAGCCGAGCTCCCACCCTTGCCACGGAGGAGGACTGAGGACAGCCACAACCCGGGGCTGCTGCCCGCAGGGGCAGTGCTGAAAGCCATTTCCTGACACCCAGGTGCCCGGGCATCAGCAGGGCACCTCTGGAGCACCCTCCGAGCAGCAGTGCCCACCCGAACAAAGCCCACCGACCCGCATCCTTCCGGCACGGCAGCCAGCAGCCCCTGCAAGGATAAACCAAGCGCAGGACAATGCCCTGAGTGCCAGTTCCCAGCCAGCCCAGCCCCTCGGACCCGCTCACCAGGTACAGCATTCGGAACAGGGAGTCCCCGTCCCTGCCGGCGCTCTCGCTCCGCACCCTCCGGCTCCCCCTGCGGAGCGCCGACATCCCGCGGAGGCGGCGGGGCTGTCACCGGGCGGGCAGCATCCCCGGCGGCTGCCGCCGGCTCCTGCTCCTCCCGGGCACCCCGGGATGCTCTCCTGCTCCTCCCAGGCACCCCGAGCTGCTCCTGCTCCTCCCAGACTCCCCAGCCTGCTCCTGCTCCTCCCAGGCACCCCGAGCTGCTCCTGCTCCTCCCAGGCACCCCGAGCTGCTCCTGCTCCTCCCAGGCTCCCCAGCCTGCTCCTGCTCCTCCCAGGCACCCCTCCTGCTCCCCCCGGTTGCTCGCCGGGGTGTGAGGGGCAGGGCAGCGCCCTCCCGGTCCCGGCAGCCCCGGTTCCCTCCCGCGCCATCCGCTCACCGCGTCCGGGGATCCGAGCCGGGCGCTGCTGGGATGCGGAGGGCAGCCGGGGAATACCGGGAATAGCAGGAATACCGGGAATACCGGTGCCCGCTGCCTGCCAGCCCACGGCTCGGGAACACCGAGCAGCGCAAGGAACACGGCACGGAATGAAAGGAACTTGCAAGAGCCGGCTCTGCCGCTGGGAAAGCGACCCCGCAAATCCCCCTTTTAATCCTGTCACGTCTACTGCAGCACACGGAAGGTTTGGAGACTTACGCCGGTCTCGAGTAATGCTGCAGAGAGCAGCCGACCTACTTTTCTTGGAAAAAAAATCCCTCCAAGAGGCACGGGCGTGCACACACAGAGCCCATCCACGCTCCCCAAGCAGCACTGCTGCCAGCTAATTGGCTTTACTGCACAGGCACAGGTCTGCAATTAGCAACAGGGAGAAACCGGTGTCCTGCAGCAATTTTAACTGCTGACACTTCCTACAACACATCCCCAGGTACATTCAAAGGACCACGGCAGGAAAGGAAAATACACAAAGACTGATTTTGAGATTCGGTACAGCACCCATTTTAGCCTTTGGCAACGTGCAACATCATCTACAACCTGCAATTCATACATTCAGTTTTCTGGGTGCCCCCTTGGAACCTCAGTATTGAAAAGGCCAAAATAATCAGGTCACCACCAGGGCAAGTAACCACTGAAGAAATTCTGGTGTGAAATGTTTCTGATGCTCTGTTGAATAGAGGCTGGCAGAGGGGTATGGCCCCCTTTTTACAAACAGCCTGAAATTGGTGCTAGATAAAAATAAGCCAAAAAAGGTGGCAGAGAGCAAGCTGTCCTTTCCCCCACTCTTCTCCCTCCCAGCTCTCTCCTCTCCTTGCCCCCCACATGAAATGGGGACAGAAAGGAAAGGCAGAAGTCCACCCCAGAGCAAAAACAACCTGTGGAAAACCTCAGCCCAGGGCCAGCTGCCTGGCTTGAGGAGAAGGGCTGCACCTGGAAAGCGCCTTGCTCGCCACCCTCCACCGAGATGTCACCCCAAGAGATAAGAGGTGAAATTAGATAGGGAGTGAATTCAGAGAGCAGCAGCTATCCCACACCACTGACACCTCAGCCCTGGAGAAGGGTTTCCAGTATTTTACCAGAGCAGACACTCATCTTTCCTTGTTCTGTATAATGGAACCATTGCTTTGACAACAGCCACGGAGAAGAAAGCTCTGCATTAGCAGGCCTTTAGGATACACAGAAGACAAGTTCTTCAGAAAGAAGGAGGGCTCCTGCTGCACCTCCAAATCCTTCAGCACCACCACAGCTCGGAGGCTTTTGCAGATTAAGAAGCAAAAGCACCACTCCTGAGGAAAGACACACCCACGTGCACACATGCTGCCCTGGGGGAAGGGACAGAGGCAGCCACGGACACCAGGAGGAGGAGGAGGAGGAGGAGGAGGAGGAGGAGGAAGGACACATTGCAGTGCCTCCTGTGCCACACAGCCCCCTGCCACCTGCCTGGCAAAGGCAGAGGGGCCCAAGGCCAGCTTTTGGTGGGATTTGCCCCACTTACCTTCACACAAAGCCTGTGCTACGAGAGCAGTGAAGGCGGCTGGGCACCTCGCTCCTCTCCTCTTCCCATCAATCATTAATGTGCCCTGGCATCTCTTTGCTGCCTGGAGAGCCAGGGAGCTTCCTGGGGAAGCTGTCCCTGCTGCAGTGCTCCCTGGGCAGGGGTGGAGCCCTGGCCCAGGAGTGACACCCCAGAGGCTGCTCTGGGATCCCCAGCTCCCAACGCTGCCTCTGTGCTGGAAGGAGGGGAGCTCTGTGTGCACCTGGGCAGCTCTGATGCTGCTCAAATGGGAATTCCCCTGTGACCAGCAGTGAGGGGATGGAGTGCTCCTGCCCTGCCGAACCCAAAAAGGGCAGAAAAAGAAGGGAAGTCTCCCCTGAGCTCCAGCAGGCACAGCTGGGAGCAGGATGGGATAAAGGGGAAGGTGGCACGAGGGCAGAGCCTTCCCCCTGCCATGTCCAGAAATAACTAACCCCTGTGGAACAGCCCTGAGGACACCACCTTAATCTTCTGTGCCATAATCCCACGAGCATGGAAAGGTGTGGGAGTGCATGGACAGGAAAACATCTTTCTTCTCCTCCTTGACTTCCCATGGGAAAACACAAACAAGAACCCTTCCCTCCCATGCACATCAGCTTTCCTAAGCACACAGAAAAGCCAAGGGATTAGGAAAACCCTCAGCTGAGCTTCTTTTCTTCCCCACTACCAAACATGGAATTGTCTACAGGCATTGCAGAATAATTTGGGGGTTTCTGCAGTCAGCAAGGAAGGCACTGAGTACAGAGCAGGGACAGCAGCATCCCTGAGACTGCCAAACTGAGGATATTAGATATATTCCATAGGTACTTGTGTCCTTCATTTGTGGGAGAACATTCAAGCAGTTTGAAACAGAAAAAAAAACCAAACCAAAACAAACAACTCACCCCCCCACAAATACAGATACATATTTCTGTATCCCAAAAGGGATAAAGTTAACATTTCACAGGCAGGCAGGCAGGCAGGAGCTCCTCC
The DNA here is from genome assembly GCF_036417665.1 of Passer domesticus. NCBI lineage: Eukaryota > Metazoa > Chordata > Aves > Passeriformes > Passeridae > Passer > Passer domesticus. The sequence continues at coordinate 126,918,426 of NC_087475.1, read as the reverse complement.
TGTTGGCAAGCAGGGCTCCTTAGAGTTGGGAGGGACTCCTCCAGGATGGAATATTAAGCATTAAGGGTGCTAACACCCATTTCTCAGTTTGACTAAATCTGCTGAGCTGCAGAGCTAATCGGGTAATCCTCACGCCCTGTGCAGGCAATTCCAGCTCTGAGCACCCAGGAGCCAAGGGGCAAAGCCCAGCCTGTGGCACAGCAGGGCAGAAAGGCCTGGAAAAGCCAGGGAGAGCACGGGTTCCCATGGGCTGGGCTCGCTGCTCTGCCACAGCTCCTCTGCCAGAGCACGTGAAAATCCCACGTATTTACAGTCAGACACGCCAAACAGCAACAAACACCTCCACTGGCTGAACAAATTCACAGTTAAACATCACAAAAGTATCAACAAACACCTCCAATTACTGGAGAAGAAAGTCACAGTAAAAAGTCACAAAGTATCAACAAACACTTCCACTTACTAAAGAAATTTACAGTTAAAAATCACAAACTATCAACAAAAATCTCCACTGATTGAAGAAGAAATTCACAGGTAAAAATCACAAATTATCAACAAACACCTCCAATTACAGGAGAAGAAATTTTCAGTTAAAAATCCTAAACTATCAACAAACACTTTCACTTACTAAAGAAGAAATTTACAGGTAACAATTACAAAGTATCAACAAACACCTCCAATTACTGGAGAAGAAATTCAGTTAAAAATCACGAAGTATCAACAAACATCTCCACTTACTAAAGAAGAAATTTACAGGTAACAACTACAAAGTATCAACAAGCAGGGCCACTGACTGAAGAAGAAATTTACAGTTAAAAACCCCCAAATATCAACAAACACTTCCAGTTAATGGAAAATAAATTTACAGTTGAAAACCACAAAGTATCAACAAACATCTCCACTTATTGGAGAAGAAATTTACAGGTAAAAATCCCCAAATATCAACAAAGACTTCCACTTAACGGAAAAGAAATTTACAGTTGAAAATCACAAAGTTTCAACAAAGACTTCCACTTACTGGACAAGAGATTTACAGTTAAAAATCACAAACTATTACCAAACATCTCCATTTATTGGAGAAGAAATTTACAGGTAAAACTCATAAACTACCAACAAAGACTTCCACTTACTAAAGAAGAAATTCACAGGTAAAAATCCCTAACTATCAACACACATCTCCACTGACTGAAGAAGAAATTTACAGTTAAAAATCGCAAAGACTCCACAAAGACTTGCAAAGACTCCACAAAGATTTCCACTTACTGGAGAAGAAATTCACAGTTAAAAATCCCAAAGTTTCAACAGACATGGCCGCTGACTGAAGAAGGAGTTATTTGTACTTACAAGAAGAAGTTCCTCAATAAAAGCTAGAAACAAGCTGTAACCCCCTTCCCTGAGCATTTCACGTTTCCCTTGCGCTGTGCGGCTATCAAGGACACAAGGCCAGGCTGGAGTGCCACAAGGGATCAGGAAACAAGAGGCCAAGGTCTTTTCCTTCCTTTCTCTGCAGTGCAGCAGCAGGGGACCAGCCCAGAGCTCGCTGCGACACAGCTGGGTTAGAGCAGGAGAGAAAACAGGCACGGAGGGGAAACACCAACAAACCGAGATGTAACTCTCATTAACTGGGGAGAAAAACAGCTGTAAGCTCTCAGCATCACCTATATCACAAATACCTCAAAGCAATCAAGATAATCTCCGGGATTGTGCCTCAGCGCCACCAATCATCACCTGCTGTCACCACCGACCACTGTGGAAATCGATGGCAATTAGCAAGCCATTTGCAAAGCTCTCGGCTGTAGCTGGAGAGTTTTGCTTCAGTTTGAGGTGGATTGGCTGTGATTAGTTTGCAGTTAGAAACCTGCATGTGAGGATGCCACTGCTGTAAGGAAACACAGTTTAATTCACATTTGTACTAAGCCCAGCAATCAAGAAAGAAGAAATCCTAATAATCCTAATAATGGGGTTTAGAGGAGCTGCTCTGGGGATGGAGGTGATAAACCAGCCCTTCTACAAACTGTGGGGAACAGTATCCCAGGTACTGGAGATGTGAACCCACCCTGGGAAAGGGGCATGGATCTGAAGAGGCAGCAGGTGACGTGCCACGACCAAAGCCATGGCTTGTTCCATCCAGGATCTTCCTCAGACACCTTCACAGATCCCATCCGGGATCATCCACAGACACCTTCACAGATCCATCTGGGATCATCCACAGACACCTTCACAGATCCCATCTGGGATCATCCACAGACACTTTCAGAGATCCCATCTGGGATCATCCATAGACACCTTCACAGATCCCATCTGGGATCACTGATAGACACCTTCACAGATCCCATCTGGGATCATCCATAGACATCTTCACAGATCCCATCCGGGATCATCCATAGACACCTTCACAGATCCATCTGGGATCATCCATAGACACCTTCACAGATCCCATCCGGGATCATCCATAGACACCTTCACAGATCCCATCTGGGATCATCCATAGACACCTTCACAGATCCATCTGGGATCATCCACAGACACCTTCACAGATCCATCTGGGATCATCCGTATTCACAGATCCCATCTGGGATCATCCACAGACACCTTCACAGATCCATCTGGGATCATCCATAGACACCCTCACAGATCCCATTTGGGCTCATCCATAGACACCCTCACAGATCCCACCTGGGATCATCCTTCACAGTTTTCCCAGGAAAGGTGGGAACTGAACCTGCTCACCTTGCTCATCTTCTCGGCCTCGTCGGACGACTCCAGGTCCTGCGCTTCCGCCTCCTCCGGGGCTGTCTCAGCTGAGCTGTCGGGGTCACTGCAGAGGGAGTGCCCTGCCAGAGTAACAAGGGTGTGAAAACACGGCCAGAGCTCCCCAAAAGCCCCAGGAACAGCTGCTGCAGCCCTGGAGCTCCCATGGAACACCAACGCCCAGAGGCTCCCAAGGACCTGCGAGGAGGGTTTGCAGACAGGTGTAACAACAAACAGGTTATGACCACTCATCATTTCCCTGGCAGCTACAGACTCAGAGATAAGGCTAAAATGTCACACTCAAGTCCTGACATCCAGCTTGCACTGCCTGGCTGGTGAGCAGTGCCAAGAGCTTGCCAGCCCAGTGGTTTCACGTGGAAACTGGGAGTATGCAGCTCTTGGTGCTGGCCAGCCTGCCCTGCCCACATTCAGCTGCTGTTCAGGCAAGCTTTTAGACCCTCTTATTAAAAATAAATTGCACCACTGTGCAAGATTTCCCACTTTGTTATGTCCAGAGGTAATCTGGAAAAGCCAGAGTTCAGAAATCTGGAAATAACTTCAGAACAAATTCTGCATGCTGGGATGGAGCCAAGTTAGGCATTGATGAAATGGAAGGACATAAAAGGTAGCTCAGAGCTCAAGCCCCTCTTCTGAAAAGGGAGGGCTTACCTTGGAAAGAGATGTGCCTGGAGGGGTTGTTTGGCATCACAGAATCTATTTGAAGAAGTGTTTTTTCTGTAAGAAGTCTGGTTTTCTGAGCCTTGCCCAGATTTTATCAAATCTCACTATCAGCTTTCTGCTCTCCCTATTAACGTGTGAAAAAGAATTTTCAAGGTGTCCATTTAAAAAAAACAGAGAAAGTAAGTGCCATGTGCCTTAATTGTGTGGGGCAAACTGTGTTTTTTCACTGCAATTAATTTCCCTTCTCAAGCCGTGTGAAATGCACCTTGCAGCTGTTTCTCAGCCCAAACCAAGGTAATAATATTTGTCCAGTTTATTTTAAGGCACCCCTTTTCCTTTTCCTGCATGCCAAAGCCCCATTTAACAGTTTCCTGCACTTCCAGCCAGCAGACAGGGATCTCCCACAGGAGCAGACACACAGCACGTGTGCTCAGGCTGTTCCTGATGCCTTTGGCCTGCAGGGACCTGAGCAGGTTTATCTGCTGCTCGCTAAATGCAGCCAGAGCAATAAAGCTGCACATTCCTGCCCCTGAAAAGCTCCCAGCTCCTGGCCCACTTCTGTCAGGATCGTTCCATCACCTCCTTTTTGCCTGGGCATCCTTATTTAGCTCTGTCAGGAGAGTGAGCGTGCTGCTTCCCTTCCTACTGACCACTGCCATTTGCTGCCTCCATGGCACGTTCAGGAATTAGAAGGGGAAACCCAAAAAAAGCAGCAGGAAAAGGGTCTCAAACCCCTGCGTGTGGCCCCAGCACAGGGGGAGGTCACAGGAGCCCCTCACCTGTGACAGTGTGACCCGTGCCCATTAAACAACTCCACCTGTGGCTACAACCAGCACAATAGAAGGAAGTTTTCCATCACTGCAGCAAAGGTGCTGGGGCTTAAAGGTCTGGAAAATCATGGAAAGCTTCAGCACAGCCCAGCACTTGGCTTGAATTTTCCACAACTGCTGCTTCCAGTTTGCAGGGCTGGCATAACTCAAGGTTTCAATGAGAATTCCACAAGGTGTGGTACCTCTCCCAAAGCCTCCTTCTTGCTGCCAGGCTATATATTTATTTCTTACTATCTGTATATTTATTTTAGTGCCATGGGAATAAATATCCCGAGCCAAGCTCTGCCAGCTGCAGCACAAAGCTCCAAGTGAGCACCCTGCTAACACAAAATACACACCAGGAATCCTGCAGCTCAGTGCCTAAGCTTCAACAATACCCCAATCTCATCTATTTGGGCAGCTTGACAGCAGCTCCCTAATCCAAATGCTGCCAGGGAATGGCCCTGTTATGACAAGAGAGTGCCTCACTGAAGAGGCTCTGCCATTCAATGCACCATTTTTGACAGGAGTTGTTAGGGAATGGTGTCTTGGATTAAATTTTTATTTAAGATGGCATTTCACCTATAAATCTGCAGTGAAACAGGGGAGTGTGTCCTTTTTTCTTCCTTGCAGAAGAATTCTGGTTAGCTCTGAAACAGTGACCTATGAAAAGAGCACTCTGGGATGCTGGGGATGGGATTTATTTCCGTGGGGAAATGGGGAAGGAAGGATTCTCTTCCTTGGGGAAATCGGGAACACCAGCCTTGCCTCTTGTGCAGGACAGAGGCCGCCAGAGGGCGAGGCAGCACCGCAGCAATTTGGGGAACTGGGGATGAAAAATGAAATTTTATCCCAAAGCCCTCCGGTGGCTGCTGCAGGAAGTGCCCCGGAATTGACACATCAAGAACAAGAACTGTGCTACAGCAAGTCTGAAATCAGCACCGTGAAAGTAACCCTGAAGAAATGAGGGTCACTGGTGGCCTCAGCTGGTTCTGAAATCCAAATTCCTCAGCCCAAGGGGGCCTGTGCTGGACGAGGATGGAATGAAAACCAGTGGCTGCTCTTACAGTGCAGCAGGAGCTTGTTTCAGTTTTACAGCATGGATTTAGCCTGTGTGAGAGTAACTCCAGCCTCTGGCTGCTCTCTGAGCCCCAGAACAACAAACTCCCTAAAACACCCATCTGTTCCTGTCCAGGAGACTGAAACACCCTTTCCAAGCAGGGGGGCACTTTCTTTTCCAGCCTTTATCCACTCTGCATGGTGATTTATGTGTTTCACATTATCCCCCATGCTAAAGGTCTCCAAAATCCAGGGGCAGGCAAAGCCTAAACCCCAGAGACTGCCCCACACTGAATAAAGGGAGTGGAACAAACAAATTGGGTGCTACTCCCATTCCCAAATCCCCTTCCAAGAGCAGAATACCTTCCTGATGGCCTGGGCAGGTCCAAGGCTGTGCTCCCAGCTTTCAGCTCATTCCCTGCACCCAGGGGAGCAGAACACTCCTCAAGGGGAGGGCAGACAGACCCCAGTGATCCTTTTAGGCAATCAGGAAAACCTGCTGTGGGCTAATCCTCCTCAGCCAAATTTATGCAGGCTGTGCTACAGGAGAGAACCAGCGCCAGGAAAAGCAGTAACAGATGAAAGGAACAGAACCTGTGGCTCTGCAAAGGCAGTGCAGCTCCACAGGGCTTTAAGCATCCATCGTGCCCAGGGTGGCAGCTCTCACAGCAATCACAGATAAAAACCCAAGGGCACTCCCAGAACAACCTGCTAACCCTGCACGGTGAGGTACCCACGGCCACAGAGCTGGACTGCACCTCCAGCCCCCAGCTCAGCACGGGCAAGGGAGCTCCAGGTGAGGGCAGAGCTGTGAGAGATGGCAGATTTAACAGGAGCTCTGGCAGACACTCCAGGGAGCTCAGAAACACAGCCCTGCTTTGCTCCTCTGCACCTCCCATTGAGCAGCAAAACACCTTTAAAAAAAAAAAAAAAGTGACACATATCTTTCATATTTTGAAAATAAACAATATCCTCTGCCTCACACAAGAAATAAAATCTACCCTTTGCTGCCTTCACAGCTGAAGGACTGCTAGGGAAGGAGATAATCCAGCATGATCCTGGACCAGTGCTGGATTCCTGGAGAAGGGATGTGCCCACAGGTGCTAGCACTGCCACCCTGCACAGGGGGGCTGCAGTGCCTCGGCCACAGACTGAATCTGTGGCCTGGAAACAAAAAAAAGCATTCAGCAGAAATCATGGAGCTCATCTGCCTGGCCAGCCAGGCTGCCTGCAACCAACAAGGACACAAATAAATAGGTCAGGGGGTATTTCATACTTGACTGCTCTCTGCAAGAAGCTGTGGAGCCAAGAACAAAAACCCAAGATGAACAAAAATCCAAGGTAACCCCACAGTATCCCAAATGCAAGCAGAGACCCCTTTTTATATGTCATGTAGCTAATGGATCCCTGCCAAAGCACAGGAGCAGAAAGAGAAATTCTTCAGTAAAACAGCAGGAAATGGGTGGGGAAGATCAGCTGCCTCCCAGTCACACATTGGGTGCAAGCAGAGCCTTGATTTCACTCCCACCTCAGGCTAAGCCATCCCAAATTATTTCATGTGGCAGCTACAGAAGCTGCCAGGGACAGCTGCACTCCTCCTGCTGGCTGGCAGAAATATTTCCCTTATTTTGGGGGGAATAGAGGCACATCCCAGCCTATTCCCTGTGTTCAGAAGGAGTGTTGGGAGAGCCCTGAGCACAGAAATGCCAGCCCCCAGCCCTGTGCTCCCAGGGCACACTCACCTCAAGGAAAAGCTCAGCTGCCAGCCCCAGCACTCAGGGCTTCAGTGACAATCACAAGAGGCTTGTGAGAAGCTGCTGCTGAGCAGCAAGGGGGGGCATCTTGTGGCCAGCTGGGAAAATGTACAAGACTACCTGGATTTTCAAGCACAAAAGCCTAACTGGGAAGGCTTCCATGAAATTTAGAAGGGGAAAATTTCTTGAAAATGTTGAATTTTCACTGCCTGTGTAGGTTTAGTCCACATCTTACACAAGGCTGCCTTTAGCAGTCCCCTCAGAAGGATTTCCAATAATTTTGTGTGGAAGCTTTTCTGGCTCCCCCTTTTCCACTTGCTACGAATATCACACTCCCCAAAAGCCAGTCTCAGCTCAGAACACTTTTGATTACCTAGAAACTACTTCATTCTGGCAATCCCAGTGATTTTTCCTGTATTTTAAATGATCCCAGAAAACTCAAGCAAGAGGAACCACCAGTGCCCTCTTCTGTTAGATCTAGAGGAGCACATAGAAATTCAGGAGCCCAACTTGTGGCAAACAATTCCCAGTTGCTGTATGCCCTGGGGAGCCTGGGCAGTGCCAGCACCCTCCAGGATCCAACAAACCTCCCTGCCACTGTCCCAGGGGGCAGAGACTGGAGCTGCAGACCCCAGTGAGATCCCCTCAGTCTCCTCTCCTCCAGCTGAACATTCCAGGAGCCTCAGCCGCTCTTTGTGTGGCCCCTCCAGAGCCTTCCCCACCCTCGTGTCCCTCCTTTGGGCACTCTCCAACAGCTGGAGACCTTTTTTATGTTGTGGTGGTGTCCCAAACAGCACACAGAATGCTTTAACTCTTCCTCCCCTTGCCACACGTAGATCCTGTGGGCAAATCCAGAGGGAAAAGCACATCCTGAGCTGCCCAGAAGGGAGCTCTTGTTTCTGGGACTGTCCTGGGCCCAGCCAGAGGTACCTGTGGTGATGACACAGGTGTCACAGGCTGATGGCACAGCCATCCTTGCCCCTCATTCCTGCCCTGTCCCTCTGCTCACTGCCTGGCTGCAGCTGCCAGGGAGAAAACAATTTATAATAACAGGGCAGATTATTATCGTTATAAATAACAATTTACAATATCTGCAGGCAGATAGAGAGAAGTTAGAGAAAGGAAAGGGAACGCCCTGAAGACAGAAGTCTGTGTGCCTGCTGCCAATCCCAGCAGCAATAATGGCCATCAAACACGGCCTCACACCACTCTGCTGTGTGCCTGGCTGCCCAGGGGCAGGACTTTAGTCACAGAGCCAAAGACACTGACCCTGGCACCTGCTCCTCTGCAAGGAGAAAGTGACACAGCCCGGCTGAGAGCCGGGAGCCTGACAACCTTTGCACACTGCAAGTAAGCCCAGCTTGGTGCTGCTATTTTAGAGGTGTTTGCCAGGGCAAATGACCCCGTGCCCAGCTCAGGCTGTGGCTCCCTCCCTCCCTCCCGGCAGGGAATGAGCGCTCGGCACATACCTTGGCTGCCCCCGGGGAAGGGCAGGGCGCCGTCGCCGGGCTCCGGGGGGTTCTCGGGGCGCCGCGGGGGCCGGCCCAGCCGCTGGGGCTCCTCGGGCTCGGCGTGGGTGCGCACGGTGAGGCCCAGCGCGGGCTGCAGCAGCGCCTCCTTCAGCAGCGCCGGCTCCAGCTCCGCCGCGGCCCGCTGGTTGATCTGCAGCACCTCGTCGCCAGCCTTCAGGCCTGGGCACAGGGACACGGTGACACGGTGACACAGGGGCACAGGGACACAGGGCAGCGGGTCACGCGCGCGCCGGGGGTGCTTGTGGCTGGGCGGAATCATCAATGACTGCAGTGGCACCGAGATGGGATGATGGACAGGGTGAGGTCTGCCCCAGTGCCACCCCAAGGGCTGAGTGCCCAGGGTGACAAGTCCCCTGTCCTGGATTGCTAACAAATTGGATTCTATTTGCCATCTGTACGGCTGTTGTCTTCTGCTCAGTGGGCAGCTTTCCTTATCTCTTCCACACCCACTCCTGCTGATAACAGGCTACTGAATGTCCATGCATGGCTGACAAGAACTACAGCATCCACTGGGAAATGCTCCGCCCAGGGGGAGGAGCCCAGCATTCCTACCTGGATATAATCTGGAGATTCTGGAATAACAGTACAGCTTCTCCACTGGATTCCCAGAGGAACAGCTGTCCCTTCCACTGGATATTCAGAGGAAGACTACACCTTTCTTCAGGATCCCTGCTCCAGCAGAACCACCCCAGACACTGCAGGAGGACTGCAGCCACAATTCCAATTGGATGCTACCACCACCCTGACCCACAGGGTGTCAGGCTGTGTTCTGACTCTTTCACTGTTGTCTTGTTTACTGCATTGTTTATCCTTTTATTTCCTTCCCTAAAAGAGAACTGTTATTCCTGCTCCCATATTTTTTGCCTGAGGGCCCTTTTAATTTAAAATTTATAGCAATTTGGAGGAAGGGGGTTTACATTTTCCATTTCAGGGGGGGCTCCTGCCTTCCTGAGCAGACACCTGTCTTTCCAAACCAAGACATCCCTGATCCCCTTTTTCCTCAGGGCACAGCCACTGTGCAGGCTGCACCCCAGCACAGCGACCCTTCCTGACCACCATGGCAGCACAGGGCTCCTCAGAAGGCAGAGTCAGCCCTGCTCAGCCGGTCATGGCTCTTTCAGCTGCTTCCAGCAGTTATTTATAGCAGCAGCGCCCCAGGGAGAAGGGGATGTGCAGGGAAGCAGCTGACTCCCCGGGATGCTGAGGGCAGCCTGCAGCCCTGCCAGATGACACGGCAGTCCTGCCCTCCCTGAGGTGACAGGGCAATCCTGCCCTTCCCTGAGGTGACACAGCAATCCTGCCCTTTCCCGAGGTGACACAGCATTCCTGACTTTTCCTGAGGTGACACAGCAGTCCTGCCCTTCCCCACGGCCAGCTGGGCCCTCCCTGAGCAGCAGCAGCAGCGAGCTGGGGAGGGGTTTAATCCCAAATAACCAGGGGCAGGCAGTGCCAGAGCCCGGCTGCTGGAGCATCCCCATCTCATCCTTGCCTTCACAGGGATGACAGCTGGGATTTACAGCGGCCACAGAACAGGGGTGACCATCCCTGCCATGTGCTGGCACCCTGAAAAGCTGCATGAACCCTCCAGGAGACAGAGTGCTGCAGGAGGGAGCTTCCTCAGGAAAATGGAGATCTCCCTAAATGCCTGTAATTGTGCCCAGGAACTCCAGTGTGCAGTTTCAGGGAGAATCAAATGAACTAGATAGAGTAGCTACAGAGTAAATGGACTGTAAAATCATAGCTGAAAGAAGGACAAAACAAGGCAAGTCAAGCATTCCACATTATTTAATTTATTCTACTTAGTGATTCTGTGGCATTATAGTAGCTCACTAATAGGCCTGCAACCATAAACACTGGATCGGGGCTTAATTTACTCTTTGCAGTCTTTGTTTTGGATCATTTGGGATAAAGCCTCACATCTATCTCAGTGCAGTCAAGGAGCTCCCATTCCAATAGGGAATGCCTGCCCTCCTAAGGCAGCCCAACAGAAGAAACAAAAGGATAAACCACAAAAATTACCAGGAGAAAAATAGAAGTCTTCTAACTGGAGGAAAGACTGAGAATGAAATGCAGCACCTCATCTGATGGAGGGCAGTCAAATGCAGGCAATGCATGTAAACAATGGGATGCACAGAGGCTTTTCCCCCATGGAATCTTGTCCCAGTGTCCTGCTGCTCACACAGCAGTGCCTTTCCAGGCCAGCTCTGGGCAGCCACCCTCCCTGAGCTGCTCCCAGTGCCTGTGCTTGCACTGCAGCCCCGCAGGAGGCACTCTGTGCTCACACATCCACCCGAGCTGCTCTGCCAGCAGGCTCCAAAAGCAAGCCAGGAAGCCCTGATGAAACCCCCATCCTTCCTCTCCTAAAACCCACACAGGGTGTCCCTTCCCTGTGGCAGCCTGGCACGGAGCCCCCAGCCCTGCCCAGGGCTTTTGGCAGGATATCCCTCCTGTTAACCAGGGAATGCTGCGGGGCTGAGGGACAGAATCTTTTCATGTCCAACACACAGCTACGTGGGTTTCTGAGGCTGGGGTGCACCTCCAGGCTGTGCCCCATTCCCTGACCACTGCTGCTGCCTGCACTGTGCCCCTTTGGCCACTCATGCCCACCCACCCCGGCCAGCCCAGGGCACAGAGCTGGCAGGGCAGCTCTCCATCAGCTGGGCTGGCTCAGCAGAGTGCCAGGGTCAGCACCAGGCCAAGGGCTGCAGCAGCCCGGGCTCAGCAGCCTTTGGAGCAGCTTTTGGCAAGGGCCAGCTGCTGAGTAAGCTCTGCAAGGCCATGTGAGCCTCGCCAAGAGAGCTCTGAAGGAGCTTCCGAGGGCTCTGCGCACACCAGTGGCCATGAAGGGATGAGGGTTTCTCAGCCCTCGTGGTCCCCATGCTCTAACTCAGAATGTGGGTGGGCTGCAGCTGCCCTGTGCAGCAGGGAGGCAGCGGATGGGAGATGCAGTGCTGTGCTTGGCCTCAGCTGCACTGAAGCAGCCCGGCTGTCCCTGCTGCCTTCTGCCCCAGCCACAGGGGCACAGGGATGCCTTCAGTGTATTCACGTGGCAGGACTGAGCTGGGAGGGCTCTGGGGAGAGTTTTACCTTTCTTGAAAGCCAGGCCCGTCTCCTTGACGCCGTTGACGTAGAGCCGGCGAATCCCCTCCTCTTCCACCGAGGACAGAGAGAAACCTGGGGAGACACCACGAGAGTTCAGAGGGAGCCAGCCCCTTCCAGGGTGTCCAGCCACCTGCCCTGCAGCCTGTGAGCCGGCAGGAATCCCTCCCCTCTCACCTTTATAAACACAAAGGCAAAGCTCAGCAGGGAAAGTGGCTCTAACAGAAACCTGAGCTGAATTCCGGAGTGCATACACCAGCTACCTGCAGACATATTTGAGGACACCACAGCTGCAAAGCCTTGGGACAGACCCCCAGCTCTCTTGCCATCAAAGGTCACTCCAGGGGGTTCTGCTGTTTGCAGACCAAAGCTGCACAGAGCTGTGGTTTGGGACAAAGTCGGGAATCCCAGAGACACCACCTCAAACTCAGGCAGGGCACACCACCTCCTGCTAGAACAGAGTGCTGACCTCTGCTTTTTGAGATTCATGTCTGTAAAAATGCCCCTTTCCCTCTGCCCCCCGTGCTGGCACACCCTGTCATTCGCCAGGTCTCTGGGCACACGTTTCATGCTCACCAGAGAGCTGCAGAGCACTCTTGGAGGGGAAGTGCTGCCACAGCCTCATGCTGAACACTGCAAATGGGACTGGGGGCTTTGGGCTGGGGATTTGGGGATTTTCCTGCCATTTGTGGGTGACACAGTAAGATAACAACTGTAAAGGAAATACAACTGCCGAGTGAAATGCAGGTTGTTTATTTACTGTGGAGAGTTATCTAAAGCAGAACATTTGCCTTTCTGAAACTTCATTACTCCCCAGATGAGTGCAGGCAACCATTTGCTCTCTCTTTTTCTGGAGACTAGAAAAACATTTACAAACCTCTGGGGGGAGTCGTTTGTTTTGACATGGAATCAGCCACCAGCCAAGCGGTGCAGATGTGCTGGGAGCCTATCCTGACTTTAGGACTCCTTTCAAGCTGATCCTTATGGCTGAGAGTTATTTTTTTCATCCACAATTTTAAAATAAAATTTAAAAAAGGAAGAAGAAAAGAGGGGGAAGAACGTGGCAGCTCAGAAGTGAGAAGCATATGGCCTTTCATGACTTACTGAGCTACTTGGAACCTGCCTGCGAGCTACTGGGGCTGAATCAAGTGAAATTGGTGAAGCTCACTCAACACTCCAGCTCTGGCAGAGAGAAGAACCCTCCACTAAAAGAGCAGCTGCAAAACGTGGTAGTTATTGGCTGTCATCACCACAAAGCCTACCTGGAAAACCCTGGAAGAACAGCAGAGTGTGCCCAAGGCTGCAGTTTGAGTCAGCACAAGGCATCAGCTCCTAAGAGCCCTTTGCCACTGAAATGCTGTTTTGGGCCAAACTGCATGCATTAAAAGCAGGCTGAGGGGCAGCTCAGGCTCTCCTTAAGAGGAGATCAGCATGTCCAAGCAGCCCAAGCTCCACCTCTCCTACAAGGAAAGGCTGAGGGAACTGGGGTTGTTCAGCCTGGGGAGGAGAAGGGAATGCAGCCTTCCTGGAGGGAGCCCACAGGAATGATGGAGAGAGACTCTTGACAAGGGCCTGGAGTGACAGGACAAGGGAGAATGCCTTCAGACTAAAAGAGAGCAGGTTTAGATGGGATTTTGGGAAGGAATTCCCTGTGAGGGTGGGCAGGCCCTGGCACAGGGTGCCCAGAGAAGCTGTGGCTGCCCCTGGATCCTTGGCAGTGCCCAAGGCAAGGCTGGACAGGGCTGGGAGCAATCTGGGACAGTGGAAGGTGTCCCTGCCATGGCAGGGATGAGCTCTAAGGTCCCTTCCAACCCACAGAATTCTGAGATTCTGGATTCCTCCATGAGAAAACCTCTGCCTCCTTCAATCCATCAGGCCTGAATGCACACACAGTTCCTTCTTAATTCATCCTTCAGCCATACCCATAAATCCTGCACTTATTCCTGGCAGAAAGGGCATAAGGAGCAATTACACAGGTTGTCATCAGCTTTAAGAGATGAGGGATGGGCAGCTGGCAGCAGCCTAAGTGCTGATCTCACACACACAGTTAACCCTCCACAGACAGCTGTGACCCTGCCCTGCTGGATCCCCACGGCTGTCACAGTGGCTGGACCTGGATGCCAGGGCTGTCCCTGCCAGGCACTCAGGTGACAAACACCTCAGGCCAGTGCTGTGCAGCCCATGGGGACAGCAGGGATGTGCAGCTCCAGCTGGCTGCCTTCCACAGGGGCTGCACACAAGAGAGGAAGGGCAGCAGTGGGTGCAAGCCACAGTGAGGCAAAAACACAACCATCAAACTGTGCAGGGACTCTGGAACACAGGTGGGAAGGGATGGGTGCTGACCCAGGCAGAGCCTTCTCTTCACTGCGAAGTTCCCATGGCAGGAGAACAAAAACCTGCATCTCTGAGTGGCCTTGAACAAATCCACCTCCAGAGAATCCCTCAGCCCCTGGCTGGTGAACATGCCAGCACCTTCCTGATACACCCACCAGCTGGAAGACAAGGATTCTTACTGACTTCTGCCCTCACAGCCCTGGCAAAGAGAAGAGGACCAGCAAAGAGGGGAGAAATCTGTGCTCAGGCCATAGCAGAGCATCCCATGAGAGATCCTGGCCAGACCCCCCAGGAGTGCCTCTCACTGCCCCAGACACACTGCTGGCAGCAGAAACACCACAGAATGCTCCCAGGTGAGCTCCCCCTGAGCTGTGGTGTTGGAATGAGGCGATCTTTAAGGCCCTGTCCAGCCCAAAGTGCCCCAGGACTGTGTGACTTCAGCACACACTCGTCACTGGATGAGCACACGAGGAGACACACAGACCACAGAAATCCTTCTGCCAGTTAGAGGCAAACCACACTTGGCTGTTTTCCCTCAATGGGAGAGAAGTCAGCTTTTTTGGGGTGCTTTGAGCATTCCCTGCTGTAGGGTCAGAGCACTGCACACCTCACAAGCTGATCTCATCTCACAGGACTCCATTTCACTTTTTTTTTTTCCATTTATCCCTTAGAAAAAAAGAAGAAAAATAAATAACCAGGAAATGCTATGAGAGCCCCAATTCTTGCAGTGCTTTCAGGCACTGCATAAATATGAACCCTGAACCACCACTGGGCTGGTGAGTATTTCTTTCTTGGCCTTCAGTATTCCAGCCCCAGTCAGTCCCACTGCTTTGCAGCAGAGCTCAATATTCCAATGGCCTGCAGCTGTATAATAAACAGTTTGGGGACTCAGAATTATTCTAGTCATTAAAGCAGAATATTGAGATAAACAGCAAAAAGATGCAGATTGGCTTCCTGTGGGGGGGTTGCACAGATAACTCTAACATCCACTCCAGAACTGTAATTGCCAGGCCAAAGGGCAAGCTCACAGGCTGGGGGGCTGCAACCTGAAATGCCTGAAAGCTGAGGAGTGTGAGCTGCACAGAGATGAGAGATTCTGCTGAAATCACACAGGAGAGCCTCCCCTGCTTGGTGTTTCACACAGCTCTGCCACATGTCAGGTCTGGCTAGGGTGTCTGTGCCACATCCTCGGGGGCTGGAGCATCCCTGGGCCACCCTGGAGCCAGCCATCCCAGCCTCAGGAACACGGGGCAGGCAGGAGCCCACCCTGGGTGCCCTGGCGGGTGAGAAGAAGCCCAAACAGCCTCTCTGGAGCTGCCTGGCCACAGCACTCAGATGCCACATGCTCCCAGGGATGCTCCCGAGGAGGGGCGAGGAGGAAGCAGTGAGGAGGAGGAGGAGGAGTGGAGCTGCAGGCTGTGGGCAGCGTGGCAGCCCCAGCACAGCCCCAGCAGGGCCCTGGAGGCTCCTGTGAGATGTGACAGCTGGCACAGGACGCTGCTCCCACCCCCAGCCTCCGTGGGCGGCTCTGGGAGCAAGGAGCAAACGCTGATCCCCTGCACATCCTGCAGCTCCAGGAGAGCCTCGCTCAGAGCACTCCAAACAAAGCTGCCCTCCTCCAGGGCACCTGAACGCTGCTGTGGGCGGCTCAGGAAGCAGGAGTGCTTCTCTCACTGCTCAGGAGACCTTTCAGGTGCATCAGCAAACAGCAGGGAAGAACCTGCTGGAACTGACTGGGGAGAAACAGCCAAACAAGGCAGGGAGCAACTCACCATAAATATCAGAGGATGCATCAGACTTCTCCATCTGAATGTGCTGGGTAATTTTCTCACAGATTTCTATTTCCTTGTACAGCTGAATAGAGGGGGAAAAAAAAACAAACACAAAAATATGTTACCGTGGGAGGACACATCAATTGTAATGGTTTGGAACAGATTTTTGGTTTTTAATTACAGGCAGAAGAGAGGGACTGTGGTCATTGTTTACCAAACAGTTTCTCTCCACCTGTGTGAGAGGCATTAGCAGTGCCACTCAGCTCTGCTGTTAGAACACAGTTAGAGAGGAGGATGCAGTGTTTTCCCACCCCCACCACAAAACAGAGCACGCATTTATTTCCCTCAGTCAATACCATCTTGAGAAACACAGCTTCTGTTCCTGTTCTCCTAATTTACAGGTAGTAATAGCTTAATGTTTTATATTATTTTAATGAAGACATTGCAGGAGTTCAACTATTCAACAGCATTAAAATCACAAGGAGTGATTTTGTTTCTTAAATACATTTCTGCATTACCAGACTATCAGATTTGCTGTACCTCAGCCTGACATTTCACCTTTAACACCTTGATGTTTATTTGTACCAAGGAAAGCCCCCGAGTCTTTGAAATGGTCATTAGCATCCTTCCTGGGAGACCAGCACAAATTCACACCTAGGCATCAGCCCAGAAGTCCCTCCATGCAGCTGCAAATCCCCCAGCCTTTCAGCACTGAAGTAACAAACCAGCCTTTGTCTTCGGAAAAAATCACAGCCCCAGGTGAAGGAGAGCCCACAGGTGAATATTAATTCTGTTTACATGCCGCTGTGAGCGTGTAAAAACGCAATTCGCAATAATTAACATTTTGAAACTCAGTGTTTGGACTGCAGTATTGACTATTGCTTTAGAAAAGAAGAGGAACTCGTTTGCAGAAGGTTTTCCTAATAAAAGTGTCATATTATCTCCTGCTTCTACCAGCACTGCAAAAATCAGTATTACAGAACAGCTACAGCCCCACAGAAGTAACTCCGTGCTCTGCCCAAACAAGCCCACAGAGAGCAGCAAACAAACCAAGTTTTTTGATTTAATATCCCCCCATCAGACATCATCCTGCAGCACCCATCTCCACCATTCCCTGCACAGTCCCACTGACAGAGTTTTGAGTTAATTACAGCTTTTCAGAATAAACAGTAAGTGAGGACTGTCAATCCAACACCCTCTCAACACAAGACAAGTCCCCAAAGTCCTTCCAGACAACGACAGCTAAAAGCTGTCTCCTCTGAGCTTTAATTTTCCCCAACTGTATCACACTTCCCAGTCCTAGCACTCCTTTAGCACTTTCTCACTACTTTTTGTTGTTGTTGTTGTTGACAGCATTAATGGAAAATCCCAGAAGTCCTTTGCTAAACGAGCAAAAGCTCCATAACTAGCAAAGTTTTACATTTTCTAAGTAAACCAGCCACCAATGAAAATGACCTTAAAAAGGTTTACAGCATGCCTGTGTAAAATCACAGAGTTAAAGCATGACACTAATCCTGTTTGGTCTTTTTTTTTTAATCTCTCATGGCAAAATTCCTTTGAAGTCTGCTTTCGAGATGAGCGAGATGAAAACAGCCAGCTGAGGCAATTAAGGAAGAATATTCTCACACATAACTCCAGACCTCCCTGACCTCAATCTTTACCTTACCATCAGGAAAAGAAACCAAGAAACACCCAACAACTTGTGTATTTTCCCCCTCTTGAAAACTCAGACAGTCTTTGAAACCTCAATGGACAACATGAACAACAGGAAAAGACAACTTGGAGGGAAGTTAAGCTTCAATGTACCTCGGAGTGACTTTCACACATTGCCCGTGGCCATCCCTCCTCTCTCCCCAGACACATCCCCACACAAATGTGAGCTAAACACCAACACAGGATGAAAGGTTTGGAGAGATCCCCTTGCTGAAGGCCAATTTGCTATGGTCTGCAAAGCACCATAATTGCAAAGCGAAAAGCATAACTCTGCGTGCTCCAGAAGGTCAGATAAACACTAATTAACAGCGTCCTAGCCGGTGTCACCTCATTAGCCCAGTGGGCAGCATTACCAGCTCATAGATCTCCTCCTCTGGCTTTGGCACGTAGAAGTGGATCTGGTTCTCCAGCAGGAACTTGAGGCGCAGGTAGTGAGCAGAGCAGTCCAGCTGGTGTGTCTGCAAGAGACAGGAGCCTTCAGACACAAAAGCACTCTTCCTCACCTCTGACCCCCCAGCAGCACCTTCCCCCACCGTCTCTGCCTGAAAGCTGAGCAAACCCGGTGCTCCTGCTCTCCCCCAGGAATAAGATCTGTGTACCCACCGAGGGCACTGATCCCTCCCAAGGCATTCCAGAAAGAAGCCCATGCTGGAACAGGAACCTCAGAGCTCACCTCTGGATAGAAGGGTATCTAACTGAATGCTCTGCTAACAGAGCAGGAGAGGTGCTCTCTGTTTGGTTTGGGTTTTTTTAGCATCTTCATAATCTGGCACGTAAATATGATGTGGCAGATTTCAAGCAAGGTTAATAAACACACAAAAAAATCTGTCTGTCCTCTAAATTCCAAGCAGCTCAGGTTACACTGGCTGGAAGAAGCCAAGAGTTGCATCCTGGATTGCATCCCAGTGGAAACAGGTCACACCATTTTAATGAATTAGTTATAATTAGCTGAGGATACAGCATTTGGTCTGGGAGATGTTAACGACCTTTTCTCAGCATGATTAATAAGGTTGGTTTAAGCAGAGGTTAATGCAGTGTGTAATCAAAACACATTACAAGTATGATAAACACAAAGGATATCATCCAGAAGTTACTTTCAAAGTTCCTAAACTGAATCTAATGAGAAACCCCAAAGTGATTCACAGATACAGGAGGTAAATTCTCCTCACTCTCACTTCTGAGATCCCACTATTAAAGGCTTTTATACCCCAGCCTTTTCATTTTACCCCAGCAAATTACCAAGGTTTCTCAGGCTGTGCTGAAAACAATGGCTTATCTGAAAACTCATGCAAAAGCATCATTATTGCCTGTTTGTCCTGTTTTTTAAAGCCTGGCATTTCCAGTTCCAGCACTGAGGTGATGAGCAATGTACCTGTGGAGAACATCCCACCCTGACCCTCCAGCAAACACACAGAGAACAGGAAACGCTTTGGAAAGTCTGGGTCAGCCCAGGAGTAAAAAAAACTACCAATAATAAGAGGGAAAACCAAAACAGATCTACTGCTGCCCTCTGCACAGTGCTCTGTTCAAATATGTCCAACCCAAAGATCAAATTATCCTTGGAGGAAATGGAGTACCTGAAATGGAACAACCTCTGCAATCCAGGCAAATTCCCAGTTAATTAAATAATGACTGAAATCTACCAGGGGCCAAAAGAAAAACAGCTGAATGCAGGAGATATCCTTGCTCCCCCACTTTTCTTTTCTGGACAGCTTCTTGCTTGCTTTTCTCACTGATTACTGTAGCTGTTTCAGTAGCTCTCTTTTTCCACAAACACCTCAGAAACTAAAGGGGAGCAGAACTGCCATTAAAGGTTCAGAAATGACACAGAGGAGTCCTGGGTCACTTTCTGGCCAGCTCAGTTAACTGTCCCTGGACACAGAGGTGTCTTAAACAAAAACAATGAGAGGGAATGGCCTCAGCCTGTGCCAGGGCAGGCTCAGGGTGGAAACCGGCAGGAATTTCCCCATGGAAAGGCTGCTCAGGCCTGGGAACTGCCCAGGGAGGTTTGGAGAGCCCATCCTGGAGGTGCCCAAGGAAGGCTGGGACATGGCACTGAGTGCTCTGGGTGGGGACAAGGTGGGCACTGGGCACAGCCTGGACTCCATGGCCTTGTGGGTCTTTTCCAACCGGAAGCATTCTGTGATCCTGTGGAAAAGGAGCCCGGCAGCCTCCTCCTCCTGCCCCCAGAGGATCTCCCCGCTGTGTCCTGTGCCCAGGGTGTGTGACAGCCAGTGCCAGCTGTGCTGCCCAGCCCCACGGCACCACCAAAGCCCAGGGCTGGCACAGGGACCCCATCCACAGCCCACCAACGTCCTGCCCTTGTGGAAGAGACCCAGTGGATGCTTTCCAGCCTGCCCAGGCAGGCTGAAATCACCACCTGTGATGGATTTATCCAGTCTGGGGCCTCAGGCGCTGGGCAGAGCATCAGCTGAAGACAAAACTGGGTAAAAATTCAGAGCCAAGCATTTCCTCCAACAAACCCCATCAGCCCAAGTGGATGCCATCAATCCAGTACACCGTGACCCCATCCAGGTCAGGAATGAGAGTCCCAGCCACAGTGCACCCCATTTAGCTAATTAACACCCTACAGCTGCCCCAGGGCTGTGTCTACCTCAGAATCTGACACTGGTTAAAGTGTTTCAAATAGGGCCACGATGTTCTACTGAAGTGAAAGGAAAAGGTCCCCGGAACGTGGACACAGCCAGGCTGCTCTAAAAGCCAAACCATTAACCCACTTTTTGTTGCTGGGAGCTGCATCCACATGTGGGGAGGTGGGAGCAGAAACAGGGCAGCTTTAATGATACGAATATCCTTTCAAGACCACCCAAAATACCTTTCAGCCGTCCAAACCAGCTTCTTGGTTTATTTATTTCTCTCCTAATAACTCTGGCTAGGTCTGGACTAAATTAAGCAGCTAACCCCGTTTAAAGCACAACCCGACAGCTCAACAAGGAGAATTTACAGCCGGGCTGGGATCCCATCCAGGAGGCTCCAAGTGCCACGGTGGGCTGGCACACAAGCCCAGCTCCCTTCTGGCCAAGGACAGGGCCTGGCACGTTCTCCCAGCTTGGTGGGGGAGACCTTTGTGGCAGCACCACAGGAACGTGGCCATGCCATTGCTCCTGTGTGGCCTCAGCTCTCCCAGCAGGAGAACACCACCCAAAAGCAAAGTAAGCCCCCAGAGCATCAGCCTTAACTTCTCAGAAGCTCTGAGCACAAACCCAGAGACCTTGGGCTATCTGCTTCTTGCCCCTCATGCAGGTCCCATGGAAAAATGTAAATGGTGAGGGGAGAAAAACACCCAAACCTTTCTTGTCTCACTCTTTATGCAGTCAAAAGACAAAATGCCATGTAGTCATGTGGGCTTGTTTTTTACTGCTATTATCTCCATATTGGGATTTGGTGTTATTATCTCCACACTGGCTCTGCCTAAATCCGTATACAGAGTGTGATTTCCTCCTCCATTTTAAGACATACCATTATGCAAATGTTAGTAATGCATATACATTCGTTCACACTGAGCAGTGTCATCACAGAATCACAGGATGGTTAAGATTGGAAGGGACCAACTATTTCCTATCAGCCACAGAAAGCAATTTAATGCATATACACTGAGTTTTCCTGCCTTGCAAGTAATGTTGCTAGTTACATCTGAGGAGAAATCTTTGAGAAACCACTTTAAAAATGCTTTAAACACTCCTCCCACCAATCTTGAATCATAAAAGTGTCACAAAGCATCCTCCAAAGCCTAACTCGCTGTATAATAACAAGCAGCAATGTTAGCATAAGAACACATTTTCCACAATGACTTTAGTGCATTGAATGTTCTCCAACAGAAGAATCAAGCTCAGTTTAGCAGCACAGATTTAACCACATCTACAAACATGAGGAGGCTGATATGAAATGTAGAGCTTGAAATGTTTACTGTACCAGAACTTGACTGGTTCTCAGATGGCAGATGGCAAACTGATGTGAAATGATGTGGATCGGATATTAAAGGGGGGAAAATGAGCTGAATGCAAGAGACAGAAGAAAGAGATTGATTATTAAATGCTACAGGAAAAAAGGCATCTCGACAGCGTTTTTCAGGCTGAAAACTCTTACAGAAAGGAAAGGAACAGATAGTAGCTCTTGAAAAAACACCCTCCAACCTCCCCTTCTCCTTAAGCACCCCCACCCAGAGCAGCAAAAGCAGTGAGAGACCAGACCCCATCAGGCACCTGCTGAGGCCACGGAGCTACACCAGCCAAGGATTCAGTCCACCCAGCTAACCATCCTCCCCCAAAGGAGAACATCGACCCTAAAAATAAATCATTACTAATCATGTGTCACCCAGCTTCCCTGTTATGCCTCTCTCCAAAAATGTCATCTTTTGCTGAAGACAAAGCAGAGCTTTCACAAGCTGCAGTGCACCTGGCAGAGAGACGAGCGCACCGTACAATTACTGGAAACAAACGCCTTTCTCTCACCTTCCCTCTCTTTAGAAGCACATGCAACACGCTCTGAAAGTCCCCGAAGTTAAGCTCTCAACAGTAATAAATGTTTTCTTTTCTCCTGCTGTTGTTGTTGTACAAAGCAGACTCACTTTTCAGAGCGGCACGTGACAGGAGTTGGGTCTCGCTCGCTCAGCAAACACACATTATGCAGCTGCCAGAGCTGAAAGCCTGTGTTTAATTTGTCAAAGTTTCCAACTCTTTAGAGATGTAACTCTTTTTAATGGCCCAACATCTCTGATACTTCATCTGGCAAAGAAACCCAGGTGGTTTTCCTTCCCCCCTACTCCAATGCCGATAAAAGCTTCCCCCTGTCCCCTCCTGCCACCCACGCCAGGCTGGGTCTGGCTCTGCACTGCAGGCAGCAAACACAGGCACCTTCCCCACTCCTGGGGCTGCTGCCCTCCCAGTGCCAGCCCGAGGGCAGGGAAGGAGGGATGGCTCCTGGGAACAGTCCCCTGGCTCCTGGGAAGGGCTGAGGCCACCTCAGCTGCCTGGCTGCGGGAGGGATGCAGAGCTGGGGCACCAGGGGTCTGGGAGAGGGGAACCACACTCAGCCTGGTGCCACTGCAGGGACAGGGAAAGGCAGCAGCAGGGGCACAGCCAGCGTGTGAAGGCACTTCCAGGCTCGTGGCACAGCAGCCAGAGTGGGGAAGGCAAACCGCAGCCTGCTGCCTGTCCCTGCACTGGCACGCTGGCTGCACTGATTTCCAGCTGCCCCAGGGCACGTTTACCTTGCAGATCATTTCCAGCACGTCCCTGGAGGTGTCCCCAGGCCGGATGACTGTCAGGGCAGGCTGGTTGTTGGGCAGGCAGAACCACGAGGGCGTGAAGTACTCGTGGACCCAAATGTCACAGTCGGGGTTGTGCTGGTGGACGCTGCTCAGGGCCACTTCTTTCTCCCTCTAAAGAGACAAAATCCATCACGACAATGCCAGCCCAACACAGTAACTAGTGCATTATGTGCTGCATCAGAGCCCTCTTAGAGAGAAGATATTTTGCTCCTAAGCCCAGGTTGAAGGCTTGTCTGGACAGGAACCTGCAGTTTTCCCTGAGCAGGGCAGAGTGTGCCTCCTGTGCCACCCACACAGCTACACTGCTGCAGCGTGCTTCCACCCTATGGCTACTGGGAATGCTAGGAATGCAACAACAAAATAGTAGGGATGAAAGCAGATTTGAATTTAAAACCAAAATGTGCAGTGCTTCTGGGCAAACCACAACAAAACTGTCGTGGGTACCGCAGCTCCAGTGCTTAGAAATGGCAAAATAGTAAATATTTGTATTTATTCTGACCTGACTGCCTGCAAACGTGGGGGAAGGAGGCAGCTGGAGAGCTGGGGTTTTACCTTGCCATCCGGGACTGTGTCATCAAAGATCCCTTCCAGAGATTTCTTCACTGAATCCACTCCTTCTCCAAACACCTGAGGAACGAGAGAGGGGCTCTGCTTTAAACACCAACGTGACTCCCTGTGCACAGCACACGCCACGGGCAGAACAGCCTGCCTCACATCCAGCATGGAATTCAAACTGAGAGATACAGCCATCTCCAAACACACTGCCTGCAGAAATGTCTCACTCTTGTAGAAATTTGGGATGGGGGAAACCTTCTTCAGGGTGGGTAAGTCACATCCAGCAGCCCCTCTAACCTCTTTCTGCTTGAGCCTGCCATCCAAAGAGAAACAACACAAGAGCAAGGAGGTGCTTTCAGCAGAGAGGGGATCCCAAACACCAGGGCAGCTCACTCCAGGTGCCATTCCTAAACACAGGGAAGTGCTGTCCTGTGTCCCCCACCCAATTCCTCCCCAGGACCACTCCTCCTGAGCACAGGTGTGCCTTTACTGACACAGACACACCTTTGCACCAGTCTGTCCAGACCTGGGCCCTCCACCAAGGCCTGCAGGGCACTGACCTGGGGGACCTCTCCAGCAGTCCCTGCCTCTCTGCTGCAGCTGCACTGGAGAAAAGGAAAATAGCAGCCTGATGGAAGAGAGGGTGAGGTGGAAAACAAGCTGGTGATGGGGTGGTACAGGAAGATCAGAGGCCACTTCTGCTTGCAGGTCTGTCCCGACTTCCCTGGTGGAGCTGAACTAATTTTATCTCTCTTTCTGCTGGGTTTCTCCACCAGCAGAAGTGGGAAATGAACACTTCCCCACCTCTGCAAACACTGAGGACTCAGAAGGGCTCTGCTTCTGGCTGGCTTTGTAATGACCCAGCTGCCAAAACGTACTCAGCAAACACTGAGGCACAAGGCAGTGTAACCGTTCTCTAATGAAACAGGAGCTGGTAACCCAGCACGAGCCAGGGAGCCAAAACCAACAGGACCCCTGCAGGAGGAATGACCAGACAGGAATATTTGCAACATCCACCCCAAACCAGCACAGGCAGGGTTGGTGCTGCAGCAGAACCCAATAATGAGAACTGAAAAGTTCAGTTTGATAGCTCCACACCAGCACAGCTCTAGGATCAAGCTGCTGGGCTGTTAATTATTGCCTGGCTAAAATGAAGCAGGGACCAGGCAGGATGGAAAAGGTCTCTGCCTTTTGGGGATTTACAGCTGGTTGCTCCCAATAGGCAATACTTTGCACAAGCAAGAGAAATGTGTTCAGGCACTGCATACTCTGCTGCTTCCTGAAAACCTGAAATTTTTACAATTCTCTCCACAATGACTCTCCTGTAACCTGGAACAGAATCCCTCTCCATGCCTGTGCTGGGGAGGAGTGAGGGGGGCAGGAGCAGGGGAGGCAGCGTGAAGAATGCAATTATCTCCACTGAAAGGAAAAACAGAAGTGGGGGGAAAAAACAGGTCTGAAAACACAGCACGGGCAGGATCCCAGCTCAGGACAAGGGATTTGGGGCAAGTAAATGCAAAGCAACGGCATCAGCACAAGGAATTGGGAATGTTCTCTTGGAGCTGCATTCCAGCCAAGCCCTGGGCTTCTGCTCAGCCTCTAAATATCAGGTGAACTTTCAGCGTGTTGCTCCAAACAGGCTCATCATCCTCTGCTGAACAAAACAAACACCCACTGCTGCCTGAACAGACAGCACAAGAAATCACAGGGCACAGAACAGCGTGTGTCCCCAGCCTTTCTCCCCACAAGGAGCGAGAGAAGAGAAAAAAGGCAGAGCCTACATTTCCTGCAATTAGGTGAGGTACGGCTCTCAAAAAGTGAAAGCTGTAATTAGGGATGTTTGGAAAAAACAACAAGAAAGCACCTTCCTACCACACTGGAGCACATTTTCTAGAGAAAGATCTGGGCAGTGACTGGGTGGAAACTGCACAACTTCTGCTTTTTTAAAAATCTGAAGCAAAACAGGGAGCGTCCCGACTAGATGCAAAGCTTCTTGTCACTTCAGGAAGTTTTCACCAAACTCAGCTACATTTAAATCACTGTACACTCATAATTTTAAATCAAAAATAACCAAACAAGTCTGGATTGCTTTGGGGTTTTTTCTCTCCAAAGCCGTGTCTGTTTTACACTGCTGCTTTGTTGCTCCTGAGATTAGGGAGGGCACCTGCAGGAAAAGCAGAAGGAGCAGAAATACAACAACAGAATTCAGCTAAAGAAAAGGGCAAATTCCAACCCTTTGGTGGGAGCTGCTGTGCCCTGATGTGCAGCTGCAGTCCCTGGTTTTGGAGGGGATGAGGAATGCCTGACTCTGTGCCAGTGTGAGCTGCGTTCAGCCCGCTAACAAACCACCCTGCAAAGAACACCTCCCCAGACTCCCACCTCTTACCTGGTTAATGCTGGGCCTCCCCTGCTTCTTCTTCGAGGTAGTGTCCAGCCCCCAGAGAGAAGAAAACCTGCTCCTCCTCTTGCTGGCAGACCTGGACATGGCCTGTGTCCTCCTCCTCACTCCCGACTCCCCCGTGCGCGCCGCCACCTGTCAATGCCGCACGGTTCAGCTCCAGAGCTGCAGCACCCCAGCACACCCCTCCCAACTGGGGGTCAGGGGGAAAAGGCACATCCCAGGGCAACCCAGGGGTCCCACTGCTGGGGCTGTGGGGATGCTGCCAGGCTGCTGCCTTCTCACTGCAAATTAACTCACTTCTCCCAGCATCCACTACCAAATATTGAAACGGACAGTACACACCACCTCCATCTTTTTGTGGCTTTTGAGATCTTTCAAAGGAACCTAATCAGCATCATCATCAAGAAAAACCTCAACACCAGTGAAGGGCTTGGGGTTTTTCTTTCCTTTTTCTTTTCCTAGCAAGGTTTCAAAGCTGGACATGTGAAATCTGAGATTTCCAAGCTTATCTGTAGCTTCCCAAAAACCCGGTCTTCCTCTTTGCTCTTTCCTGTGGAAACACTCTGGGCATGCTGGTGCTGACTCAGGAGTGCAGCAAGGCCAGATAAAGGCTTGCAGGGAGCTCATGGCATTTAAGCCTGCACTTCCTTAAAGATAAGTGACATCTGAAGGATTGAGCAAGGCACAGGAAGGGGAAAAGTGAGCTGAAATGACCCTTCCCATCAGAGCAGCGCCAGCTGCTCTGCCACAAAATGCCCTGTGGCAACAAGAGACGTTGCCTTGACTGAGCCCAGCTATCTGGGGAGCTCTGGAGGAGAGCAGTGGGACATCACTCAGGGCTGAAGAGTTCAGGCCCAAAAAATAATCTGTCAGAGCAGATTTCCCCCGTGGAGGTGGCCTGAGGAGAGGAGCTCCTCTCCTGCCAAAAAGGGAGCGGTAGGGAATGGCAGGGCACAGACAGACAGACAGACCCACCCTGCTGACTGCACCTCCTGGAACACCTCAGGGCTGCACTCCCACAGCCCAGAGCAGCAGAATGGCCCTGGGAACAGCCACGTCCCTGAGGGATGTCCCCAGCTGAGGAACTGCCTGGCTGGATGCAGCACATCCAAAATGACAGTGGGATGGACAGAGGGAGCTGTGTGAGGAATGGGGGCTCTCCTTGGGAAACGGGGGGAAATGCAGGAAAAGGAGAACTTGAGCACCACAGCAACACCTTCATGTCCACAGCCTGGACTGTGAAAGGTACCTGGGACATTCATGCAGAGCCACCTGGGGTAACTCAGCACATCCTTGGATGAATGTACTGAGCACCATCTTCAGGGGACTCGGCTCATGGAATCACAGAATCATTTGGGATGGAGGGCACCTTAAAGCCCATCCCAGCCCCTGCCATGGACGGGACACTTTCCATTGTCCCAGGCTGCTCCAAGCCCTGTCCACCCTGGCCTGGGACACTTCCAGGCATCCAGGAGCAGCCACAGCTGCTCTGGGTAAATTCCCTTCCTGAAACTTGAGTTAGGGCTCCTAGCATGAGGCTGCATTTCCCCACGTTCCTGGGGGCAAAGGAGGACATGAGAGTTTGCTGAGAGGAGAAGAAAACACGTGTCTCTTCCAACACAACATTTTCCAAACACATTTTTTCCCTTGGCTCTCCAGAGACACCAGCATGAAGAGGCAGACTGTTTTTCAGGCTAACGCTCAGAGCTTTGCTTGATGTGAAAAAAAAAAAAAAGGCATAAATGCAAATTACAGCCCGCCACTTAAAAAATATAATAAATCCACCAGCAATTAGCAGGATGATGACGCTAATCTTTTCATATAGGAAAGAATAAAAACGCCCCTGACTGAATTACAGCTCTGCATTCAATTGAAGGCTACAGCTGACATCTACAAGACAACAGTGGAGCTCAGCTATTCCTGTGGACCTCCAGGAGTCCAAGCCGACACTACAAGAACTTGATTCAAATTCACTAAGACCCCACCACTTTGTAAAATATTTCCCTGTACTTTTAAGAGCTGGGCTGTTAGAGTACTTAAATTTAAACAACCATTATTTGCCACACCATAGGCAGCACATTTGTGGAGCATCAGGTGCTGATGACCAGAGACCAACTGGTCGGTAGTTGGAATAATTGGAATAAAGTCAGAGATGCCCAAGAAGGTCTCAGCCAGCACATGCTGAAGGCTTCAGAATGGCTCCCACTGACTTCATGGGATGTGTGGATCATGCCTGAGCCTGTGGACACTTGAGATGGCCCTGCTCTTGTAACAGAAGCTCTGTTTCTGGTGGAAATCCCAAACGACACATCTAGGACAGACACAGCCCTTCCCCAAGGCCGTGGCAGCAAGCAGCTGCTCCTTCAGCCACAGCCAGCCCCTGGGGCAGCAGCCCCGGGTCCCAGAGCCCTGCCCACTCACCAGGGCGTGGAAGGAGGACACGGAGAAGATGCCCAGGCGGCCCATGGCCACCTTGGTGGGGCGGCTGGCAAAGGCCAGCAGGCGCTTGGGGTTGGGCAGCTCCCCGCCCTGCAGGCTGGCCAGGTAACAGCGGTACCGGAACAGGTCCATCTGGAACTGCTCCAGGTTCTGCTCCCACACGAAGATCTGCCGGGGAGAACATGCTGGTAAGTGCATTGGAAAAATTCCCAGTGACACACCGGTGCTGATCTCATCCAACAAACCCCAATTGCTGATTTTCCCCATTCCCAACCCCCCGAAGGATGAAAATAGTTAAAAGAGTTTTGATTAGATGGAAAACAACTTCTTCTACGTTCGTGGCAAAAGTCTCCTCCTGGGACTGCTGCTCCTTTGATACAATGCTAATTAACAGGATTAAATTTTCATTTTTAATTTTCTTTGTATTTCCAGGGTTCTCTGCTCAGCAGTCCCTTAAGAGGCTTCTTTCATGCATCAAGAGCATCTGAGGAACCACAAAAGCAAACCCCACCAAACTCCAGGCACAGGGCATCCTAAATCAGCAGCAGCAGCTTTGCTGTGAGCAACAGCAGAGCTTGAAAAAGTGCCATGCACTGGGGATAATTAATCTGATCAGTGCAAGAGTGCTGTAATCAGCCTATGGAAGGACTTATTTAAATAATTCAAATAGCTTATAGGAAACAGTTTCAAAGCATCCAGACAAACTCAGTTACATAAAGAGAGAGACTGCTCTGCCCTCTCACTGTGACTGACAGCTTTGATGGAGCTCTTTAGCCTCTCCCTCCCTTTTCTCCCCCATTTCCCCTTCTCACGGGCTTGCAGGGGGTACAAATCCCTTTAGCTGAGCCCCAGCCACTTCCCCCCATGCTTTGCATTACAGGCACACTTGGCAGCCGTGGCAGGAGAGCTCCAAATGAGGGAAGCAGCAGCCATATGTTAAGTTTCCCAAAATAAGGTGCTGCTGCAGCAGTGGGAGAGACATCTGCTCCAGGCTCTCTGCTTCTGAAACCCAGCCACGCTGTCCACTTAAAGGCAGCAGCAGCGGGCCCAGCGGAGCCAGGGATGCAGCCACGAGGTCAAGGCAGACAAGCAGAAACCAGGCACGGCTTCTTCAGCCCAGCTGCCAGCAGAAGCAGCAGCCTCTGGCACAGTTAAGGCAGCAGCAGAGTTTGTTGGTGTGTGAACAGCTGTTCCCCAAGGCATCCTCAGCCATGGCCTGGCAGCCTCCTGCTATCCAAATCTCCTGGGGGCAGCAGAAGACAGCCCGTGCTGGACTTTAGTGGAGCAGTGGTGCAGCCAAGGCAGCAGCACAGCTCTCCTGCTCCAGGGAGCTCCCAAAACCCTTCAACCCTCGCTAGGGCCTTTTGAGCTTACCTGGTCCAGTATGGTCTTCTTCTTCTTGGAGTCTGTCACGGAGGACAGCTGCATTTCCCCCATCTTCTTCATCTTCTCGTCCATGTCGATCTTCTGCTCCAGCTTTTTGATCTCAGTCTTGAGCAGCTTGAGCGTGTCCTCCTTGTGGTGCTGCCGCGCCACGGCGGTGGCGCACGCCGAGTGGATCGCCGTGATCCAGTTCTCCAGCTCCGTCTGGCTGCACGTCTGCAAGGGGCACAGCAGCTCAGCACCTCCTCCAAACCCACTGCCGATTAACACAGCAGCTCCCTTTCACCTCGAGATTCAAAGCCTTAAATCCACTTATATGCCCCCACCATCCCTAAGCAGGACATTTTTAACTCGGCACCAAGCACTTGGAATGACACCTCTGTGTGTGCTTTGCAGCCGGGGGTGCTTCCCAGCAAGGCCTCTGCAATGACCTCCCTGGCCATCATTCCCAGCTTGGCATTTAACCATGGTTCTGAACTGCAGCTCCTTAAGGCGGGGAATGCACCAGTGCTGCGCTCTTCCCAGGATGGAGAGCTTTTCTGGCATGCAGCAGTTAACAATAAATTAATGGCAGAAAATGTGACCATGAGAGTATCAGTGGTTTACTGGGGTGCACAGACAAACAAGCTTTCTGCTTCTGAAGGTCCCAAAGCACTCTGAAGACACCCCTGTTACCATTAAAGGCAGGCTCATCCTTGTTTCCACAGCTCTGCACTGTCCCTTCCCAAGCATGGATATGGCAGTTTGGGAAAAGGGAACACTCCTCCTTGCTGGAAGTGTCCAAGGCCAGGCTGGACAGGCCTTGGAGCAACCTGGGATAGTGGAAGGTGTCTCTGCCCATGGCAGGGCGTGGAACTGGATAATCTTTAATGTCCCTTCCAGCCCAAACCAGACCATGAGACACCAGGCTGGAGCACGGGACACCAGCACTTCTTTCTGGAAGAGAACTACTCTGATTAGAGGCTTTTGACATACAAAGAAGAATCTTTCCAGATTCTTCTTTCCAGATTTTTGAAATAAAAAGTCAGCATTCTTAGGCCTTTTACTGAACTCCATTCCTTTCTACAGCAGGTCATGAAACAAACTTTCCAGCCAGCTCAGGGTTGCAGAGGACTTTGTGTGAGTGTCAGCCTGTGGCAATAATCACACTGGTATTTGGCTGGAAAAGCAGCAAGGTGCCAAACCACCTTGCTCTAATTAAACTTTCTGATGATGCCTGATCTATTAATAGACAGCCCAGCATGACTTCTCCATTTGCTGGAGAAGAGGAGGAAGGTCATCCTCGCTGAGGTCACAACCAGCAGCCAAGGATGAAGCTAAGGAGGGCTCCCCAGAGAGGCCACACTGCTGCTCCCCAAACTCTGGTGGCACGAGTGTGTCCCAGAATGACACCACTTTCCTCACTCAGGCCAGAAACAGGATCTCCTGCAGGAGGACTGACCTCCTCCTTCCCAAATCCCTTGCCTTCAGCTGGCACTGCCCCCGGGATGTGGCTGAGGGTGGCCAGGCTCTCTGCCCAGGCTGCAGCACCAGCAAGCTCTCATCCCACTGCTGAGGGCACTGGGACCCCCTTGCTGAGGAATGTCTGCTGGAAACACAGGAATTATTTGCCACAACAGCAGGCATTTTGCCCAGTCAGGTGCTGAAACCTCATCCCCAGCACAGAAGAGATCAGCACTGGACTTAGAATGAGCTTTGTTAATTCCTAGCAAAATCCTAACAGTGTTTGTTATCTTATTAAATTTCAAAGTATTATCTGCATACCACTAGATTCATTTTTCTTTTTGGATTCCTGGGGAGAGGGAGGGGAAAAAGGGTCTGGAGTGGATTTTACCCCCCTGGCAGATAAGCAGGGATGGAATGGCTGCCCTTCCCGAGGGGAAGGACACACCACCAAGCTGCAAACACCTCGTGGTGTCACAAGCTGCGTGTGCCATGTGCCAGGGTTTGTGTGGGCACAGCCAGAGCCACGTGGGAGGGATGGGATGTCTCAGGGTGCAGTGCAGTGGGCAGGCTCCTTTCCAGGTGCCCAGGGTGTGTGGGATGCCCAGCAGCCCTGTTTTCCCTTGCACAGCACACAAACAGGCCCTGCAGGGCTGCACCTCTCCTTGCCAACCCTGCTGCTGCAGCTCTGTGCTGGCTGTGGGGCACAGCAGCCACTGCTCTGGGCATCCCCTCCTTCTGCCCTGCTCCCCTGGCACAAGGGACACATCACACAACGTTTCTGCCAGCAGAAATGACTGGGTTTTGCTTGAAAAGGCTCAGTTTTGCTTCCTCCCTACACAAACACCCACCTGTGGCATAATGACACTGGGCTCCGGGGGAATAAGATTTGGGGTGAGTCTGGGAGCCCACAGGAAAAAACACAGAGGGATTCTTTGTAAGGACATGGAGGACAGGACACAGGGAATGGCTTCCCACTGCCAGAGGGATACTGGGAAGGGATTCCTCCCTGTGAGGGTGTTGAGTCCCTGGCACAGGGTGCCCAGAGCAGCTGGGGCTGCCCCTGGATCCCTGGAAGGGTCCAAAGCCAGGTTGGGCAGGACCTGGAGCACCCTGGGACAGTGGAAGGTGTCCCTGCCATGGCAGGGGTGGAACAAGGTGATCTTTAATATCCCCTCCAACCCAGGCCATTCTGGGGCTCTAAGATCCCCTCTCACCTGGAGGAAGGTCTCCAGGTGCCAAAATACTCATTCCCTTCCCAGGGAAAACGTGAAGGAGAGAGGGGCAGAGCAGTACTACACAAGGAAAAATCCTATTGAGGTGGCAGGGAAGTTAGTCCACAAAAAGAGATGGGTTTTTTTATAGTGAGACACTCAGTGCCCCCAAGAATCAGAAAGGCTTTTTTTTGCACCAGTTTGAGAACCCAGCCCTTTGCAAGGACAGCTGCAAGGACCTACAACACAGCACAAATTGAGTTTTTTGCTCTGGAATAGAGGGGAGTGATGATGTGGGGACACATCCTGCCCCAGAGTAGCTTCTGGCTTTAGAAGGCAAGAAACTCCATTGTCACTGGAAAGAGAAATAAAGGGATTCCTCCATGAAGAAAACTGAATCACAAGTGGAGGAAATGCACTCACCTCAGCACTGCTGCCAATTGCAAATAACAGAATGTCACACCCCACTTAGTGCCAGCTTGACATAAGAAAGGGGATGACAACCTAAAAATCACTCAGGGAAGCAGTGGTTACCAAATGACAGAAATCTTTTCAAGTGAAACACATCAACTAATCTATGGCCTTTGATGCAAGTCCTGGGATTTATTTTTTTTAAATGTACCCAGCAAAATGGAGACATTTCTATTTCCTGATTAAGAACCAAAGCTTGCACTTCCAGTCTCCTCTGGGGCAGCAGCAAGGTGTGTGAACAAGGGGCAGCTGGATTCTGCAGCCCCTCCAGACATCCCCTTGCACTTCCAGCTGCTCCTGCTCTTGTCAGCCCCTCGAGCCTCCCTGCAAGGCCCTCCTTTGACACAGAGAGTGGCACAGCACATTTAGTGCCCAGCTGGATGTCCTGTGGGGTGACTGGCTTGGTCTGGGTGCTCTAAGCATGCTGCCCAACCAGGGATGCAACAGCATTTCTGCAATCTTTGCCCCAGCCATCTACACAAGGGGGGTCCAGCCAGTTATTAAAAAAGCAGATTTGACACTGATCACGTTCAGCTCATGTTCTTCCTCTAGTGCTGCCAAAGAAAACCCCAAACCTCCTGCAGCCAGCGGGATTTCCCACCCACCTCAACCACAGCTAGATGCCAGAGCTAGAGGCAGAAGGGAACTCTGCAGAAGCCAACCTGGAAGAGGAAAGCGTCGCCGAGGGAGTTGCTGAGGCAGAAGACGAAGTCCTTCTTGGGGTGCTCGGGCACGGCCTGCACGATGCTGTTCTCCACCCAGACGGCGTGCTTGGGGACGCTGTTGTGGTCGATGCCGGAGCGGCCGTCCGTCTCGTAGAAGAACAGCGTGCAGCCTGCAGGACACAGGGGCAGCACTGCAGAGGCTCTGCTGGTGCTGCTGCCAAGCAGGCACGCCATGAGCTGTGAGCCCTGACCCCCGGCTGCTTTGTGCACCCCGAGCTTTGCTCTCTCTAGGACTGCCAAAAGTCATGGGCAGTAAAATACACTCCCAGATGAGAAACAGCGTAAGAAATCCCAAATTTGGGGCTGTCCATGGCCACCCCATCACACACGGTGAGATCCCAGGGGGTGACAGCCAGCTCTGGGAAAAGACTGGACCCCCGGGCATGGCCCAGCCTCAGCCTCTGCAGCTGCAGTGCCCCCAAGGCAAAGATCAAGCCATTTAATTACTGGATGCAGACAGCAACTGGAATTAAGTAGCTGGGATGAGCTGTGCTTGCTGAAAGACTGATGGACAAAAAAACTTAGCTGGGGACAGCAAACAACCTGCTCGGTGTTACAAAATAATCTTTACAATCCTCCCCGGGAAGGAAAACAAAGAGCAGAGCAAGGGTGCAATTTGGGAGATGCCAAAAAGAAAAGGGTCTCCTCCTCTCCCACCTTCCCACACTGTCTCCAGTTGTTTACAGGCTGGCACACAGTTGCTGTGTCACTGGAAAGGGATGCTCTGGTCACTGGAAAGGGATGCTCCAGCCTCCCAAAAAACAATTTGCAGCCAAACAATGGCAGCTGTTCACTTCAAAGCCCCGGTTAAACACTGCCAGCATCAAGGCACGGCAATCCAAGGAGTTAACACTCCACTTGAGCCAAAGCACTTCAAAACAACATCACTCCCCTGCTCATCCTCCCCCTTTCTTCTCCCAGATGGCCCTTTGTTCGCCAGCTCCTCACAGCAAGACCTTCCTGCCCCTCCCAGGAGACCAGGGCTGCCCTCACCTCCCTTCTCCTTTCCCCCCTCATCAGCTCTGCAGCCACCCCAAGGAAGAGCTGGCTCCAAACTTTGTTGCTGGCTTTAAAATAGCGCTGCAAATTAAAAACAAACAAGCGCTCTAGGAAGAGCTCTCTGCGGGGAGGGCAGGGCTTGACCACACTGAGCTTCTGGGTGACCCCAGCCAGAGCAGGACACACAGCCCTGGCCACAGCACAGCAGAGGGAGGCCGGTCCCAAAGCTGTGGCTTCCCGTTTCCCTGCTGATGAAGCACATGAAGATGAGTTTCTGAGCATGTGCCCAGCAGCAACTGCAACAATCCAGAGAGAGGAGGGTCTGTGGCCAAGGGAGCAGAGGGCAGCTGGGTGCCCACCACGGGGTGGGTGACACGGCCAGAGCTATATGCCAACCTTGGTGACCAACCACAGCTTCCTGTCCACCCTGCAAACGTGAGTGTTTATACTCGTGAGGCACCTCTGGGGGAAGGAGACATACAGGAGGGATGCAGAGCATGGCAGAGCCCCTGTGTGAACACCAGCCAGCGTCACCAACAGCCCCCCACCTCTGTGTGCCTGCAGGGGCACGTGGGTTTCACTCACCTGCCAGCGAGCCAGGGATACCTCATCCAAGGGAACACCCAGTGCCCGGGTGGTGCCAGCAGGGCTCCCAGCAAGGCATGGACCCTACATACTCGGGGTGCCTACACTCGTGCCATCACTGAGCACATCAGCAACCACCACTAAAACCTCTGCAGAACAGCAGGGCCACTTCCCCACACTTGGCGTCAACTCAAGTTCACAGCAGCTCCTCTTAGGAGTCAGTCCCTGGTTTGGCCACCCCACAGGACACACCCCTACCTGCTCTCCCCATACCTTTCAGCGACACCCAGTAGTGCTTCCACTTCCTGCGCGTGGCCGACTCCACCTTCTTGTTCTTCTTGTGCACCAGGAAGTTTTTGACGGCCAGGGCGCCGGCCTTGCGCACGGTGCCCTGCGCGGCGCTCAGCAGGATGTCGGACTGCCCGGGGGAGCTGAGCGTGCCGCTGCTCTGCTCGTCGCTCAGCGCCGAGCCCGCCTCCTCCAGGTGCTCGCTGTTGGCCGTGCTCATCTCCAGCTCGCGGCGGAAGTTCTCGTAGACGCCCTGGCGCAGCCCGTCGCCCGCCGAGCTGCTGCCGCTGTCGCTGCCCACGAAGGCGCGCCCGGCGGGCGGCGAGTAGCTGGCCGTGGTGGCGTTGGAGCGCCGCGACAGCAGCTCCGTGTCCGTGGCCGCGCCCTCGATGCCGCTGTCCGTGAACTCGCTGCCCTCGCCCGCGTTGACGTCCTGCTCGGGAGAGAGACACGGGTGAGGGGAGAGCTTGGCGAGAGCCCGCGTGCGCCGCGGGTTTTCACGCCTCCATTTTGGCTGGAGATGGAAATCCCGCGTCTCCTCTTGTCCCTAAGGCAAACGAGCGGAGGAAAAGGTGGGGTGGTGGCAAACGCTGCTGTCCACCTTGGAGAGAAGGATGGAGGAAAACATGGTGGGGACAAACAGCTGCTGTCCACCTTGGTGGAGGGAGGTGGAGGAAAAGGTGGCATGGTGACAGACAGGCACTGTCCACCTTGGGGAGAAGGGTGGAGGAAAAGGTGGCATGGTGACAGACAGGCGCTGTCCACCCTGGAGAGAAAGATGGAGGAAAAGGTGGCGTGGTGACAGACAGCTGCTGTCCACCTTGGAGACAAGGAGGGAGGAAAAGGTTGGCATGGTGACAAACAGGCGCTGTCCACCTTGGACACAAGGGTGAAGCTGCCCCATGCGTTTCCCTCCAGTTTTCACCACTGAACCTCTCACAGCTCCAGGGCTGTACTTTCCCAATTGTTGCAGGAGTCTCTGTGGGTCCATACTTTGCCTCTGGGGCACCTAAGGCAAGATTCCTTTCTCCTGGAGACAAACAGCTGGAGGAAAAGGCGAGGTGGAGGCAGAGCTTCCAGCACAGGTTAGGAAAGAAGAGTCCCACATGTGCCACTCCAGGTGGTGCCTCCACGGCCTTGGCAATTTGGAATATAAGATGCAGCATCATCTGTTTACATGAAGCCAAGTTAACGGTGCTAAAGGTTTTGCAAAAGGAGAACATATGGCAGCAAAAACTGGCAGTGTCGAGAAAAGCAGCGCCCAACCTACGCGTTTTGAGGAGAAAACATTGATATTGTGCATTCACACCTACAGCTGAACACACATTTCAGACACCCCAAGGCTGACCTTTGAAAATTATGTAACCAGAAAGGCTCTTATTTTTCTTTTCCTCCTGACAGGTTAACGTGGCTGAGATTATTTCTGTTCTCATCACAAACTGTAATGATGGGCCATGTGATGTTCCCCACCAAATCCCACAGACCCTTCCTGGTCCCCAAGAAGTTGCAGTGCAAGGATCAGAAGAGACAAGAGTACAGCCAGCTGGAGCAAGGCAGGAGAAAACCCCACTGAACTGGGGTTTTGAAGGCTGTGACTCAGCCTGGCCCCTGCCACAAGGCTAATCCCCCCAGGGGGATGCTCATCACCACTTCGGTATCTACAGGCATCTGTGGCAGATTTTAGGGGACAAATGAAGGCCAAACTCTGTAAATAGAAACAAATATTTTAGGTACTTGAGCGAAGAGGATGCAAAGAAGTGAGAAATACGGCCAAAACCAACAGGAATTTCAGCCTCTACCTCTCCTGCAAGAGCAGCTAGTTCTTGATTCACAAGTTAAAAAAAAAAAAAAAAAAAAAGAAAAAAAGAAAAAAAAGAAGAAGTGAAGAGGTAGCAGAATGGAGTATTTATTTTGAGAGAAAACAAGCTTCCAGATGTTGGTTCAAGCACCAGTTTTCTTTGTATCCAAGAGCAGCTCTGTGGAAACAAAGAAACCTCCATCGGCTCAGTGTGAAACCATCCTCCTGCGGAGCAGGGGCTGGAGGGGAGCTCAGGGGCAGGGCAAGGGCTGACTAACTTTCCAGGCATTAACTTGCAGTGGATGAGCCCGCTCTTCACAAACAGGCCTTCCCCAGGGAGGCTCGGGGTCCAGCTGGAAGAAGCAGCCCTTCCTTCCCCGCTGGCCCATGCGGTGATTTAGGGCAGCTCGGGGAGACAGACAGGCTGCTCTGGCCAGGCCCTGCTGCTCCACGTGCGGATGGGCTGAGCAGGCTTTCCTGGCAGGACAGCCCTGCCCCACCGGAGCAGCTGCCACAGCCACACCTGCACCCTGCTGCTCCGAGGCTCTTGGTTTTGGGAACACAACTACCTTCACTGGATATTGGGAATGAGGAATTGTTCCCTGGCAGGGTGGGCAGGCCCTGGCACATGGTTCCCAGAGAAGCTGTGGCTGCCCCTGGATCCCTGGCAGTGCCCAAGGCCAGGCTGGACAGGGCTTGGAGCAGCCTGGGACAGTGGAAGGTGTCCCTGCCCATGGCAGGGGTGGCACTGGATGGGCTTTAAGGTGCCTTCCACCCAAACAATCCTGTGATTCCATGATTCTATGCTCTACAAAAAGCACACAGTTCCAAAACCTTAGCCGATGTAACTTTTAGGAAGCATATCTCATGCTCCAGTTAAAATGAGTTGATTTAAAAAAACAAAGAACTACTAGAATAGACCACCAACTTGAGGGAGATAGGATTTGTAAGGCTACAGCCTGTTCAGATGACTCGGTGATACATTGTTTTAACTGCATCAGTTTCCCTGTCAATATCTGGGGCTTATACCTCTGTAACTAACATATGAGCGTATCAGCTCATACAAAAAGTAGCTTACGAAAAACCCTCAAGAATGGAGAACTCAGAGTAAACATATTTGTTACACTTGCTCATAAGGTTAAATTGTAGCACATTTTGCATCACCACAATCTTTAAATGCAAGTGATAGGCTGGACTCAAAAGATCTTTACAGTGCAATGCTACAGCCCTGCTCCTAAATTCCCTCGCTGCCCTTTCCACTCCTCAGCACCCCTTATCAAAGCCTTGGCAGGAGGAGGGTCTGAGCAGAGAAGGTGGGAGCAGCTCAGAGCCCGGAGCTGCCAGCACTGCTCTGCTCCGAGTTATCAAACAAAATGTGCGTGGAGGGAGCCTCGTGTGCCCTGGGAGCAGAGCAGGGCTGGGCTCAGCAGGGCTCGGGGCTGGACTCAGCAGGGCTCGGGGCATTCTCAGAGGTCTATGCTTCTGAGTTCCTGCTGCAGTGCCAGCTCTCTCCCATCCTCGGGAGCCTCGCAGCGCTGCACGGAACACGCTCGGCTCAGGGTTCTGCACAAAGCACAGAGCTGTAATGCTGTCATCCCACAGAAACCTGCTGGGGCTGAGGGGGGAACTGTCCCAGGGCAGGAACAAACCACAGCAGGGCTTGTGAGCACAGGCTCGACTCAAGATCTCCCTGTGGACAGCAGGGAGGAAGGCAGGTGCAGGGCAGGGGCTGAGGAAGGGAACTGAAGGGGCTCTGGACTCTGCTGGGATGGGGAGATGTGGGAGGCAGCAGCAGAGCTCCCACTGGGACCTGGGATCCCTGGCAGTGCCAAAGGGCTTGGAGGAACAGCACCATCCTGTCCCTGAGGTGCCCAGGGCTATGAAAGGAGGCTCAGCTCACAGTCCTGAAGGGAAGGAGGAGGGAGAGTGGGATGCCCAGTGCCACAGAGATCAGCCCTGGAACAGGGACCAGGGGCTGAATGGGGCCATTGTCACCAACCAGGGCAGCCCCAGGAGCATCCCAGTGCAGCCAAGTGCAATGAGTTATCACAGCCCCATCAAGGGCAGAGAGCAACTGAACTGCTGAACCAAGTGGGTAAAGTGCTGCTGCAAGCATCAGCTACCCACTTAATACAGGCTTGTTTCTTCACAC
This sequence comes from Passer domesticus, assembly GCF_036417665.1. Classification (NCBI taxonomy): domain Eukaryota; kingdom Metazoa; phylum Chordata; class Aves; order Passeriformes; family Passeridae; genus Passer; species Passer domesticus. The sequence continues at coordinate 126,879,182 of NC_087475.1, read as the reverse complement.
CAACACGGGGTTTCAGGCAAAACAAGGCAGTGGGGAATAGAGCTGTAATGCACAAGCTACATCAGGCTAATGTACCTGGTGCTGTAGCTTTGGCACATGCTCACGTGGTACCCACACCTCTGCATGTCTGCTGCAGCCATATCTGGTAAATAATTTTAGCTCAATTTAAAAGATAAACAGAAAAAACCCCCTTTGCTTCAGGAAAAAAAGTCTACGTTCAGCTAGCAAAAATCAGGGGAGGAGCTTTGGGACAGTTCCAGGTGTCCCCATGTTGAACATACCTGGTAGTGGCTCTGCTGGAAGAAACCACAGGATGGGACAAGCCTTGCCCAGCTCTGGCTCATGGCTGGGCACACTCGGAGTGCCTGCAGGAGCTGCACTTCCCAGCACCAGCCCTGCCACGGACACTGACAGGCTTGGGTGAATCACCCTCTCCTGCCCCACCAACAGCGCTGATTCACGGGCACTTGGGGCTGCTTTAGCAGGAAAAATATCTTACTTCCATAAATATAAACAGTTCCTCATGGCTAAAACTCCTTTCTAAATGAAGCGTTACGTTAAAAGTACAGCTGAGTGGGGGTTTGCCTGGGAAGGGGCTCCCTCCAAGCCAATGCACATCCTTTGTTCCCCGTCCTGTTGAGCAAGAGAGCAATCAGATGCTCACACTCAGCAAGAGTGATTGCACACAACCTGTCTGGCTGCTCCTGGGGCGAGCACCACAGAATACATTTCAAATGGGCCAGCAGCCTGATGGTTTGCATGCTTTTATCTGACTGGTGTCCCTTTGAAGCTCCTATGTGGAGAAAGATTGGCCTGATAAGTGTTTTTCCTTTCTTTTCAGGACTGACTCTGCCATCATTTGATGGTCAAGGTATGGCGTGCTGCAAATCCAGACTGAATCCTTTCTCCACAGTCACGTTGAAAAGCAAAAATAAATCATGGAGTGCAACTGAAACCTGAGTGGGGGAAATGGTTTGATTCCTGCTTCTGCACTCACTGCACCGGGGCAGCAGCTCTTGAGATGTCTGAAAGAGTCAAAATTTTTAATAATTAAATTTAGAAAAAACAAAATAACTAAGCCCTTCCATGTGCCATTAAAAGCTGCTCAGGTTAGTTTAATAAGCAAGCAGGTTTGGGTCATGGTTCTCTGAAATCAGATTTGCCCCTGACAAAAGGGACTAACCCACACCTCCAGACACTTCTCCTGGCAATCAACTTCAGCCTTATGATGAAAGGATGAATCACAGTCACAGGTGTCTGGGCAACAATCCCTGGGAAAGTCTCAGGGCTAAGCTGTCACCTCAGCTCTAGGCACCAGGCTGGGCAGCACTTCTGGTTCACTGATTGCCCAGATGTTTTCCAACCAATATCCTTGCAGAAGGATCATCCCTGTGCCTCGCCAGGGAATCTGCCTTTCTTATCTTGGGTGCCCTAAAGGCAAATCATGGACACACAGGGACTCCTGCAGCAGGCAGGAGAGTACAGCCCTGGAGCTGTCAGACATAAAATGTGGAAAATGGAGTCGTCCCCACCAGCTCCTCCCTGGCTTTTGAGGGGTGCTAACTCCATAACTGCATGAAGGAGAATCCAGCCCCAATCCCCTCTTGCAGTGTGGTCCCTGCCTGCACAGATCTGAGGTGAGCTCCCACTTTCCATCCCCTCGGTTCTGGGGTGCTGCAGTGTTTTAGTGCCTCTGTTCCCAAAGGGCACACCGAGGAACCCCCAAATTTACCCTGCTGTCATCCCAGGACCACCCAGCTGAAGAAGTTTCGAGAGGAGCTGAGTTAACCATAAACTCATAAAAGCAGCCGAACTGTGCTCGAGCTAAACCAAGGGCAGTGTGCCATCAAAACCCTCCCAGTTAAATTAAAATACAGGGTTGGGTTACTTTTTGTTTGCTGAAGCCAAGAAGAGGCAATTCCTCCTGAGAAATGCAGCGGAGAGGGTAGAAATGGGGGACAGCTGCTAGAAGAGCAGCTTGAAACCCAAACACATGGGCTGGGAGGAGCTCACCTGAACCACCCAGGAGGCAGGGAAGTGCCTGTCAGCAGGGATGATAACCAGGCACAGCACCACACGCTGAAACTCTCTGAAAAGGAGCATTTCAACAGAGCACTTCCCTGGAAAGGAGCACTTCCCTGCAAACTGCATCGATGTAAGCGAGCTCAGCCCAGCAAACAAGCAGCTGGGGCAACCTGTCTGTGATTCTGAAGTGCAAAACACTTGGAACTAAAACCACGCAGGGTGTAGAGCTTCCCAGAGAATACAGCTATTGCCAATGTTGTTATACACACTTCAGACGTATAAATGACAAAGTCCTACTGTTTAAGAAAACATGCCTGAGTGGAGCTAGATCAAATATCAGGGCTGGTGATTTGATTTCCCTTGGCCTCCGGCCGAGAGCAAAGGAAGAAAAACAAATTAAGGTCTTTGAAAAAGTATCAAAATATTTGCCAGTGAAGGCCAAAACACCAATTTTCACATGCTCCTTTCCCTGACAGCGCTGGGGCAGAGCTGTGTGCTCTGAAGGGAGCGACTATTTGCTTTAAACTATCCCGAGTAGGAAATACCCGATCTAATCTCCTCCATCTGGGTGACAGGGCAGGGAAGACCTCTGAGTCTGGCTCTGGAGCTCTCTGTCCCACTGAATCCTTCTCTCTTCCTCACCGAATCCACTCCCAGTCAGCCAGGCTATAAACAGCTCGTTTGCTCAGACATTCCAGGGCTCTGGTCATCCTGAGCTGCCACACAGGACCCAAGATGTGGATCCTCAGCACTCTGCCCTGTGCAAGCCTGGGCTGCCCCAAAAACCAGTGGTTCCTGTTTCCCCCAGCCCATTCCCAGCCCTTCCTTGCCCTGGGGCTGAAGGTAGAGATATTTGGTTTTTCAGGGCGGATTGCCTGGAGGCTCAGCAGGGTGAGGGTGACCAGCTGAGCCCTGCTCCTCAGTGGGATCCAGCCGAGCCAAACAGTCTCATTCCCATCTTTTGGGGATTGGGAATGTGGCTCGGGCTACACCTGAGACCTTGGGAACAGCCTCTGTCAGGAAGGGACTGGGATCAGTGAGCCCCACAGTGCAGCTCCAAGCAGCAGCACCCTGCTTTTGGCTACTCACTAACCTGTGTGCCAGCAATCATCACTGAACTGGTGCAACTCGTCTTAATTTCCTTCCTCGATTCCATCTGGAGTCAAACAGCTCAGATTAAGGGTCCATCTGACTAGGAATCACACCTGGGCTGGAAATAGCCACGTTTTCCAGACTACAGGCAGCATTCCTCTAGAGGAGCAGAGCTCCAGCTGCTGAAGATGCTCTGCCTGGAAAAGCCATGGCTAGGCAGGGCTGGAAGAGCAGGCTGGAAGGCCACAAGTGCTCTGCAGAGAGTGAACAGGATGCAGTGGAAGCCAGAAGCAGAAAATTATTTCAGAGAAGAGAATCCATAGGGGAGAGGTCAACTTGAGAGCCTTGGATGCAATCCTTGCACAGGAAGGCTCCAATCTCTAACCTGCTGGCTTTGGGAAAAATCCCTGAGGGAAAATTCACCCCATACTCTCTCTTTTTTTTTTCCTGAGCAGTTGCTATTTGGGGAACAAGGTACTGAGGTGGATGGTGCTTCCGTGGGACTGACCCAGTGTAGTCCTCTTCCATTTTGGGATTATGTCCTCTAAGCCACAAAATGATTTGGTGGAAAAGTTTTACACAACTTAAAAGCAAGTGTCAGCTCTCTGGAGTTTAGCCATCCTACAGAACATAGTGGAACACTGTAACCAGTTACAAAATTCCCTGAGATAGTAAAAAAATAATATCAACTGGAAAGATTGTCTCATTTTAGACTGGTTTCTCTGTACATCCTGATCTAATTCCCACAAACCCACTTGGTTTCATCTCCTGCATATTCTGCAAAAATTTTAATGCAGGAATTTTTTTTTTTAAGGTTTGAGATCCCAGATTCCTGCAGGCTACCTAGAGAGGCCTAAAAATAGTAATCAATGTGCAAATTGGACAAAAGGGGATTTAACAGGCCAAGGACGTGGCCTGGGGCTGGCGCTGAAGCCGGCACAGCTCCCAAGTGAGTCAGGCAGGAAGTTTGTTCCTTCCCCCCCACTCAGCTTCACAAAGAATATGGAATAAGGAGGTGGCAAGACAGGCTTGGAAGGGGCACAAAACCACACCTCAAGGTTTTCATCCCTTAATTCACAGAACCACAGAAGGGTTGGGTTGGGAGGGGTCTTAAATCCCATCCCATTCCACCCCTGCCATGGCAGGGACACCTTCCACTGTCCCAGGCTGCTCCAAGCCCTGTCCAGCCTGGCCTTGGGCACTTCCAGGGATCCAGGGGCAGCCACAGCTGCTCTGGGAAACTCCCTCCTTCAAATGTCAATTAGGGCTCATAACAGCAGGCAAGCATGGGATATATTTGTCCCTGAACATTTACAAGGAGAAGGAGGAGGAGGAGGAGGAGGGAGTCTCCTGCAGGCAGATGTTTAGCTGCCCCAGGACACAACAGGGCCACTAAATAAAATCCGGATCCCACAAAACAGGCTGCAGGATCCTGGGGATCTCACAACCCACAGTCAGAACAAGCTGTATCCAAGCGGTGCTCCCTCCCTTCCAGGAAAAATGGGTGCAAATGGCAGCCAATTAAGGCCTTTCCACCCACAGCCCATCAGCTCCAAAAGCCAGAGAGATCCCAGCAGAGCTCTCCGGGAAGCCTGGCTCACGGAGCTGAGCCCTCAATGGCACAGTGCTGGGAAAAGCAGAACTGCTGCGTGGGTGCCCCAGAGGCACCCTGGGAGCACTAATCACTTGTGCATACTGAATAGAATTGTCTCTCCATGGGAAAAAGCTCCCTTCCATTACTGGAGAGTGACTCCCACCGTTCAATTGAAGGTTTAAATTTGGACGGGGAGAGATTTTCCTGCCTGTTTTTGGTGTGTTGTGTTTTTCACTTTAATGTAAACCACATACTTGCAAAGAACCCATGGACGAGCATTAGAACAAAACATGTGCAGCCATGAGTCTGGCATCTTCTTTCTGGGATGCATTCTTCCAGGACAGCCCAGAAAGCACAGCTAGTGAGAACCTGCAGCAAACTGAACTTACAGAAACCATGGTGGTGCTCACCATGGTTTGCACCATGGAATGCAGCTGAGCATGCCATGGAATGATGGCTGGATTTGGGAACCAAACACCAGGGCACAGGGCCGTGGCTGTACTCTCAGACTCACCCTCTTTAGGAATTAAACCAGTCAAAAGTCACCCACCAGTGACCATCAGGCTCTTCCAGCAGCTGAGATTAAAGAAACAGGCAGATACCCCTGCTACAGCTTTCCAAAAAGTGGGAAAAAACCACCAAACCACTGACAAACACAACCCCAAAGTCTTGTGAGGCCTGACAAGAGGAACCTGGGCAGAAACTTCACTCCTGGCTAGGAGAATCCATTAGGTGACTCCATGGAGCAGTGACACCTCACTGGCCCGGAGGCCAAGAGGGAAAACTGTGTCCAACACCCCATTACACCTGGCCCTGGGTCACCTTTGTGTGCTGGCCTCGTGGCTCTAAAATGTAACAATTATTCTGTGGGATTGGGATGGGGGAAGCAGTTTAAAAGGCTGGCCAAAACACACATTTATAGCAGGAAGTGTTTTCCAGCATGAGGACACACAAGGCAGGCTCCAGGGCAAGGGGTTCATCAAGAGTGTAAAGATAAAAGTGCTGGGAGGGCAGAGGGAACTAAAACTGCCCAAAGGTGCCCAGTGCCAGCTGGCACAGGCCAGCACAGTGCCAAGGAGCACAGTAAGAGCAGGGCAGTGACACAGCCTCAGCCCCCAGCACACTCCACAGCAGCAGTGCCAAGGAAAGAGGAGCAAAGTGTGAGACACTGCTGAGAGACCTGGCACAGACAGACTGGTCACTGCCCTCCCCTCACCCCACCCAAAGCCACCTCACCAAGAACTCCTTTCACTTTGTGTGCAAATTCGGACTTCAATTCTGCCTTTTCAAACACATAATGGCAGTCATTTCCCTAAGCTTGCTCGGGCTAGGCTGGGGCTGACATGACTTCATTGCTGACAACTATCTTATACTTACAGGGTGCTGCTGGGATTAGAGACTTGGGAGGAGGAATTTTGACCTTTGCAAAGCTTTAATTTTGTTGAATTTATCCAGGGTAATAATCACTGCTAAGACTCCTTACAGCCATCATCTCCAGTCTCGGGAGATCTGTCTAGTGAAACCAGCCCCACGAAATAATTTCCCTGGGTATGGCTGAGGCCTCACAAAACACTACTTAAATTCCAGACTTTCACTACATGCCTCAGAGGAATCTTCTGAGTGCCAGCATAGGCACCAAGAAGAAAAGCAAATGCTTGGCTGTTCATCACCAACTCTATTCTCTTTTTCCTTAAATACCCTCGAAAGCAGGCTGCAGGCAGCAGTTGCACCCAACAATCTTCAGGAAAGCTGTTAGGTCCCAGGCTGCCAAAACCCATCTTTTTTTTCTTCTTGTTGTTCTCTAGGTTTTTATCCTGCACTGGCACACCAAAGGCTTTTCACCTCGGAGAGCAAAGAGCTGATTTTGAAGAACAAAGCTGCTGTTGTGGGGCGCCGCAGCGTCTGTTCCAGCATGCCAGTTTTATATTTAGCAGCAGCCCATCTCCACAGATCAAGCACAGCCAGGGAGTCCCTGAGCAGCCCCATCCCAGCACCAGTTTGGGCAGGGTTTGGAACTCCCTTCTGCCCCTCTCTACAAGTCACCTGTCACTGAACTGCCAGCAGAACCACTGCCTGCAGCCTGAGGCAGGAACTCCCTGGGAAAACTAGGGAAAGATGTAAGAAAGCCCCAAAATCACAGGCCTGGTGTCTGGAGTGCAGGAGGGGCACCTGACAGCCAAGCTTCTCTCGACTCTCTGCTGTCCCTGGCTCAGAGAAGCAGCATCTTCTTCACACATCTCCATGCCCCAGCATTTCTCAGTTTACAGCAGGCCTGGCAGTGCCAATGCTGTTTTGGGGAGATGTTTTGCAGAGACACCATCAGCTAATTAGAAGAGTGAAATTTCAGCCCAGCGTTTAGCACAGAGGGGAAACACTGACAGGTTTTTTCTTTGCCTCCAGCCATGAGTGCAGGCAGGGGAGGGTGACAATGTGGGGAGGGCAAAAGGGGGGGACACAATTTTGCAGAGGAGTGATCAGTTTTGGCAGCTACCCTGGAAAAAAAGGAACCGTCAGCACTGCAAAACACGCAGGGAAATCTTCTGCTGGCAAATGCACATTTCCCCTTCTCAGAGGCAGTGAAGAGTGCAAAAGGTCCAAGGAGAGCTGCAGATAAAGAAGGGACAGTGATGGAATCGAGCCAGCTCTGGAGATTGGCTAGTTCAGCTCTCTGCTGGGAAAGGGGATGTGGAAGGAAAACACGGCCTGGGAGAACCCAGAAAACCTTCATCTATAGACCCAGCCCAGCAAATGCCAAACCACAGAAGAAACCTGCCTTACCTGGGTGGTTTTCGCCCTTCTGCCTTGCATGCTGCTGCTGTGGCTCATCTGGGGGTTGGAGGCCCCCTCGGAGAGGCAGTGGGACTTCCTGCAGGGCAGCGTGTTGTAGTTACTGTAGGAGGAGGGCGCGTCCTCGGCGGCCACCGAAGCCATCTTGTGGCTCCCGAGCTCGGGGATGTCGGACGCCAGGTTCCGGCAGTACGCCCCGAAGGCGTTTTGGGGGAGCACCCCGGGGGTTTTGGGGGAGTACAGGTCACTCATGGAGTTGGCGCGCTGGCAGGCGGCCAGGGGCTGGGGGCTGCCGCCGGCCTGCGGGCCCTGCGCGGCCTCGGCGTCCTTCTCCTCGGCCAGGCCCAGGATCTCCTCGTTGCTGGTCAAGTGCTCCTGGCTGAGGTCGGACAGCGAGAACTCCAGGCTGTCCTCGCGCCAGATGTCGGCCGACTTGGAGCGCTTCTTCTTGAAGCCGGCCGCGTCCGCGAAGGCGGAGCCGTTGGCCGCGTAGCGCAGCGCCCGCCCGGCGCCCTCGGCCAGGAAGGGCGGCTCGTCCCCGTAGAGCCGGCTCTCCTCCGAGTCGGGCATGCTGTGCACGGAGGCGGCCGTCAGCACCGTGCTGCTGTCCACGCTGGGCGTCACCGACGAGTCCGTGTGGTAGGACACGGGCCGCAGCCCCATGTCCATGCGCTCCACCCACATGGCGCTGCCGAAGTCCTCCAGGTTGGCCTCGGGGGCGAAGGGCTCCAGGCCGTTCTCGGCCAGCGACTGCGGGATGCTGGGCGTGCTGCTGGAGCGCGTGCTCACCTCGGAGTTGCGGTGGATGATCTTGCCCGAGGAGGCGTGGCGCGTGCGGCGCGAGGCCTTGCCCGAGAGGCGCAGCGAGCGCGACGTGTGCTTGCGGCCCAGCCCCGGCTGCTTGTCCCCGTAGAAGGCGTGCTCCACGCTCTGGCTCTCCGCGTTGCCCATGGCGTCACGGTCTGCGAGGGACACAGCGGGCACCGTTAGGGCGGGGAGGCACACGGACATCCCAGTGCAACAACAGCTGCTTGTTCGTTTCATTAATTACCGAGCCCATCCCAAAACCTACACCGCGGATTCTTGCAGGGACTTCCATAACTGCAGCAATAACCCCACAGATTAATTAATTAGGGGAGCCAGCAGCTGTACCAGCAAACCTAGAAATACAGTTAAATCAGAAGGTAGCAAACAGCCTGGTGCAAACCACGAGTGCAGAAGAGCAAAGGACTGAAGCCTGGAGCTCGGTGTGAACTGGAACCAGTTCAGCACCACAGTGCCATCTCAGCTCTGTGCACATTCACCTGACCCTCAGCATCGTCCTTCCAGCCAACAAACTCAAAAAATCAACAGCTCTTGTTTATCTGCAGGTAACAGATGCTGAAAAGGAGAGGGATGTACACCTTTAGCTGAGATTTCACCTTTTTTTTGGCTAGGAGCTGCAAAGCGAAGCACCAAACAGCAAAGTACAAACCCACCCGTTTGGCAGCGAGCTAATGACAGGTTTGATTTCTGGAACAAAAAAACTGTGCAACATTAAGCAGGTACGGAGAGTCCCCCACAAGAAAGCCATATTATGAAAAATAAATTAGCATGAGTGACTCAGACTATACAAAAATAACCTCTCCTTCCCACTCCCTCTGAAGCAGATAAGCAGATCTGAGCTCTTTGATCTGAGCTGGAACGCAGGGATGGGGTTGGTGTCCCCAGCCCCAGCCCAGCCTCCTGCATTATTCAGCTGTGCACGTCCCGCCGTGGAACAGGTTTCCCATCCAGGAGGTGGGAGTGATGATCTGATTCAACCTTGGAAAACACTTTGAGGTCTGTGATCTCACTCAACAAATGTCAGAAATATTTTATCAGTAGTATTGGGTCCTTCCTCTCTGGCCTGACAGCAAGAAGCAGAAGAAGAAAAGCAAATGCCAAAGTTCAAAATCAAACAGGAGATCCTGAATTGCACACGAGACAACTACATAGAGAAAAACACTCCATCAGTCTTGAAAAGAAATTCCAAGACAAAACTTCTTTGTTTTGAGGCATTTCCATCAATTTTGGTTGACAATAAAAAAGCTGCCCTGACACTAAAATGATCTGGAGTTTTTAATTTCTTGGGGCAATTTCCTCTCCTCTGCCAGGATGCTGGTGGGTACTGCACCAGATGCTGGCAGGATGAATGCAACCACGTATTTTCCCTCACTATCTACATACACACAATTGCTGCTGCAGAGAAGTGAATCAGCCCTACACAAACACATGGAAAGTGAGGAACTGATGGCACTAAACAGGACAGCTCAGCAGAACTGAGCTCTGCACTGACACTTCTGACCACAGCAAGAGGACTGTGCCTCTGCTCCTCTGCCCAGCAAAGCTACTCATGGCTGAGACTAGAAGTCTGTTCAGTGCTGGGGCAACAGACAACACCATGAATATCTGAGCATTTCTGCGCTGAACATAAATACAATTGCAGGTGAAGTAAACTACAGAGGAAATGCCCTACAACTACTGAAATGAATGGCAGAACTCCCTTTGGCTGCCATGACTTGTTTAGAAAAATAAAAGAACTGAATAAAGGGCAGGTTTAAATCTTAAAACAAAAAACCAAAAGACAGCTTTATCAATCCCTAGACAAGGGTTAGTTGTCTCCCAAGAGCTACAGCTCTTTGATACAGACTGAAAAACAATCAGCCAGCTTTTGGCTATGGAACATTTTAAAGCACAAAACCTGCATCTTCTCTTCTGCAGATACCTAAAACAAGCCCTCAGTGCTTCTGTCCTGCAGCAGAAACCCTCTCGGGGCAATGCTTTCCCTGCTTTGGTTCCTGCTGACCACACTTCCATCCGGGGGGATTTCCACTGGCTGCACAGCCCGGCAGAGCCTGCACCATTTACCCCCAGCCTCCATCCATCCATCCCATCTCCAGCCATCCCTTCTCACCCCAAGGAGAATCAGCAGTTGTAAAAGCCCTCTTGAAACCTGCAATGGTTCTTTACCTTCCAGCCACACCGGGCAAGATTTCCCCAAGCCAGAAAAGCAACAGGATCACAAATGGGCTCGGTGAGGAAAGGAGCAGCAGCTCAGGCTGCATCCCGTGAGGAAATAACACTCTCCTGGAAGGAGGGAAGCCTTCCCTCCACAGAAGGAATGTTCAGGGAGTGATTTCACACAATGAAGTATCTGCTACAGACTGGCAAGAAGTGTCAGACTTCAAAGCAAAGAGCCGACCCTTTTTTATTCAGTGGGCTGGCGCTTTGGGTGAGGAGTTTGCAAATCCACAAGCGGCTGTCAGTGAGCCCACACCTCAGCCCTGCACCCTGGAAAGCCCTGCCTAATCCCGCTGAATTCCCAGCTGCAAGGTTGCAGGAATGCTGCCCGTAGGTGCAGGAGGGCTGCAGGCAGTGCAGCTGGTGCAGCTGCAGCCATGCAAGACAGTGCCATCCCCAAGGTTGTCACCATCCCCTGGCAGAGCCCATCTCCCCTGGGACAGGCAGGACACAGCCTGGGTGGCTCAGTCAGCCCCACCAGGTCAGGCTGAGGGGGGTTCTCTAAAAGGGACTCCCCAATTCTACCTTCTCACCCCATTTCTGCCTCCCTTCTGCCTCCTGAGCATTTCCACCAGCTACCCTGAACCAAATCAAGTGCTGGGCAGCAGAGTCCACTAAAACAGCGGAAAACAAATCTGGGGGGGGAAAGAAAAAACAACAAAAAGAAGAGCTTATTAGTTAGTTTGTGCTGAGCTAGAGAGTTGGCCTGGCACGTGCCAGAGGCAGCACAAGGGCGCCTGTCTGGGGACACAGTGGGGACAGGAGGGGACAACGCATCTGGAGAGTGACACCTCCTCGTTTTTTGGCAGCAGGCAGCTGAGAGGTGAGCTCAGGCAGATGTGGAAAGGCAGCCTGAGAGGGGAATTGGCACTGCTACAGACTCCAGCATCCCCAGCGAGCGGGAGCTGGGCAGGGGAGGGAGCCCCAGCCTCCCACGGGCCACAGCAGACACCCTGGGGCAACAGCGTCTCAAAGAGCTCGGCTACGACTGCCAGATGCTGCCTGTCTGTGGCTTAACTGCATTTAGCACACTCAATGAAAAAAATCTGTATCAAATTAAGAAAATGAGTAATGTTAATGGGAGCTGCACGCAAGTGCTGGTAGGACAAAGGCTCCCCTTGTTAGCTGGGCTGCCAAACGCAAAGGCCACCATTAAAGACCCATCAAGGTACCACCAGGATATGACACAGATCAAGTGTGACACATCTCCATGCTTTAGACAGGTCTGTGGTGGTGTCGGGAATCTCTGTGAGTGCCCCTGAACCTTGCAGGATCAGCACGGGGCCACGCGCTGCAAGCACAACTGGCTGGGCGTTTTTCCCCAGAAAACGTTGATTGATCAGAACCCAAACTTTTTGTGGGAACGGAGGGCCTCTGACGAAATCTCTCTCTCTCTCTCTGGGAGGGAGAGGCTTGAAAAGCAAAGCAGGGAGACAGGCACGTCTCTGGAAGAGGCACCAGCGCCCTGACTCAGGCGCTCGCTGAAGATGCAGATTGTATCTGCAGCCCCAGCCAGGCAAATGAGGGGTGGCAACTTCTGCCTCCACATCCCCAAAAAAGTGGCCATGCTGGGAAAGCGCTTTCTCTCCCAGAAAACCTGCTCCTTCCTGCTTTGGTGCAGGGAAAATGTCAGAAATGTGGTGACTTCAATTAAGTCACCTCTAAGCCAGCTTGCACATCAAGAGACAGGACAGAGGGCTGAGATATGTTTTCTGAAAGTTAAAACTTCAGACTGGCATCAAGATTAGGCTGCCAGCAGGGAGAGCATGAATTTTGCAGGAAAAACAGTGTTCCCTACACTGGGTATGTGGGAAAAGCAGACTGACCTCCAGCTGAACTGCTGAGGTTTTGCTGGATGACTCTTACATGAAACGGTTACACATAAATTATATCACATTCTAGATGACCACTGATGATGGCCCACTCAGAGAACATAATTTCCTTTAAAAACAGCAATTTTCCTTCCTCTTCCCCTACCCTGATATTAAATTAATTCTTAAAATAATTACAAAACCAGAATACTCATTTCAATTAAACCTATGTTACTAACTCTTGAACCTGCAAAAGGTTGGACCACCAGATTCCAGGAGCATATCTGAAAAATACTAAATTTCCAACCAAATTTGAAGCACCTCACAAGACAACAGATTGCAAATTTAAAATTAGATTCTAGTGGGAGGCCCTGGTGACAAATCTGTATTTTTCTCCTGGAGCGTAGCTCGAAGGCTGTGAGAACCAGAACAATGATCAAATCCACAGCGGGCAGTGAGCCTACAGAAATAAACTTCTGCTAAAATCTGCCAGCCAACAACAAAGATTTTCACTGAACTCACCAGAACCACATAGAAAAATGTACAAGACTAATAACCGAGTGTGAACACACACATTTTATTGTAATTAAAATGTGCTTTTTCATAAGGGCAGTAGAGAGGCTGAAATTCCACAGAAAGCCTTCGAGTTTCTCAGAAACTCCAGCGGCGTATTTCATTGTTTTCACATCAGAACCTCTTAACCAGCCACTTCTTTTTTGTGAGCCTCTCTCACATGTGTTAAAGCACGGGATGGACTCCAGAAAGAGCCCGCAGGCAGCTGGGGTGAGAGGAGGAGGAGGAGGGAGGAAGGGATGGCAGCAGGAGCTGCCCTGTGCTGCCCAGCCCGGGTACCCAGCCATGCAGCCTCAGCAGCCCTCCCCAGCAGCCAGAGCACAGCAAGCCCTGCAGAAACACACGTGTACCTTCCGAGGCAGTCCCGGTATCCAGCGCAACCTTCCCCCAGAGAGCTGTGGCATTGAGAGGTACAGAATTGCAAATGACCCCAAAAGGAGCAGTTACTGGGGCTGCAGAAGCTGTCAGCACCTGCCACTCAGCGACTCCATTACTCCCGCGTCAGAGGCTATGACTACATGCCAAAAACCTGGGGAGAAAGGGGAGAAAAACAAATCAGACAGGAGCATCTTCTGCCGGGGCCTGTCATCAGCACTTACCCAAGGAGCACTGGGCAGCACGGCACGGAATGCTGTGCTCACATTGGGATGATGAAAGCTGATGGTGGCAGAATAAATGAAAAACCCCGCCAAGCACCGCCAGCCCCAGCCACGGGATGTGGAGAGTTCCTCTTCCCAACCAAAATCCCCCCAGACTGTAACCTTGCCATGCTGAGGCCGCTCTGTCTCAGCTCAGGGCCAAAACCACACCTGCATCTGAGGACCACCAGCAGGAGAGGCACCTTCCAGCCCAGCAGGGCTGGATTTCTGGCAGCAAGGGGAACCCAGCCACCCAGGAGACACTGGAAGACTCGCAGGAGACTTCCCTGCAGACTGTCTCCATTGTGGAAAGGGCAGTTTTCCAGGCAGGGATTTCATTTCCATTTTCCAAGGGCGAATCAGCCATTGGGGCAGAACATTTACGTCTGGTTTTGTGAGCAAGGGTTCTCGGGTTAGTTGTGCTCACAAAGGCACAGATACAAGAGACCAGTCTGTGTTTACCTAGACCTGAGACAAGTCCTTAGGACAGACCTCAAGTCAGACATCGAGCTCATGTGGATGCCAAATCCCAGCCCTTTCCAGGCCTGGTACCACTGGTGGGCTCCCTTGCAAGGAGCCCAGCTCTAGTCCAGGCTTGGGAAAGGCTGAATGCATTCTCAATCCAGCTCTCACCCAACTCCTCCTTCTCCCAGCCAAGCACCAGCACTAAAACATCACCTCAACACTGCACACAAACTTGGGAGAGTTATAAACTTCTCCACAGGTCCCAAGGAGCAAAAACCTGGGGAGGGATTACTGCTGCCCTTCATGTTCTTGGAGCTCCTTGGTGGAGAAAGTGTGATCCTCACTCTTGGCTGGATTCTCAAGAGATGAGAGTCACTGGCTCTTTTTAAAATTAAAAATATTCTCATTTTCTTTCTCTTCCTTCTTTGCTCCCTACCTCCCCCTCTTCCCCCAAGCTGTTGGTAGAGATCTGAAAAACAGTTCATGAATTGCTCAGGAGCTGGCAGAAATTAATAAAATGAAGCTCATTTATATTGAAATGGACTCATTATCATGCCAGCTGCCAATAATTTCCAAGAGGGGAATCTTGCTGACAAAAAAGGTCCTACAGGCAAGAGGCTCCCCACCTGCACCCACCACACAGGGAGCAACCCTGCCACGAGCATTCCTCACCTCCCAGGAAAGGGAATTGTGACCATCCCTGTTCAGATCTGCCTGCTACTGCCTCAAAAAACCTGCCCAAAAGAAGAGCAAAACAAACACAGCCCGGCACTCTGTCAGGTCTTCCACCCTGACATGGCTTTTGAGAAGTTTGTAACTCATTAAAATCTGCTCCAGGGTGACACAAACTCTGGTCACCCTGCTGAGAAACCAGCTCCAGGGCAGCCCCACACACCTGTGCTCCTCCAGCTAAACCCCTTCTCTCCTGGCAGTCCTTTGTCAAAAAGGGGATGTTTACACCTGGATCCTGCATTATCCCAATGCTCACGCTGCTCCAGTACATCTGAAGGGCTGGCAACATCCTTTGCCACGAGCAGATGAGCACTGGGCACCACAGCTCCTCCAGAAGACAAGGGTTTATCATTACCCATCCACTCTTTCCTGAAAAGTTTTACTCCCACTAACTTTTACACCACAGACAGTCCTTCCTAAACTAAACCAATTCGTACTGTTCAAGAAGAACATTTGTTTTTCCTACTTTGACAGGAATGCGCACTGGAACAGTCCTCAGTGTCCTGGTTCCAACAGCCCAGGCTCTGCCACCACAGAACTTCTGGAGATCTGGAGCAGCCTCCAGCAAAGCCTTCCTTCCAGCAAGGTCTTGGAAGGTCCAACAGGGCAAAAAGTGATGCCCACGCTCCTCATTCAGGAGGAAGGGCTGAAGCAAACACAAGCACAGAGCCCCTTCTGGACACGTTTGCTCCCGTGGATGCTGGCCAAGGGAGAAGCTCACCAGTGACCCACCAGGGGAGATGGACAGTTGTACACATCAACACGTGGAATAACTGATCTTATTTTTAAAAATAATCAAATAAAGATTTTGAAACTTCAGCACTGGAGACAAAACATCCCCTGTCAGCGCCGACCGCTCCCGACACATCCCGACACACTGACACGTCCCTGGTGTGCGCAGCCAACGCCTGCACACGTCAGTGCAGCTCCCCGTCCTTTGAAGGGCTGCAGCAGCACAGCTGTATTTACTGCACAGCCACACAACAGAGCCTCCAAAATCCAGGCCAGGAGCTCCCACGGGGCTCGTCGTGCTGCCAATCCCAGCCAGGAGCGCAGGAAACCTCCACGCATGGATTAAACGCAGAGCAGGCAAGCAGAACAGCTTAAAGGAGCACCTTGTTATTCCTCACATCTGCTACCTGCGACTCCAGGTATGGCAAAGAGCTCTGGCTTCCACATGCTGCAGCAGTTTGCACTGCCAAGGGTCTGGGGAAAAATCCAGCACGCCTGTTTTCTGTTTGCTTGCGGACACTTGACAGGAACATTAATGGATGAAAAATATGGAAACTGTAGCTTTCTAAGAGCCTCCTTTCCAAAGCACAACCCTTCCTTTCCAGAATGAAAAAAAAATCAGTATGCAAATATATCCCCTTGTCCAGTGAACAGGAAAAGTTGGCGAGAGGGACGACAGCTCTCTTTCAATTCTATTTTTACTTTTTCATTTTATAAGGCATTGTTTTTGTCAGATTTCAAATGCAATCAGTTGGTTGTTAAGTAAATCTTCATCCAGTTTGGAGAAGCTCTCTGTAATGCTACCATCAAGCAGGATGTACATACAGAGACAGGAAGCAGTAGGCATTCCCTACAGAAACCATCCAATATCCATCAGCAGCTCCGGGCTGCATTCCCCACCCACCATCCCAGTTCCACACCACTGTAACTCCAGTGTTTGATCCCACCTCCTGAAATGGACAATCAGGCCCTCGGTTTGTGACTGGAGGCCACACTTTGTTAGTTAATAGTTAGTTAGCTAACATGAGTGCTGCTGAGGTCAGCCCAGCCCGTGCCCTGCCCTGAGACCCAGGTGAACGCTCTCCTGTGCTCCAGGGCTCTGCTGGCCTGGCACCTCTGCCTCTCCCCATGCCATGTCCCTGGGCTGCCCTCCGCAAAACAAAACCCACAGGAGAGGCAGCACAAAACATCCTGAGCTGGAAGGGACCCACAGGGATCAGAGGCCAGCTCCTGGCCCTGCACAGACACCCTGACAACCTCCAGACCCTTCACCATCCCTCCTTGGGATGCTGTTCTCAATAGCTTTAGATCCTTCTCAAACTGTGGTGACCAAAGCTGCCCCACGCCTTGAGGTGAGGCTGCAGCAGTGCTGGATCCATGGATGGAGAAGAGACTGCTCTATGCCCAGATCTTTGCTCAGAAATGCAATTCAGAAATGCTCTGAGCTTTCCCACTCTCACTCCAGACACAGCCCCAAGACCAACTTCAGAGGATTGCAGAAGCTGGTTGACTTTTAAAGCAGCGAAAATAAATTACAAACGTGCTCCTCTCTCTGTTTTCTTCCTATGACATTTTAAATGCCATAGAAGCCTTTTGTTTGTGAAAAAAATTAATTTCAAACCAAGCGCTGCTCGTGAGAGAAATGAATTTCAAAGCAAGCACGGCTTGCACTACCTGTTGAGGAGGATGGCTGCTCCTGAAGCTGGAGTGTGACGACAGTGACCATGCAGGCAGGTCAGGATCCATCCATCCATCCCCAGGAATGGGCAGGTAGAGCTCCAACTGCAAAGCCTCTTGGCAAGCGTCTCGCTAGCACGCAACCTCCGTGTCTGTCAGGGCCGCGGGAGCAACGCTGGTGATGCTCCAGATGAAGAGGAGGGCAGAGCAAAACAAACCCACATTCCCTTTGAGCAGAGCTCCTCACGGGGAAGGTGTGGGAAGCCCTGCTCCTCCAGCTGCAGCACCACCCCACGACAATTCCCAAGGGAGGGAAGAAAAGGCAAGAAGAGAGGAGGGAGGAAGGTTTGTCGAGGGACTTTAGACCTCCACAGAGGCAGCAGCCAGCCATCCCCAAATCCCTGCTAAAGGAAGCAAAACCAGGAGCACAGCACCAAGAAAGCACCGTGGGGCCTTGGCAATAAATTAATCAAAGAGCAGAGCAGGTAGCCCAAGGGAAAGCCCCCTCTCCAGGGTGTCTCTATTTATAGAGGGGATGTGAATAATTGACACGGTTGTGGGTTTGTTTGTTTTTCAATCATTCTTACAACTATCTGAGCATGTTTTAACTCTTTCTCCTTCCCTTCCCTTTTATTTTTAATGGTGGGAAAATCCCCCTTTCTACCCTGGGGGGGAATCTGCAAGGCTTCACACGTTTCCAGCAAAGGGCAGAGCAGGGGAAGGATTCTAATTTCAGATCATCAGACATAAGCAAATCTATGGGAAGCCACGAGGGCAACTCCCTGGAGCCTGTGGGGCAGACTAAGCCCAGCCACGGGGAACTGCAGGGAAGGAGGAGCCCACTCAGCCTCCGTGGAGGCTCTGAGGACTGCATGTACGTTTATATGATACTTGAAAAATGAAAAGAATTCCCAAAACGCAGCAGAAACAAAAAATAAGGTGCGGCTTGTTTATTTACCTTTCAGTTCTATGTTATTGTTATTACACGTAGCTTAAAAAGGGCTTTCTGCTTGTGCCAAATGAGCCGAGAACTGCTGATACACAGCAAGGGTGGGACGTGCCAAATGCACTCAAAAGATTGAGAAGTAAAGAGAAAATGTTCAGGCCAGGAGACAAGAGCTCCAAATGGATCTGTGGGAGCTCTCCCTGTACAGCCAAGGAGTGGGACCTTGCCTGCACAGAAGAACCACCCAGCACCACAGGCTCCAGCAATAAAAACTGAAACCCTTGGCTAGAGTGACCGACGAGAC
The DNA here is from genome assembly GCF_036417665.1 of Passer domesticus. Classification (NCBI taxonomy): domain Eukaryota; kingdom Metazoa; phylum Chordata; class Aves; order Passeriformes; family Passeridae; genus Passer; species Passer domesticus. Next base: position 126,860,764 of record NC_087475.1, on the reverse strand, counting down.
AGGATGTGAAGGATTAAAATGGTGTGGAAAAAAAATTAAGGGCAATAATTGTGGTAGGGGGAATTGCAGAGGAAGTGCTTGGTGTATCTCCTCATTTAAGCACTGAGGTAAGTAATCTGATTTTCAAGCAATGCCAAAGACCTCACACAGATCATTAAGATGGTGCCTGAGATATGAAGTATCTAATTTTAGATACCCTGACTTAAGTACTAGGGAGGGATTCCAGAGGTCTGTGGAAAAACCGGTGTGAAATACAACTCGGGCAGATCAGCAGAGCTTTCCCTTTCTGGTCCCTCTCCCTGAGGGAGGGTGAGGATCCTCACTGAGCAGCAGAGCTGTGTAAGCTTCCTCAATCACTGCTTCGGAGTCAGGAGAAAGGACAGCACAACTACTTCCAGAATAAGAGAAAGGATGAAGCAAAGGATGTCCTTTGCAGATGACAGCATGCCTCGCACAGGTTTTGGCACCAGGATCTCTCTGTGAGCTCCTGCTTGAAATCAGCACCATGCAGGACTCGTCCTTCACTGAAACTGCACTGGGGTGGAGAGGCCAGCACTGCAGGAATCCAGGGCTGGATTCCTGCTGCCAGGCTCCCCAGAGCTCCCTTCTCTCTGGGAACAGAGTGCAGAGAGACCCAGCACAGCCCCATCCCAGTGGGAAAGGGTACGGGGTGACCAAGAAGGAAAGCTGTGTCCCACCAGCAGAAAGCATGCACTGAACATCCTAAATTCCCAAAACCAGGGGGGGTTATTGCCTGGCGTGTCAGTGCAGCACGGACAGGGCTCTCTGCTGGGACAGGGACAAGGGAAGATGCTGACACAGCCACTCAGCCAGGCCCAAAGCCAGGACTGCCCACCCTCCTCCTGCTCCCAGCGCTCCTGGCAGAGACCATGGGAGCAACAAACGGAGCCCAAACGTCCCAAAACACAACTGGGAATCCTGCCTGCTGTTTAGGAAGAGCTGGAGGAGGCAGGCAAACAGTGCCCTGGTGGCTGCTGTGCTCATCTCCTGATATCAGCCCCAGCAGAGCAGCTCTGCCATGGTACAGCCCTGTCCCTCCAAACCATGCAAAGCTCGGCTCCTTGGGACCAGCTTGGCACTGCCAAAGGTGAAGGAAGCACTCGGGTTTTATCCTGCACGTCCCGGCAGAACCTGATGGCTTCAGCTGATCTGGGCTGACCGGTTCCTGTCACGACTCGTCCCTCACAGCTCCTGACACGGCTCTCCCCCAGGGAGGAGCACACAACTCCAGGGCCACACGGCTGGGTGTTGCTTCTTTAATGAACAGGGGACAGAACCCATCCATGAGGGGTGGAAATCACAGGAGAAGACACCCCCGGGGCTCAGGGGGTGAGCCCCCACCCTGGGAAGGGACAGAAAAGGGATGGATCAGCAAATGCTCTGGAGAGGAAAAGCCAGAGCTACCCAAAGTCAGGCAGCTCAGCGTGGAAAGCTGATACCATCAGCTCTGAGTGTGGCCTCCAACTGAAATGAAGGCTTTGCCTCCTTTTCCACAGAGTGCATGGGGGGGGAGAGGCATGTGAATCACCACATCTGAGGTCATCAGGAGCAAAATCCGGAGTTTGAAACGTGCCAGTCAGCAGCAGCTTTCAATCTGCATCCCAAAACTATGAGAGAAGCAACCACAGGGATATGGGAAGGAATTTTTATATTAAAACCTGCGGATCAGGACCCTGCCTGGGACTGCAGAACAAGTGATCCCAGCAGTGATGTATCCATCTGTCTGTCAGTGGGATGCAAGGCTGGGGAGCACAGCTGAGAGATGGAACTAGGAATGACACGGGAAAAAATGGGAATCGGAATTAATTTCTGCCTGCTGCTCTTGATCACTCCCTGCAAGAAGATGACCCATTTTCCAGAGGAGGAAAGGCAGAAGACACCTTTCCAGGAAACTGCTAGTGGAGCTGAAGATGACAAAAACTGGCACAGGAATTATGATCTGCATAAGAAACTTTGCACAGAGGTTGTGCTGAGGAGAGAATTACCTCACTCAAGTCTTTTCATGTTTTTAGTGCAGACACATAAAAATGAAATGTGCTGGTGACTTGTGCTGAGGACACAAAGCTGGGAAAAGTCGGAGCACAGAACAGACCTTTTGTCTCATATTGATCCCAGAGGGCCATCAGCTCCCTGTGTGTGACAGAAATGCCAAGAAAAGCAAATGTAAATCAAAGGATGCACCAAGCAGGACTTGCCCAGCAGAAACAGCAGTGCCTGATGCTGCAGAAGACACTGACCTCATCTGGAACGTGCAATCCTCACCGTGGCCAAGGTTAACACAGACCAGACACCTTCAGCAAAGTGAGGCTTCACTCCGAGAGGAGCTCAGAACACCAAAGCTGCTGTCAAGTGGAACACGGGCAGAGAGGCAGCTGAGCAGCCCCAGAGCATCCAGCTGGGGCTTCAGGGGCTGAGCACTGCCCTGGAGCCCTGACCAGCCTCGGGAGACCCAGGGATCACACAGAGGGACAGAGCTCGTCCTTCCCAACCTCAAGCTGCTCCTGAGCAACAGGAAAAAACCAACACAAATCCTCCTCAGTTTGGCAGCACCACAGCTGGTCCAGGTCCTCCTCTGGCTTTGCAATCTGTGGTCAATCAGAGGGGAATGTTGCTGCTGGCAGGAGGGAGCTGCCTGTGAGTGGTGCCAGGTGACCAGCTGCAGGGCTTGTACCTGTGAGCTCCCCACATCCTGCACAGCACGCTGCCAAACCAGCTTCAGCCTAGCCCTCCCCTGAGAATGACTCAAAAGCAGTGCCAGAGAAGGAGCAGGGAGAGATGCTCCAAACCCCAGTGGGAATGTTTCAGCACCAGACTCTCACTCCTTTCCATGCACTTACTGCTGGCTACAGCCACAGAAACAAAACACTGAGCTCAAGTATGAAGAAGTGGGAATTTTTTTTAGGCATTCTGAAATATGTGTCAGGAACTCAAACTCCTGATAAAACAACAGCTACGCCTCCTCCAAATGCCAGGTTGGTGAGGTATCAGCAAAACAAAAGGCAGTAAATCTACCCAGCACTGCGATGAGTGGCCACAGCACTCAGTGCTCTGGGCTGGTGACATCAGGCACAGGTTGGACCCCACGACCTTGGAGGTCTTCTCCAACCTGTGATTGATACTTCCAGCAGCAGCAGCAAGTGCCATTCCATCATTTCAGTGCTTCACTTTTCCAAAATAACCCTGCAAGGAAAAAAACAGTTTCCTCTTTACATTTAAAGAGCAGAAGATGATTTTAGTGGCTGCCAAAGCCACTGGTGTTTTCTGTGGCACCATTCCCAGCCAAATGAAAGCAAACCCTGCAGCAGATGCACACTCTGTCTATCTGTGCACACACTGACCAGAGTCACCTTGCCTGTGCTACAAGGGAATTACTCACCCACCTGAGCTCACAACAGCTCCTCAATTCACCTGAATGGCTCCTGTCCCCCCACAGAGCCACCTCCAAGCTGCAGGGACATCCAGCCTTTCCCAGTAACTTCCCAGCACTGTTTTTGTCTGCATGCACACAGCCCCCACTGTGTTACTGCTTAAAGCAACTTTTACTCAAAAGGGTGTTAAAAACAACACCAGGGACCAGGAATTTCCTCCTGAAAGACACTTTTCCACCCTCCTGAGCCAAGGCCACCAGGAGAGGTGACTCTCCTGTGCCTTCCACTCCACCAGCAGCCACAGCCACGTCTCCACACTGATCCTACAGACCCAGGCAGAAGCAGTAACTATATCTGCAGTGACTGGATGCACCTCAAACACTGCTGCCATTTTCAAGGGAAGCCCTTCAAAGAGGGGACAAAAGAGAGAAGCAAAGGACACATTTACAGAGCTAAACAGAGCTAAACAAAGACTCCGTGGCTCTGCACCAGCCCTTGCATCTCTTTTTGGGAGGCAAAAACTTTTGTGCCAGTGCAGGGGGTTTTCCCTTGAACTTTTCTGCTCTCTGCTGCAGAGTCTGCCCTACAGGTGCCCTGGAGACCTCTGGATGTTCTGTCATCAAAGAGTCTTGGTCTGAAAAGATCTCCTTGTCACACATCACTCGTGGGCTATACATCCTTTCAAGTCACCCATGAGCAATATCAAAATATTTCAAATGCAATTCCCTTCCTTACTTGCTTTCTTAGATTTTTTCCACCACTTTTTAGAGCTGACATACCTACATGAAAAGAGGGGGAAGAGGTTAAAAAACCCGTATTTTGTACTTTATTATTTACAGTTTTTAATCAGCTCCTACAAAACCTTTCTCATGACGTTATTCCCTGTACATAAAGGAGCAAGGAGAGCTCTGTGCACTGCGGGAATCAAAGCACAGCCTCCACACTGGGCCCAGATCTACATCACAAATATTTGCCAGCGCAGCTGTATCCGCTGCTGCGCTGGGACACGACCTCTGACTGAGCCTGCAGAGGCCACTGCAACACGGTCACAGCAGCAAAATGATGATGTGACTCACAGGAACACATCTCTCTTTAAGCCCCAAAGGAAGCCCAGCTGGGGATAAGCTCCTGCAGCAGCAGCACAGCTTCGCTGGCGTGACGCAGCAACACAAACGCTCCCGGCGGAGTTCTCCCGAGGGCTCCCCGTCTGCAGGGCTGCAGCAGGGACGGGCAGAGGGCAAGGAGAAGTGCCTCCCTGGCTGCAGAGTGCTGACTGCAGCCTTTCCTTGCCCGGGGAGCTGCCGAGCCCCTGCGCATGGGGCAGCTGGGAACAAGCTGCCGCAGGAGCGGCTTCCGCCCGCGCAGAGCGGCTCCCCAGCACCCTGCCCGCCAGCCAGGCTGGGAGAGGGCAAAACTCCCTCCCGGGGCTCTGCATGGGGCCCCCGGAGGAGCCACGAGGTTTGGAGAGGGGCACATGGAAGCAAAAAGCTCAGGCCAGCTTCCGACGTCGCAGCGGGAATCTCGCCTTGCCTCGCACGCCGAACGGTCACAGCGAGGAGGAAAAGGCCAAAGGGAGCAAAGAACAGGGAAATCTCAGAGAAACAAGGTGTTATTTCTCTATTTTCCACAAACCATTTCTTCAGGGGTCCATTTTAGGACCTTTTCTTTGACTCACAGCCGCCCTCAGCTGTGAACCTTTCACAGCTTTCCTAAAACCCTCTGATTTTATAGATTCCCACACCATCTCCCAGCACCACCCCAGGTCACAATCCCCATCTCATTTTCCCATTAAAACAAAAAAGTGCCCTTCAAAAGAAGCGCACAATAAGCCCTGAAAACATCCTTGTTAACAACATACGTATAATTTTTTTAAATACCTGAAATTCTCCCAGCAAAGCACCCAAAAAGCAGCCAGGTACTCTCCTCCCTCTGCAAAAAGTGTTCCTGGCTCTGAACTGCAGGGAGCCAAAGGAAGGCAGCATAGGCTGGAGAAATCCGTCCCTCCTGGTGCCATCTGTAAGGCTGCAATTAGCTACCAGTATTTCTGTAACCCTATACAGTGCTGCAAACAGAAAATCCATTAACTGGGACATTTTTGTGGGATTTCTGTCATTTTGATTGGTCCAGAGGCTTATATTTATAAAAGATACAAAAACCTGACGGGCTTCCTTTGTTCAGTGATTCAGAAAGATCCACCAACTTTCAGGGTTCAATTCCACTATAATTATTAGATTAGTAATTATGTAAACAGGCAGTAAAGTCCTTTTTAAGACAATAAAAACACTTGCAGAGTAACTTCATGTTCAGAAGCAGAGCGCAGCTCCTCCAAGCACCACCCGAAATCCCACGGCACCAATTAATATCGGGATATTGTTCAGCCTGACCATTTACCAGCACAACAGGTCACGAGGGAGGAGTAATTCAAACCAGCCGTGGAATGGCTTTGAAATGAGACAAATAAACTGCTACAGGGATGGCTGGAATTGTGGCTTGAGGCCCATTTCCACCACCCCCACCCCCTCTGCTTCACCTGAGGAGCCAGGATGACCTCAGCAGGATGGGGGAGAAGGGAGCACAGAGCTCATTCCCTGGATGGGTGGTGGATGGGAAAGGGACAACAGCAAGCACCACGGTGAGGAGGGCACAGGGATGTGGGTGTCACGGGGAAGAGGAGAGCCCCCCGACCACCTCAGCCCTCCCCATGTGCCACCAGCCCCCTCAGGACAGGGCTGTGAGCACGAGGAGCCAGGCACTGAGGGCTGGCACGTCCTCCCTACGCCCAGCTGTGGGAAAGGAGAGCAGCACTCCATTATCGCTCCTCACACAGGCTCTAACATGCCTCAACTTATTCTCTGCCTCTGAAAAAAAACCCAAACAAGCCATGAAAAGGAATGTATAATCACCTGGCAGGCCACCTCTCTGCTCCAGCTTGCAGGCTCTGCCCCACCACGTTCTTTTCCCAGCCCAGTGTGACTTGTGAAATATTTTACACAGTGGGCACCTCCAGCTTTACAAGGGAAACAACTTCCCAGCCCACTGACAGAACAGGCTGAGGGCTCCTGACATGGAGGAAGCATGTCCTGATGGGATCTGGACACGGAGGTGAAATTAGAAAGAATGAGTGTTTGTTTCTGCAGGAGATGCAGCAAACTCTGGAAAAAAAAACAGCCCATGAGGCAGCCAAGATCTGCAGGATGGGAATCACAGAACCATGGAATGGTTTGGGTTGGAAGGACCTTAAAGCTCACCCAGAGCCACCCCCTAGCAGGGACAATGACACTTTCCACTGTCCCAAGTGGCTCCATGCCCCGTGCAGCCTGGCCTTGGGCACTCCCAGGGATCCAGGGAAGGCAAAGGGATTGCAGCTACTCCTCCCAGCAAACAAAAGGCTGGAGAACTCTGGGAAGGTTCAGTGTCTCTGCTCCCAGAGCTCAGCAGGGTTAATAACCTGCTGCTCTCACAGCCCCCATGTAAACACACAATTTTGGGGCACAGGGCTGACACTCCAAGTTCATGCTCCATAGTTCCATTTTAGTTTTCCTCCTTCAGGCCTGACTTCCAACTGCCTTCTGAAAAGGAAACAAGTCCTGGACTTGTTTGAACAAGTGGGTAACACCTGCTCCAAGCTTTTGGCTTTACTGCATTGTCTGGGGTTTGAGGTTTGTTCTTTAAAGCCCAACCTAACTGGCTTAGGAGAAAAAAAAGAAAAGCCCATAACCAGTTTCAGGAATAACAGAGAAAAAGACTTCATTCATTCCAATCCTTTGTTTTCAGGAAACTTACCCTGACATTTCTTTGCCAACACATGAGGAAAACTGCAGAAAATGCAAACACAGGCAGGATGGTGCTTCAAAGGGAGAAGGAACAGCCCTGCCTTGGCTCCAGTTTCTCCTGACCCAGCCTCTCTTCTGGGATATTTCTGTATCAGAGAGCCCGTTTTACTGGAATCTTAACAAGCAGGGAAGAGCAGAGCAGCATCCTGCCTGCCAAGTGCAATTTGTTTATGCAAGACTTCCAGAATCCATCTTTCCTCTGCCCCAGAAACACTCTGAGCACTCAGAAGGAAGAGGCTGAAGTGTGGTGATGGGAGAGCTGGGCACAGCCGAGTGCTGCTGCAGTGGGAAGTGCTCCCAGCAGAGCCCAGGGAAGGCTCCATCCCAGCTCTGATGTCACTGCAGCGCTGCCCTGGAGTGCTTTTCCCAGAGAACTTCCAGGTGGGGATTCATGGAGACAGCAGGACAGCTCCCAGTCCAGCCTGCCAGCCTGTGACTTCATCCTAAACTGAATTAGGAATTGGGAATCCCACTGGAACACTGCTTGGAGGTTTTCTCTGCTTAAACACCATCCACCCACGTCAAACAGACAAGAATTATTTATCTGTCGGGGCTGATTTTGCCCAATTAATTCATTAAGGAGTTGGGGGGAATATTCTGGAGAATGCCACATGCTGTGAGCAGATAAATAACATGTCCCACTGTCGATGTTTCCTAACTTAGCCTGTATTTAAGGCAAGCAATAAATAACAGCACTGAACATGGCTCTTAACACCAACATAAAATTTTAAAAAACCAAACACTGTCTAATTTTGTTGATTCCTTTGCTGTGCCACTTGTAACTGGTTGATAAATTCCCACAGAAAGGATATCATTCATAAGGACCTTACAAGCCTCTGCTGGGACAATTTTTAGGGATGTACTCAGCAAAAGATGATGCACAACAGGTTATGTGCACCACAACGGGTTGGGATTTGCACACAAAGAAGAATTAATCAAAATAAATCCCATTTACTATCATGACAGCCAACTATAAATTTTAATTTAGCTGAAGGGAAACCAAATATTGACATCCTGGACTAGACTGGCCATGAAGTTTGACTGATGTTACACAAAGCTAACCTGATGCTTAAACAACAACAATTATAAGCCGTTAGTACCACCAGCCTTAAAATGTGAAAATTCTACCAATATTTCCCCAATCCATTCAGGTGAAAAAATACATCGACACAAGAGCCATCCAGCTTTTTCAAAATTACAGTGCCTTTCATGAAAGAAACCAGGAGCAATGCTACCTGCCAAGTCAGTAAACAAAATTAGAACAGGAAGAATAATAAATTCCATTTTTAATCAGGGAAAATGCCAGAAATAATTAAAAACTAATACCCCTTGTGGAAGCCCAGCTGAAATATTTGCTGATTTAAAATTAAAATGGTCTTGCATTGGGCTAACAAAGAGTTATATTTAGAATATTTTCAACATTAAAAGCAGCACAGCCGACGTGCATCCACCTCCCTGATTGCAGAGGGAGCCACAGAACAGAGTTATCTGCACAGGGCTGGGGGAAGCCGAGGCACAAATGGTCACTTAGCCCAAATTCTCAATTTCTCAGCTCAGTTTCTGTAAGAAACCCTGACAACCCAGCCCAGGCACGAAAGTCTCCCGCTCTCGGGGATCAAGCTGCTCACATCCACCTCCACGTAATCCTCTGAGCACTACTACAGTGCCACAGTGGAAATTAAAGACCAGCTCTCCAGTGCAGCTATTGAGATAACGACACCAGGCCGGGCAGGAACCAGGCAGCTCCATCCCTCCCGATTCCCAGGGAGCAGCTCGTGCCAACAGGTGGCATTTCAGATGAACACCACTCTGTGCTGCTGGATAAACCCGGCCTCACACAAAGCTGGGCCTGGGGAAGCCCCTTCTGTGCCGTTATTCCCATGGAATAACCCGCAGTGCTCGCACAGGGCGGGTTCATCCCCTCTGTGTTTCCCTACCACTGCTCATTTTCACCTTCTCAACGTTCCCAGAGAACACCCGGCCCAGATGTGGGGATGTTCATCACAGAAGGACAGGGATATTTAATGCTCACAGCCCTTTCTCCCCCCAAGCTTTTAAATTCTAGAGATTCTGTTCAACTACAAGGCAAGGATTTCAGCGTGCAGCACCCCAGCTGCCTGACAGCTTTAGTGGGTTAACCAAAGCTGTGTCTGAGAAAAAAGGTGATAGATTAGGGCTCTGCTCTTCAACCCAGCTCCAGGGATTCACAGGCAAGAGCTTGAAATCTCCCCGAGTCCCAAAGCCCCTTTCACAGCCTGAGAAGTTCCTCTCCTGTACCACTGAAAGAAACCTGGAATGAATCACAGAAAGGTTGGGGACCTTCAAGATCATCCCTCCATCCAGGTGAGGTGCCATGCAGGGGACGTGGTGGTGACAAACATCTCCTCAGACAGCAGGGGCTGTGCTCAGCACGGTGCCACTTCATCAGAAAATGCCACAGTCACATTTCCTGGAAAATCCCCTCGCCCAGGATTCTTCTCCTGGGAAGCTGAGAAGCCTCAGAGGAAAAGGAAAACAACAATTATCTGATTTGCTTCTCCTGTGTTTTGCTGTTTTGGAATGTGTTTGGAGATTGTTTCATTGGTTTTTGCTGTGAATTGTTTTGACTTATTGGCCAATAGGGCCAAGCTGTGTTGGACTCTGGAGAGAGAGTCACAAGTCTCATTATTATCTTTTTAGCCTTCTGTAAGTATTCTTTCTGTATTCTTTAGTATAATTTTGTTTAGTGTTCTTTAATATAATATAGTATCATAAAATAATAAATTAGCTTTCTGAGAACATGGAGTCAGATTCATCATTCCTTCCTTCGTCTGAGAACCCCGCAAATACAATAAGAAAAGTGAAAAATTTCACTCTAAACTCAAGTGAAAGGAGTCACATGCACCTCCAGAATTTGGCGGCTACACAGACCTGTGGGACCCACTCAATTACTCTGGGATAACGTTGCCATAAATTGTAGGTCAGGCATAGTGGAATACAAATCCCTGGCCTCTGGCATTCCTCTACTAGGTTTAAAAAGAGAGGTTGGACAAAGATAATCCTGTTATTGCTCTGTCAATTTCACTAGCAGAGACTCTAAATGTGAAATTTGGTCCAGCTTGAGCAATAAAATCAGATTTTCATTTCCAGGCTCCCAAGAGCTTCGGCTGGGAGCTCCAGCAGTTTGAGAACTGGGGGCTTTTGGAAGTGGGGAGCTGGGGGAGAGCCTGGAGAGGCTTCCCCAGAAAGGGACAGAGTTTCTGAGAGCGTTGTGCTCCGGAGCGCGCGGCGACACGTGGCGCTGCCGTCTGCCGCGAGGAGCAGGAGCTGCCAGGGAGGCGTGAAGTCTGTCCCTTCTGTCCCCAGCTCCCAGCTACGTGGGGACGTGACTCACATCCCGCTGCAGGCTGAGCCAGGCAAGACATTTCGTTGCCATTTAGACAATGAATCAGGAGCTCTGAGAGTAGCACAACCCCGACGAGGTTTTGTCTTCCGGTGTTCGAATGCAGATCTTATTTTTGAGAAGAATTTGATGAAAGGGTAATTTTATATACCTGATGAAAAGGTTTGGTCCTTGATTCCTTCTCAGCAGTATTACATGCTGCCATAACCTTGAACCACAGACCCACAGAATCTCCTGAACTGGAAGGAACCCACAAGGATTGAGTCCAACTGCTGACCCTGCACAGGACACCCCAACAATCCCATCGCATTCCTGAGAAACACCTGGATGTGTTTCACTTCTTCCATAAATAATCAAGGCCCAAAGCAGATTACAGAAAAGTCAGCGGAAGCAACAGGTAGGCAGAGGTTTTGAAAAACTGCTGCTGCTCCCTTAAGTGACTCATTTTGGGGTTCAACGAGCAAAAAGTGCATTAAAATTTCAAAGGGTTCCTGTACAAAAATAGCTCTGCACAGCTGGAGTGGCTTCAAGTGAGATGCACACTCTGATGAGCAGGTTCAAGATTGCTCTGAAAGAGCTAAATATCTGCAATCTTGTGTGAATGCCAGGTGAGCTGTGCTCCTCCTAAAGCTGCTGAGGGAGCATGGGCTGGGCAGTTATTTCAAACACAGGGTGATCAAATCAAACCTGGGATAAGCACGGCACAGCCTGAGCAGGTTCTGGGGACCAGCAGGATGAGCCCCTCGACCTGGGAAACCCTGGAGCTGGGACTAGGACCCCATCCCAGTGCAAGGGAGAACGTGCTCCCAGGGATGGCGGGTCTGTGTCCCAGAAATGAGGCTGGCTGGACCCCAAATTGACTCCAAAGGCAATCCCGCAGACTTCCTGCTTCCCTGGTAGACAACAGCTCCCAGCAAAATGCACTGACCTCAGAGCAGGCTCAGGCTGGACATCTGAAGGAATTTCCCCATGGAAAGGGTGATTAAGCATTGGCAGGGTCTGCCCAGGGAGTTCTGGAATTCCCATCCCTGGAGGTGTCCAGGGAAAGGCTGGATGTGGCACTCAGTGCTCTGGGCTGGTGACAAGGGGCACAGCTTTAACCTGATGATCTCTGAGTTCCTTTCCAGCCTCAGTGATTCTGGGATTCTGTGATTCTGAGCCTGAGGAAACCCCCTGTGGGATACCATGGCAATTCCTGCCCCTCCTATGAGCAGGGAGCCAGCTTCACCTCCAGCCAGAAGCAACCCCAGGAAAAGCCTGGAATCCCAGACTGCTCATGCTGTCCCCACAGCCCTGCACAGTTTGGTCTGCAGGGGTTATTTCTCCTCTCAATAGATTGATTAGCAATTCTGCCTGCCTACCCACGTGCTGTCCAGGAGCTGTGGGTCTCACTGGGTTCCTTCAAGGATTTCAGCCTTTTCTGCCCTGCACATTCGTCCTCAGCACCAAACCAACATTTGCTGCAGCACTTCTCCTCGAGGCTCTGCGTTGCTGAATTCTGCAGAAAGAGCACATTCCACAGCCACGCTTCCTATGGTTTGCAAGATGGATCTGTGCCTTACACACAGCAGGGCTGTGCTGTCTGCAGCAGTCCTCCTTGTGGGACACCTCCTCAGGAGCTGCTCAGGGGCCCTGCTGGATTGTTGTACCCGAGCTCCTGCACGGGCTGAAACCAGAGCTCCACAGTCACGTGAGGATATGTGAGCCTGGGTCCAGGGGCTCACACAAAGCTGGAGCTGTTTTTCCTGTCATCACAGACCTGGGACTGGCAATTATTTCGTTTCCATCTCTCTGGTGCTGACGGGGCAATCGCTGTCCTGCCTCAGGCAGCAGAACAGCCCCAGCTCCCATTTCCTGTGGCACCCAACAGAATCATGGAACCATGGAATATCCTGGGCTGGAAGGGACTCGGGGATCACCCAGTCCCACTCCTGGCCCTGCACAGACACCCAACAATCCCACTCTGACCCTGAGAGCCTTGTCCAAAGGCTCCTGGAGCTCTGTGGGGCCGTGCCCATTCCCTGGGGAGCCTGGGCAGTGCCCAGCACCTCTGGGGGAAGAACCTTTCCCTAAATCCAACCTAAACCTGCCCTGGCACAGCTCCACTGTTCCCTGGGTCCTGTCACTGTCCCAGAGAGCAGAGATCAGTGCTACCCAACAGTGGAGCCAGGCTTTTGGCAGGCACTAAGTGGGTCAGCCTCCTGTTCTCCAGCAGAACTCAATGCATGCCTGATGAGATCCCAGTCCCTGCAGAGACTCAGAGAGCCCAGGCCCTCTGCCTGACCTCCATCCTGCCCAAATCTTTACCCTGCTCAGTCCCAGCCTCTCTGAGCTCCCGACCCAAACCTCTGCCTGGAAATGGGTTCCCAAGGAGGACAGCTGTAGGGTGCTGGCAAACACGAGGTTTTTCTCTTAGCTGTGAAGCCCCATGAGGCTGCCAGCACACCTTCCCTGCAATGCCTCTATTTCCAAACAATCCAGCCCCTTTTCCCAAAGATGCAGCCCGAGCCCTGCAGGTGGATCTACCCTCCAAGCCATACTCCCAAAAAAGCCTTGGTTTCTCTCTCTCCCCTTGCCAGAAGCACAAACCAAGGGCGCTGTGATTTTCTCATGGCCCCAGACAGCCACTGCCTGTTCCCTGCATTGCTTCACCTCGTTTGGAAATACAGACTCAGCTCCTGGAGCACCTGCATGGCTGTGAAACCCTGCCCTTGTCTTGCCTCAGCCCTGCTGCACCAGGGCTGGAGGGCACATTTCAGCCGAGAGCCAGTGGGAATGGACCAGGGGCTCCCAGGGATATTCCCAATAGCTTCTCGCTCTTCATGGAGCTCTGGACATCTGTATGAATTCCCCAACTCCAGGTGGCTTAAAAAAAGTGGCTGCATCTTGCTCCTCCTCAAAAATCCCTTATTCCTTTTAATTTCCCTTTTACAAAACTCTCCATAAACTCCAAACTTAAAGGTACACTCAGGTAACCACGTCAGGCATAAAGACCTGTTTGAAGCAGTAAACAGGAGCTGAAATGTCATGGATTCATTCAGGTGCCTCCAGGAATGACAGCTCGAAGGAACACATCACACAGCATGACTTTCCAAATTTTTAAAAACCAGGCTGGTAAATTACAGTGATTTATCACTCCACAACAAAGTACACACACACACAAAAGCACTTCCCAGAAAAAGATTACCAAGCAATCATCCAGATGTTACTAAAGCATTAAGATTAATTTGGAAAAAAAAAAATCAGCAAGGAACTGACTCCCACAGGCTTTTTGTTATCATAAATTTTATCCTGCAACTTCCAAGAGAACAGAGCTCTGGACTGTGCCTCAAGTCTCCCTGGCTGTGTGAGTTTCTGCTGCCCACCTCACAGCTCTTACAGCAGCACCCTCTAACTCACCATGGGGGACCAGGGAGTCAACAAAAACACAACTTTCCTCCCACTTCAGAGGAAAAAAAACAACCCCACAAGATTCTCATTGTCGCAAAGGAAGAAAGAAAAGGCTCCTTTGTTAGTGCTAAGAACAGCCCATCAATCATTTTTCACCAGAACAACCTTTGGCATGTGTTACACATCACCTGCAGACAGAGGATGCCTGACAAGGGCTCTCAGCCACTGCTGAAATTCCTGCCCAGACATCACACACCCTGGGAAACTGCAGCACCCCAGCTCCTGCCCAGGGGGATCCCCTCAACAGGAGAAGGGGAAACCACTGGCAAAGGGAAGGAGCAGCTGGGGAAAGCTGGCAGGACCAGGCACAACCTCTGGGCTGGGTCTCCCAGGCTCCTGAGCCAGCCGAGTGCCCATCCCTGGAGGTGCCCACGGGGACACCTGGACCTGGCAGTGCTCTGGGCTGGTCACAAGGTGGGCAGCAGGACCAGCTGCGACTGCTTGATCCCGGAGATGTTTTCCCAGCTAAAAGATTCTGTGAGGTGGCTGCACCCAGCAGATTCCCAGCTCCATTCGCAGCAGATTCCCAGCTCCCCTGCCGGGGTGGCCTTGCGCAATGGGAGCCTTTGTCTCCATCTCAGTGTCTGAGGGCCTGGGGCACACTCTGAACACACCTTCCCCACCCAGGCTAATGCAAACGAGCAGCAGAGCAATTCCCGGCTGGGAAGCAGGCAGCAGGCTGCTGGGTGTTACAGCAATACACGAAGCCAAGCTGCTGTGAGGGTATTTCTGCAGTGTGAGGTGTGCAGGGAGATCCTGGCATCCCCCAGAAACACGGGAAGAAGGTATTCATGCAAAACCTACATACTTCCCTTCTTCTGCCCAACTTCTGCTATCTCAGAGACCCCAAAACCACTTTCTGGCTTTGGACAAAAAGCTACAAGAGAGGTCTGGCAACTTCCCCAGCTCTTGCAGCTCTGCCCTGCACTGCCCAACTTCAGGGAGCCTCATCTCTGGAGGGGGACAACAGCTCCAGCACTGGCTGAAAGGAACATTTCCCTACACACACAGGAAAAAACACCTCCTGCATAAAGACTCTGCTATTCCAGAGCTGGTTCTGCACATATTACCCAGTATCACATCCCCTCAACAAGTGACTCATTCTACTGCACCTCATAGAGAAACTGAGCCCGTCGCTTCCACACTGTTAGGAAGGGAAAATACAAACAGAAATGCAGAGCAGCTTTCAGAAGAAAACACCTGTTTCTGCCTCTTCGGAAATAAATACAACTGCTCCCAAGCCCGTGGCTGCCCACTGGCACCCCTCCTGCCCTGACACCCACAGAAGAGCACACCCACTGCGACTTCCACATTCCTGTGTCCCCACGGCACATTTTTGGGCAATGTCCCTGCCTGCAGACACTCGTGCCCTTCCAGCAGGATGTACGTGTGCAGGGTGATTTGTGGTCAGCCCCAGATGAGCCTGCAGAGCTGCTGCTCACTCCCTGTAACTCAGGGCAGCTCTGGCAGTGCGAGGTGACGCAGCTCACCCCGCACCAGTCTTGCTCAAGTGGCACCACGGCACATTTTCCGTGCTCCTCCTAACAACAGGCTCCTGCAGCCCAGAGAATGCCTGGCCACTTGCTAAACTCTGTAACATCACCAGGAGTCTCCTAACTACCCCTAGAACCATGGAATCACACAGTTGTTACAGCTGGAAAAGACCTCTGAGACCGTGGAGTGCCACCATGGGACATCTGTCTAGACACTACTACAAAGTGCCAGAGTTGAACCAGTGCTGCTTTCCCCATCTCCAGCCTGCCAGAGCTCACTGCTGGGCAGAGCAAAGGCAGAAAGCAGAGTGGGAACTGCTGTGGGTGCTGGAGATTCCTGAGGCAAAGCAGGAGCAGAGCTCTCCCTGGGCTCAGCCTGCAGGTCCCGCCTGATGGGCACCCCTTCCCCTGCCCAGATCATTCCCCTGCTTGGCTTTGTGAGGGCTTTTCGAGCTGCCTGAGAACATCACATCCCAGCTCTCAGGCAAAGCCTAATTGGAAGCCTCAAGAAGCAATTACACTAAAAGCACTCTGCAGTGAATCAAGCACCTGTCTGGCAGCCGCGGGGCCGGCTCACGGGGCTGTGCCTCTGGGACACGGCACGCAGAAAGCCTCCACACGTGGAACAACACCACAGCTTCCTGCCCCTGCAAGGAAGGAGGGGCTGGCAGCTCTCACCAACATCCCCTTCCTCGAGCCCTCTGCCTGCATCCCACTGGGAACACAAACACGCAGCCGGGAGCGGGGCTGCTGAACCAGGGAAAAGGATGCTCGTGTCTGCTTCCAGCTCACTTAGCATTTGAGATGTCACAACCAATAAAAACTCCACTCTGGTTCCAGAAACCCCTCTTTTGTGACCTGTGCCTTGTGAGGCACGATAAAAACATGAACATCTACGTGGTAACTTCTCCTTTCGCCCCCTGCTTGTGGCACAGCCGGGCTAATCCCATTCCCACTGCTCTGCGTTCTGACCTCCTTAAACAACCCCATGCGAGGATGTTAAAACACTCTCATCTATAAATAATGCATTCCCCTCATCCAGCAATGGATTACTGGGCCATAAAACTCCCTGCAATGCTCTGCACAGTCGCCAGTTTAACAAAATAATACCCAGGAAGACACATCAGTAGAGTCTCACCCTCCTCCTTGATGAATTCAATGCCACTGTTACTTTTACACTGGATTTTTCTTTACAGTTAATTATTTAGAAGCTGGTATTTTATTCCAGCAGCCTTTTTTGTCCCCCTTTAATTTTTTGAGCTAATAACCCTCACAGCTGGGAGAAGACCAGCACTGGGGCACTCACCAGAGCCAAAGGGGAGCAGTGAGGTCACAGTTCAGACCCAAGCCAAGCTGCTGGGAGCTCCCACTGCTGCCACCTCATCCTCCTGCCCCAGCTTTGGGCAGAAGGATTCCCAGGCATTCCCCGGAGCAGTCCAGGTCACTGATCCTGCAGGGAAGTAGCTGTTTTCCTGGGGGTTCCTTTCCAAACAGCCATCACCTATGAGTCAAGCCACAGTGTGTAACTTCATTAGAGACAAACGAGCCTGCTCCAGACACTGCTGCCTAATAGACTCAGTGCCACTGCAAAATCAATGCTTCTTCTCAACACCAATTCCAGCAGGAGTCCTACCACTGATTTCCCAGAGCAAAAGCATTAAGCTCAAGCAAATGCTTAAATGATGCAAATTTGCGGTTTGGCAGAATTTTTTCTGTCAGGCATTTTGGAAAAATAAAGCGTTTCTGCCTCAAAACAAGTTAGAAACCAGACAGGCACCCTTTAAAGAGCAAGTTCCCCAGGAAGCACAACCAGGCCTGCCACATTTGGGCACCTGATCCCTCAGCCCCACGTGCTGTGCTGAGCACAGCAATTTTCCACACCTTTTCCATGATGCACAGATCACTTTTAACTCTGAAAGGACGGGGGAAAGCAGGCGAGCCAGTGGCACCCACCAAACCTGCTCGCTTCGTTCCACAGCGCCCATCACGTGTGGAAATGTAAATCCCTCCTGCAATATTAAAACACCTTCCAAGGAGCCAACAGCCAGCTCAGCAACGGGGCTCTGGTACACGAAACAAAACTCTGAAAGCGCATTTCCAACAGCCCCAGAGTGACTTAACCCCCAGAAAAAGGTATGCATTAGCCTTTGCCTCTGCCCCGGAGGATTACTCACAGCTGATGGGCTCTGAGTCAGGGCTGAACCCTGCCCGTGGGAAGGCAAGCCCGTGGCCCTGGGGAAGCAGGAGCCATCCCTGACATTGTCCCAGCAGCCCTGGGGACAGCAGCTCGGGCTGGGGAGCCGGGACGGGGCCGGAGCAGGGCCAGGAGACAGCGCTGCTGCTGCTGCTCCGTGCTCAGCCCCGATGCTTAGTCACAGTAATTGCAGAGCCAGGGCTCTGTGCTCACATTTCCTGTCACCGACCCAAGAATTAGGCAATTTAGATTCAGAGATAGCGCCCGGGATATTAAATAACTTGATAAGCCATCGCTGGAGGAACCGGGAGGAAAACGAGCAGCTCCACAGGGACGAGGTTCCCCCAGTCCCGGCTGCGCGGCGTTCCCAAATCTTTGGGAAGTGTGAGCCCCCCCAAAAGGCAGCATTCCCCCCTCGGGGAGCAGCACTGCCCTGCACAGACACCCAACAGAGCTGCAGTCAAGTTGAAACCTTTCACAGGGCTCATTTTCAACAATTAAAGAGCATGGCAACCTGTAATTACGGAAAATAAAGCCAGACAGCTGGAGAAGGGAACATCTCCAGTCAGTAACACGATACCACATTTTCTCTCTCAGGGAATTCAGCTATGAACTCCCCAGCTCCCATTCAATCAGCTCCAGCCCTCCGAGCAGCACAAAAACTGGAGAAGCAGACAGTACCTGACAACCCCACTACACACAACTCGCAGAAAGCAACACTTTTATCCACAAAACATGGGAATGGGGAGAGGAGAGCCCTCCCGGACACACAGCTCAGGCAGCCCGGCGGTGCTGTACGCCAAACCCATCCCCGGCAGCCGAGTCTCACCGCTCATCATCAGCAGCACGAACATCTTCTCCTTCCGTGCTTCCCGAGCCCCGGCCGCCGCTAGCAGAAAGGAGGAAGCGCCTGCATTTCATTCCCTGCCGCTCCGGAGTGGGTGTAACTGGCGAAGTTTCACGCCGAGATGAGATGGGTCAATTGGGTGTGTTTGAAGGTTTGGGGTTTTGCCATCCCTCCCCTCCTCCCTCCCTCCCTCCGTCTCTTCCTCCCTCCCTCTCCTGATTAATTCCTCCCGTCGCAGGCTTCAGACGAGCTGCCACTCAGCCCCGCTGGCTCCTGAAATGTGAATTCCCAGGACATCCCTCCGGGGCGGCTTTAACTCACCGACAGCCGCCAGGAGCTGCATCCCAGGAGCAGGAGAGGCGGCCGGCTCCCGATTCCGGGCGCACAGCTCCCACTCCTCGGGATTCTGCGGTGCTCGCAGGCACCGGCTCAGCAGCACGGCAGAACATAAAACATTCCGACCAGCCCGTGCCTTGTGCCTCTGCCCTCCCGGGTGTCCCTGCTCCCGGTGGGATGGGGCTTCTGGAGGGGACTCGTTAAGAACACGCCCGCAGCTGCTCCCAGTCAGCTGCACACAGGTGCAGGAGGGTTCCCAGGATCGGGAACTGCAGGGAATTAGAAATTACAGCGATCTGCTTTTACTTAATTCCCACTTCCACATATCTGTCCCTGGATTAAGATTTGAGCAGCAGCGTCCTCCAGGCCGGGGCTGGCTAATGGTTGCTATAAATAAAAAATACCAACACAAAACCCAGCCCATCTGTGTTTATCCCCCAACTTGGCTCTGCACCACGTATATGGGACAAGAAAAACAGGTATGAAACTGCTCTGAAAAAGAGGCAGACAACACAGTAAATATTCTTTACAGGCAGAAATCAAATTAATTAACAAATTAACAGCTACAACTCTGCCTGATGCTTCACACATACCGACTATTGAGCAATGCCCCTGCCTTTGCAGTCCCACCCTCTGCAACCAAGCAGTGACCGCAAGCTGGGAACAGGACAGAACCACGAGGAAAATAATAAAATAAAAAGGCAAAAGGTACGTGCAGGAGCCTGGCTGTGACCCAGGGCTGGACACGCTGCTGTGTGTCCAGCCCTGGGTCACAGCCAAGGATTTAACAGCTGGAGTGAGGCTGTGGGGCTCCACAGCCTGGGGCTGCGGAGCAAGGGAGGGGATGATTCTATTTTGGGACAGGGACAAGATATCAGAGAAGCAATTTGACATGGCACAGCCATCCTTACAGCCCCCGTGACCAGGAACAGGAGTGAGCAGTGAGGCTGGGCCCACTTCAAACAGCACCTTGGCTTTAACTTCTCATCTCAGATGTTTCCGACAGGTCCACCCACGCCCAGCACGAGGTCCCCCGTGACCACAAGCACGCCCCAGAAGCACCAGAGCTCCACCTGGACAGCAGCAAAGGCTGAAGGAGGGATGGGATCAGACCTGGGGAGCACTGGAAAATCCTGAGCACTATGGCGAGTTTAAACCCCGAATGAGCAAACCGGCAGCTCCCATTGCAGGACAAACACAGGGAGAGCAGCTCCCGGCGCTGGGAACTCGCAAACCCCGAGCGGACGAGCAGGTTTGGCGAGCCACCAGTGACTCAGAGGGCGACGGGGCTGCTGTGCCTGCCCGCGGCTCCGCGCGGGATCGGCCGCCCCCGGCCCGCCGGAGCAGGGCACAGCTCCCACACCGCCCAGGGGTGGCTGCCGCCGGAGCGGGATCACTCCTGTTGGAGTGGGATCCCTCCTGTTGGAGTGGGATCGCTGCCACTGGAACAGGATAGCTGCCATTGCGATAGGATAGCTCCCATCAGAACAGGATCACTGCTGTCGGAGCAGGATTGCTCCCATTGGAATGGCATCATTCCCATTGGAGTTGGATTGCTCCCATCAGAATGGGATCGTTCCCACTGGAGTGCGATTGCTCCCATTGGAATGGGATCGTTCCCATTGGAGTGGGATTGCTCCCATCAGAATGGGATCGTTCCCACTGGAGTGGGATTGCTGCCATCAGAACGGGATCACTGCCATTGGAATGGGATCACTCCCATCGGAACGGGATCGCTCCTGTTGCAATAGGATCACTGCCATCGGAATGGGATCACTCCCACTGGAGTGGGATTGCTCCGGTCGCAATAGGATCGCTGCCATAGGAATGGGATCGTTCCCATCACAACAGGATCACTGGCATCGGAGTGGGACTGCTCCAGTCGGAAGGGGATCACTGCTGTCACGAGTGGGATTGCCCCCATTGGAATGGGATTGCTCCCGTCGCAGCAGGATCACTCCCGTTGGAGCAGGATCGCTGCCGTTGGAGCGGCCTTGGCGTGCACACGCCAGCTCCCACAGACGCTGCAGAGCAGGGACAGCTCTTACTGCCACAGAGCAGCAGTCACTGTCTGCATGAACTCACACTCGGGGGGCAAAAGGCAGCACCAGCCTCCTGCTGCCAGTGCCATCTGCACCCTGCCACAGCAGCACCTGGGGACATCTCTTCCTGCTAGCCAGGCAGACCCTGGGCATGGCCACAACTCCAGGAAAGCATGAGCTGCTCTAAGAGCAGCTTGCAGAAAGCTTCAGACATTGGTGTAACCACTGGCGGGTTGTAAATCACAGAACCATTTTGTTGGAAATCACCTCCAAGGCCATGGATTCCAACCTGTGCCTGATGCCTACCTTGTGACCAGCCCAGGGCACTGAGTGCCACATCCAGGAATTCCTTGCAAACCTCCAGGGATGGGCACTCCAAACCTCCTTGGGCAGCCCCTGCCAATGCTTGACCACATATTCCATGGAGAAATTCCCCCTGGTGTCCAGCCTGAGGTCGTTCCCTCTCCTCCTGCCCCTGTTCCCTGAGAGCAGAGCCTTGTGCAGAGCCGCAAAGTTCAGTGCAGATCTGCAAAAGAAAAGCAGTGACTTCCCCCTCCCCATCATGACCCAGAGCAGTGAAGCAAAAACCAGCAAGCCATAAACAGCAAAATCCTAACGCAGGGAGAGAGACCCATGGAGGGACTCCTGAGCTGTGTAGGATCCAAGAGAAACGAGATGCTGGGTGAGCAGGGAAGGTGTGGAGCAGCCTGAGCAGGAGCCCCGGCGGGCAGTGCCAGGCTCTCCGCTGGGGAGAGCAGGCACTTCCAGGCCTGGCCCTGGCTCCCGGCCCTGCTGACGCACTGGGATACACCCTTTTGATGTGGGCTTCCTCCGAGCTTGTGTAAACAGCCGTGCTCCCTGTGCCAGCCAGGAACTACCAAAACCTGCTGGGAGACAGCCCGGAACGGCACGGAGACAGCCCGGCCAGCTCCGAGGGGGATGGCTGCAGGGAACGGCTCCTCCAGCAGCTTCCATGAGCTCTGCCCTGGAGCAGGGCACAAAATGACCCTTCCCTCCTCAGCTGAGTAATGACAGCACTGGGGAAAGCCTCTTCTCCTTCCATCCTCCTGGCAGGATGGATCCCACCAGTCTGGAGACGATTTAGGTCAGGCCTCAATGGGGGATGCAGCTCCTCCTGAGGGGCAGCTCTGATCTCTGCTCCCCGAGACAGGGACAGGACACAGGGAATGGCTGGAGTTGTGTCAGGGGATATCAGGAAAAGGTTCTTCCACTGCCCAGGCTCCCAGGGAATGGGCATGACACCACAGAGCTCCAGGAGTGTTTGGACAGTGCTCTAGGAATGTTCAGGGTGGGATTGTTGGGGTGAATGTGCAGGGACAGGAGTGGGAATGGATGATCCTGGTAGGTCCCTTCCAACTCAAGACATTCTGTGATTCTGTGAACTTTCCAGGGAGCCCCCAGGCTCTCCCAAACATTGAGCTGAGACATGGAGATCCCACCAGAGAGCCCAGAGGAGAAAGGTCCCCCAACACAGCACTTCTCTGTGGTGAAAGGAAGGGAGACACAATCCAGGTCTGTATCCTGCACAAAGGTGTTTTTATCAACCCTAATTAACATCCTGGGCCTCTCACACCCTGGCACACCTGCTAATTAGCACACATGAGTTAATATCATTTTAACAATGGATTAGCACTCGGGGCAGAAGAAGGGGAGTCACTTCAGCCCAGGGAGTCACCCTGAGCACAGCAGGAAGGTGAGATACGAGGAGCATCTGCTGTGCTCACAGTATCTCCTTAACTAAGGCTTACTTTACAAAGCCAAGGTGCTTCAAAAATTCATGATTGTATCTGTCTTATTTTTCACCTGCACACACAGGTGCCCTTGGAGGAGCGTTCTGTCTCCACCACCCAGACAGGTGGAGCCACTCGGGTCCTTCTGCAAGTCACGGTGGAGTTCCTGAGGTGATCATCACCCTCTCTGATCAAGCACCTTTCAGGACATGACCTGGGGCCTGCCAGCCACTAATCATCCCTCAGGAACACCCCCAGGGAACACCAAGGAGCTGATGTCCAGGCCAGTTTTGGTGCCTCTCCAAACATCCCACAAGCACAGGTGACACCGGGCACACCTCACTGGGACATTGGTGCCCTTTTCCAGGGAATCCTGGAGAAACTGCAGCCCTACACACATAATCTGGCCTTCAAAGCTCCCTGTGGATGATGTGGCCAGGCTTTCACCCTGGAACCCCACTCTGTGGGGCCTCACACACCTGGCAGGAGCAAAGGGCTGTCTCTGTAGCAGGGGACAGTTTGACTCAAGCCATCTCATATTCAGTCATAAACTGGAAAAGAAAGTTGACTTAGCTTGCATTGTTTTCTTTTGAAACCTCAGCTTTCAATCTGGATATCTGTGAAGCAGCACCTCACAAGAGGGCACTGATGGAAAACCATCACACCACCACCAGAATTGTTTCTACCCCCTCCAATTGATGTTTAACACTGCCTGCCTTCACTTTGTCCAATAAAAACCTGCAAACCAGCCCCTGGCAATTACAGAACATTAATTCCATGAAAAATTATACTGGGTTGAATGCATCCACACTCCCTGCTATCAGAAAGATTTTCTCAGCCTCATGTTTCTATTTGGGATTAGGAAGGGAGCTGTGAAAGGCAAGTATTGTTCAGTCACAAATGGTTCCCTTTCAGCCTCTACAGAAGTCAGGTAATGAATTACAGGAGGTTTTTTTCCCTTTGGAGAGGTCAGCAGATATATCAGCTCCTGGGAAAGCTGATCCCTGTTGTTTGGCTACAAGGGGAGCTGAAAAAGGCTCCTAATGAGCTCCAGGGAGTGGATGGTGGCAGCGAGCCAGCACCTTTGCCTGTGAAACCAAGACAAGTGACAAGAGGCAGGAGCCACCTCTGGCCCAAGCACAAGTTAAAATTTAAGGTTTTGGCTGGCAGCTCTCACACGAACGTGGGCACTCTGCTTGCAGACACCCAAAAACCTCCTGAGCTGGAAGGGACCCCCAGAATCATCCAGCCCTGCACAGACACCCCAACAATCCCACCCTGGGCATCCCCGGGAGCCTTCTCCAAAGGATGGGCAGAGCTTAACAGAACAGGGCCTGCTTCCTCTTCCCATGGGAATGCTCAAGGAGGAACATTTTATTCAAGACCTCTAATGCAAACACCTCCTCTCATGTATTTTTTTTAAACCAGGCAGTAGCTGCTGTCATTTTCACGCTGCGTTCTGACACACTGGCACCACATCCCTGCCAATAGTTTTAATTTCATTGGAAAAATCAGCTCTGAGCGAGAGTGACAAGCTGCACGCTGGTGACGAGGCTGTCAAGTGATGGATAATGTAGGTTTACTTTAGCTGTCAAAACTTTTCAACGCTAAAAATAGGTATCACAAGCTTCTGGACTCACTGCACTGAAGCATTAAACACACAGGATATTGACACCCTCAGAGGCGCCCAAAGCCACTCCCTGCTGAGTAAAACCAGCAGCGTGTGATGGGCAGCAAAGGTCTCTGGGTTTTACTTATTTGGAGGAGGGAAAACAACACAGCACAGGATGAAATCTCCTATCCACGCTGGCCAAAGCAAAGACAAGGTGCTGCACACACACCTTGGAACAGAACAGCACAACATGGGATGCAAACCTGGGCGAAGACAGAGAGAAAGAAAGGGAAAAGCTGAGAGAGAAAATCTTGTTCCCTGTTATCCCAGCTCTTGGTCCAGGTCCCAGAAGAGGGAGGGCAGAGATCTTCCCATGGCAGCTCCTTTCTGCCCTTCACCCCTCACCTGCCCCTGCCCAGCAAGAGAGGGCACAGAGCTGTGAGGCTGGGAAGGGTGGGAAAGCAGGGAAGAGCAGGGGGTGAGCAGAGGGATGAGATTTTCATGGAAGGGGTGAGTTCTCCCCAAGCAGTGACCATGGATGGACCCCAGCCCAGCAGCAGCAGCTCACCAAAGGCTCAGTGGCCTTGTGGGTCAGCTGGGATAGGAGGAGGGGGATAAGAGGCACCATTTACAAACCAAATCCAGCTCTATTCATTCCCTCTGAGGTGCTGGGGTGACAAGCACAGGCTGGGCTGTCCCTCCATTAGGCCAATATTTAAGGCAGAAAGAAAATGAAGTGTCATAAGGAATTACTAATTAGCTGTTATCATAACCCTGTGTGTAACTGAGGCAGCACTCTGATGTGCTTTGTAAATAATTAGCAAATTAACTTTCACAATGCAAGTACTGTCCCCATCTCCTGCACGGCCCCGATGGAATAAAAAACACAGTTTGGGCAGATTGTTCCCCTGCTCTGGACAACTGCAGAGCTGCCCAGACACAGGGGGGGATATCAGAGAAGAAGGGAGAAAAGGAGGCTCAGGGGGACCTTGTGGCTCTGTACAACTCCTGACAGGAGGGGACAGCCAGGGGAACAGGGACAGGAGGAGAGGGAACAGCCTCAGGCTGGGCACCAGCAGGAATTTCCTCATGGAAAGGATGCTCAGGCCTTGGAACTGCCCAGGGAGGTTTGGAGTGCCCACCCTGGAGGTGCCCAAGGAATTCCTGGTGTGGCACTCAGAGCTCTGGGCTGGGGACAAGGTGGGCATTGGGCACAGTGTGCACTCCATGGTCTCAGAGGTATTTTCCAGTTCTGTGATTCCATGATTCCCTATGTGCTGGAGGCAGGAACTGAGAGGGGAAATACTCTCCACTCCCAGCAGACCCAAAGAAAACAACTGTGAGCAGCTGCTCCTTCCCTGTCCATCCAATTCTACCTTCCAGCTGAGCAGGAGGGCAGCCACAAGTGTCCTTGTCCTCCCAGAGCCTCCTCAGGGAGCAGGGACCAGAGCAGCCCCGCAGCCACCCGCCCACGCCCTCCTCGTGTCCCTGCCACCCTCCCCTGCCCTGTGGGGTGACTGGCACCTCCAAACCCAAGTGGCTGCCTCAGCAGCTCCCTGCCAAGTGGTGGGAGCAGGGGAGGGAGGGAGGGAGCCCGAGAGGAGGGCAGGAGCACCCAGGCTGCTGTGCCTCCGTGCCGGATGCGCGCTGAGGAAGAGGCAGACTCGCGCTATTTTAGATGTGCTGCACAAAAATAAAAGATGCTGGTTGACTGCACATGTTCTCATTTTTAGAAAAACGAGCTCCAATTTATTTCTTCTATTACAGCCAGATGGTTTAAAAAGAAAAAAAAAAAAAAGCCAACAAATGTCCCCTCAATGTCACCTCAATGCAAAGAAGCCCTGACCTGGTTGTCAGAGCACGGCACAGGGAGCTCACTGTTAACACCTCTCTGAGGGCCCTGACCCCACTCACAGCCTGGCCCAGAGCCCTGTGGGGTGAGCACAGATCTGCACCTCAGGACCTGCCCAGAGGGCCACCAGCACTGACTGTCCCAGCTGACTCAGGGCTATAACCATCACAACTGGACTGACCACATGGCTCTGCTCTGTCTCAGTGCCTTCCTGCTCCTTCTCTCCAGTCACTGTGCTAAGCTGCCTTGAGGGGTCTTTTTCCCTTTTAAGACTCCCATCAAGTCAGTTCATTGAAAGAGCAGCACAACTTTCTAGGAAAGTAAATGCTGATTTTCAACCCTCCCTATTTATCCTCCCCTCACCCAAAGCCATGCCACAACGTCCCATATAATTCCATTTCCCTGTATCTGTTTGTGCTGCTCAGGAGGGACAAACTTTTCATTTCAAAGCACAGTTTGTACCCATCTGTGGCCCCTGTCAGGCACCCACGGTGGTGCACCATGTTTCAGTGGGACACAGGGAATCACTGGCACAGCAGCTGGGATACACTGAGATCTCCACCATGACAAAAATGGAGGTGGGATCAGGTTCTCAGGAGAGGTTGAGCCTGCTCCACCCCTGGGAGGTTTTCAAGCCCTGCCTGGAGAAGAGCCTGGCTTGGTCCCAGAGCTGATCCTGCTCGGGGAGGACCCCACACATCCCTTCCCACCTGACTGACACGGTGACCCCAAGCTCAGGGGAACTCTCCAAGCAATTCCCAAACGCCCAGGGCCTCCCGTGCCTGGCAGAGAGGACATGAGGCAGAGATCTCTGCACCAAGGGGAGATGAGCACTGCCTGGAAGCCTCCTCACAGTCCATGGAATGGCAGGAGCTGAGAAGCACGACCAGGGCACACCTTTAAACAATGACTCTTCTCCATGGCCAGCAGGGAAGGAGAGGAGAGGCAGAACAAGTGCAAAAGAAAAGCATGGAGCAACTGGAGGCATCTTCTCTGAACTGCAGTACAAGACTTTGGCCATCTTTTGGTTCCAGCACATTTAAAAGAAAATAAAGAGCCTCTTAAATCTTGTTCCAAATTGCTTTTTGGAGCAACCCTGACAGACAACAGCTGCAGCCATGGATTACATGTTCACCCCTGGAAGGGGTGCTTTGGGGTCTCACCCGAGCCTCCAGCTTCTGGTGCCACTGCTGTGTGACCTTGCCCTCCTACTGGTACAAATGTGAGGCTGAAGGCTCAGAGAGCCATCACTGCTCTGGGTGATCCCTAAGACTGAGAGTTCATGCACAGATTAACTTCTTAAGCAAGCAAAAGGGCAGAGACCAGGTCCCTCTTACTGGCAAAAGCCTTGCATTCTGAAAACCATAATAGTTCCAGAACTGCTGATTACTTTTCCTCATTTGTACTTTAAAAAAAAAAACTCCTGCCTGTTCCTCCTACTTCTTATGAGGCTTTTCAGTATTTGTCTGTTACTTGAACGCTAAAGCCAGATTTAGGATTAACACAACGTTTGGGAGGTGCACTCCAATGCTGCCTGCTGTCACTGCTCCAGCCCTAAGAAGCTCGGAGAGATATCAGGGCAGATCCTGCTCTGGGTAAGTCTGTGTGGCCAAAGCTGTTCTCCCTTCATTCTATTCCCCCACACACGCACACAGACGTGATTAATGCACAGGGCATGGGATGGCTAGTGGTGGAGAGGCATTAAAGCTGCAGTAAATAGGCAGGGAGAACAAGAACACTGCAGAGAAACAGCAGCTCAGTGTCAGGGGCTGCACTGATTGCCCAAAAGCAGAAGTGTGCTGAGGCATGTCAAGAATGCTGGGCTTGGTCGCTGGGAGAAATGACTTTGATAAGGTGGCCCACTTCCCCCAGAGCAGCCACAGTGGGGCAGGGGAGGGAACTCCCAGACACAAATAACCCCGTTCCTCATTTTGGGGCTCTGCAGAACCCGCCCGAGCTCCCCGAGCTGAGGCCAGCCCAGCTCAGAGGGTGTGAGCATCCCTGCCCTCCCATTCCAGTAAGACACCAGGCTCAGAGCTTCCTGCACAGAGCCCTGGGAAAGCAGAACCAGCCCCGAGAAGCTCAGCAGCTCTCCTGCACGCTCCCCATCCGGGTGACCCAGGGCCTCTCCAGGAGGAGCCTCCTCTGCCTCCCTCTCCCCTGCTCCTCACAGCACGTGTCCCCTGGGACATCTTTGCAGGACACAGGTGGAGAAGCTCTCAAAGCCACAGCAAAGCAGCCCCACAGCTGGCAGGGAAAGCTTAAACCACGGTGTCCATCTATTACTGACTGTTCTGATGACACCACTGGGACAACCAGAGAGCCAAACAGGCTCCAAGACGCCTCCTTCCTCCCCAGACCTCTCCAAAAATGACCACATCAGGGCTGCCACATCCTGCCTTCCTCCTCCAGCAACCTGGCTCCCAAAACAGAGCTGGCCAAAACACCACAAGTTTATTTCCTGGCCATTCTGGCTCCCTGAACTGTGCACTGAGCAAAGCCCTGGTGCTGCTGCAAGGAGGGGAGAGGGAACACAGGCCTGATCAAAAGGCCAGCTTGGGCTCAGAGCCACCTCTGCACCACTGGGCCACTAGGGAACACAGGCGGGAACTGGGGCTGGAGTGGGTGAGCCAGGTGCACAACACACGGGTCACATCTGGATCAGCTGAGCCACAACCACTGGTCCTGCAGGTGATTCAAGCTAGAAGTGCTCCAGACTTGCTCTTACAAAACCCACACAAGCACAAAACCATCACAAATGGTGTGTCCCTCCCAAAACCAGAAAAAAAAAGGGATTAACTTCTGTGTTTGCCATGGAAGAGCCCCTCTGGCACAGTCAGTATTTGATACAACAGAGTGGCAGAGAAGGGAAGAGAAGTGGAAACCTCTCCCAGAAAATAATCTTCTGTTATTTTGCCTTAAATGCACTGTAGTTTATGTCCTCAATAAAAGCCTGTGCATATCTTTCCAACTTAAATGTGGATTGGAACCTCGGGATTACTGCCCTGGCAGAATTAACGTATTAGACATAAAAACCATAACATTTCATTATCCATTGTAAACCACATGTGCTTTCCCCCTGGGGAGACTGGAAAAATCACCCAATTTCACTATCATTTTCTGTTAACTGGCTGCCCTGCCACAAGCTCACACACTGGCACGCTCACTTTGATGACAGAGCAGACCTCTGGTTTCATTCTTCCTCCTTTATGATGCTGACATTTTTTTAAATCCTGTTTTTCTGTTCTGTTTTTGTCTCTGTGAAGGCACCGCACTACAAAACCACTGGGCTGGAAAAAAAATAAAAAACAACAAAAATTGCCCTGGAACAAAAAACCAGCTCATATTTGTCTAGCTGGAAACACACCATAACCTGATGTCTGGAACAAGGGTAGAAGGCAACACAGAGGCAAGAAAACCTCAAGCACAGCAAGGCAAGAAGGCTCAGACTCGTTTATGGGCACAGTGGGCTCTGTGGTCAATAGCGAGGCACTGAAGGACAGAACCTCTTCTCTCTGCACTTTAAACTCCCCGTATCCCTCCCTGTCTCTGCAAACCCCACAGCTTCTGCCTGTCTCTGAAAGGTCAGAAGCCAGGAGCAGCACAGCCCCCAGGAGGAACGGGCCAGCTGGCAGCAATTTGGAGTGACCACACAGAGGAAGTGTGGGGAGGAACAGGGGCCAGAGAGGAGCCTTGAGAAGCCTGGCTCACCCTTACATTGCAACTTCCAGGCTGCCTCAGGGAATCTTTTTTGTTTAATCAGTTTTGTATCTTTGCAAAGATTAGCGACCAACTGTCCCGATTTAGTGCTGCCATGTTCCCGTAAACATTCCTGGACTTGCTTGCTGGGATAAAACACGCAGCTGCTGAGAACATAAACATTTCACTCTGCATCTCCAGGAAGCATGAACATTTTTCTTCCCAAGAGACCGCTGGTCCAGGACGGGCAGGGGAAGGGGAGGTGGGCAGAGCAGGAGGAGGCTGGGCAGGAGCTGCAAACACACTCCTGCACCAATGCACCCCAGCCCTTACTCACATGAGGCTGTCACAGCAGTGAACGGGACCAAAGGGAAACATTGGCTGTCCCACGGAGCTCCTGGAATGAAAAAGAGAGATGGAAAGGTCAGCTGGAAGCATCCACATGCACAGAGCTGTTCAGCTGCTGAGCCCTGAAACACACCTCAGCCAACCTCCAGCAGCCAGGCTTTTCTCACTGACACCACCTCGACCTGTTAGTGCAGGGGGAAATAATTCCACTCCAAATTCCTCCTCACTGCTTGCATTTGCCAGAGCCACAAACGCCAATTCAGGCAGTTTCCCTTTGCTCTGTGGTCGCTCAGCTCAGACACTGAGGGCTGCAGGGAGCACCTCCTTGTTCTAAAGCATCTCTTTCCTTGGGCCCTGGTTCTGCTAGCTGTGCCCCTGCCATGGAGCTGGAGATTTACAGAAAGCTTGGCTCCCAGCTCAATGTTCTCAGCAAAATTAGCAAGGATCTCACAGAACAATAACCTGGAAGCACTGGCAGAGGTCTCAGGTAGCAAAACAGAATGTATTTAAAAACAAATCCCTAGAATGCCTGCACAAGGAAAGCAGCAAAAGGTCACTCATCCCCAGCAAACACCATCCCCACAGGCTGCTCAGAGACTGGAAACACGAGTGCATTGACATCTGCCATCCAGCAGAGATTCCCTGTGGCTCTTCTCCCTGACCAGGGCTTCCCAGCACCTCAGGATTTGAGGGAGGCAGAGCTGCCTGACAGCTCCTTATGGAAAATGCTTGTTCTCCCACACCAGGGGAGTGGGAAGAGCAGGGCATCCCATGGCCAAGCCACCAGGAGACACTGGCAGCTCCGAGGGCTGGGGATGATGTAACACCATCAGACATCTGCCAAAGAAATAAGCCAGCTCCAACTTGCCTTGCTCCAAACCTGCACAGCAATTTCCATTCCAGAGCAGGAACTCGTACTGGGGCTTAATAGCCTCTCCAATGCATCCCTTTCCACAAGGAAAATCTGTGCCCACGGCTCCAGGAACACACGTAATCCTTGTAAGCAGATGTCAGCCTCCAAAGCTGGGAAAACGACTTTGTTCTTGGCGATCAGGGAATTTAAAATGCAAGAACTTGGAATGTCCTGATGAGTTTGGTAACTCGAACCCCGGGAGGAAACACCTGCTCTGTTTCATCCATCCATAATTCCATGGGAATGGCCTTTTGCTCGCTGACAATCCAGCAGCCAGAGAGCTGGGAAAGAGAGGAGGGAGCTGCCAGGAGCCAGCAGCCCCATCCCACAGCACAAGCACTTCCAGGATCCACCAAACCCAAGAGGAGTTCCTCCACCCAAACCCCCTGCAGGGATTCCCTTCACCCCAGCAGGGATTTGGGGTCACAGCTACACCTCCCCTCTGCCAGAAAACAGCATAATTTCCCAGGTTTTTACAGCAGGTAAAGTATGGCTCTGGGATCTCACAGGGAAAAAGAGGCACAGCCAAAAAAAAAAAAAGGATTTTCCTCAAAAATTCAACACAATTGGATGTAGCCATTATCCCAGAGATCTGCTTGGTGGAGTGGCACAGGATGAAGCCCTGGGTGGAAGAAGGACCCATGAAACCTGGTTAATACTCAGTGTTCACCTCCTCCAAGCAGGAAGGCAGGTAAGAACTCCAGGAGCCCCGTGTGGATGAACAAGGAGCTCCTGGAAAAACTCAGACACAGAAAGGAGGCTTACAGAGGGTGAGAGCAGAGACAGGCAGGCTGGGAAGGAGATTGTCCCAGCAGGCAGGCTGGACAGGGCTTGGTGCAAGGGCTGGAAGGTGCTCCTGCCTGTGCCAGGGGGTGGGATGGGATGGGGTTGAAGGTGCAGCTGAGCACAGGCTGTCCCACACAGCCTTGGAACCAGAGGGACAGTGTCTGCAGGGAGCTCAGCACAGGCAGCAGCACAGCAGCAACACTTCTGGGACATTTCACCCTGGGAAGGACGTGGAGATCAGCCTGGAAATCTCAACTCCTGCTGCCCTGAGTCCTTACGATGGGCAGAGCTGTCGCTGTGCCATGATCAAATCTGAGCTGACACCAGGGCTGGGCCAGGCACTTCCCCTTCCCAGGAGGGGTGTGGAGAGCCCCGAGGAGAGGCTGGGCTGGCCCAGAGCTGGGCTGGGGAGGCAGCAGCTCCACAGAGCCTCCACCAGCACCCTGTGCTCAGCACAGACGGGCTCTGCCAGCATGCACACACCCAACACCAGTGGGTGCCCAAAAAACCCTTCTCCCAGCCCAAAAACCCCTTCTCCCAGCCCCAAACCCCCTCCTCCCAGCCCCTGTCCCATCACAAACGCCTGCCCCCCAGCAGCTCCCTGGGACATGAGGCATTTCCCTCCCTTGAAGAGCACAAGGATGGAATGCAATCCCATTCCGTGGCTCAGGAATCACCCCTGCTCTGGGTGAGGCAGGAGCTGTCCTGTAATTAACACTGCTTCAGAGCCCTCACAGGGCAAGAGACCAAGGCCAGATTAGGCAGACAAGCTCAGCTCTGGCAGCTGCTAAGCTTAGCTTGGAGCTGTATTTCAATAATAGTGTTCAACACAGTGCTCGGGGTGTGCGGAGTTTTTAATGCATCTCTTGAAAGGTGAGCAGAAAAACAAATGAAAGTGTTGTTAAAAAACTCTATTTTCCCATGTAGACTAATGGAAGTTCAGCTAGAAGATCTAAAAGTGTTTTTACTCAGTGTAAGAAAAACCTGTGATACCCAAGTACCCTCAGGTCAGAGCACTGATGTTTTCTCCCCCCAGGAGCTCCAGCCTTCTCAAGGATCTGTTTTGTCTTATCTACAAAAGCCTTTTCTTCTCTTTTGCAGTTCTGGAGGCTCCCGGGGAAAGCCCAGCATCCCCAAGAACTGCTGCAAATCCCCAGTTCTGTCCCTGATTTAAGCATGGCTCCAACAGCCCGGTGTCATCAGCCAGCACTGATCCTGGAAAACGTGTCACTGCAATTCAGCAATCCTATTACACGTGCTCCAGCGTTTGTACAGCAGAGATTTAGCTCTTAGCTCTCCATTGCTTTATCTCTTTCTGGCTGCGTCAGGGCAGAAATCATCTCGGGCTACAAACGGGTCACATCCAAATGCTCCTCCTGTTTTTGCTGCAAATCTGGGGAAAAGCTCATGGAGCTGCTGTGCACCCCCCAAGGGTCTTGGTGGCTTCAGAGGTGACAGGTCTGACCAGCTGGAGGGCAAAGAGCCCACCCAGAGCACAGATGGCAAAACACAAAACCAAATCCCAAACTCCAGGTGCCTCTGGGCCCCTCCTGTGCCCCACTCATCTCCCTGCTTCTGTCAGCAAACTGAGCCCTCCCCGTGCCTCAGCAACACACCCACCTCTTGCATTAAAAAAACACAATAAATTGGAGCTGCACCACAGGAGCACTGTTCCCACAGGCCTCCATCCACGAGATAGGTGTGCAGCTCCTGAATCACCATCTCCTCCACCTAACACCCAGTTCTGAGGCTGTTTTCCCATCCACCTGCCTCTTCCCCGTGCTCTTGCCCAACACCTGTCTCTTACCTCACATCACACCTCCGACACTTTCTTGTCAACTCATGCTTTAGTCACTGCTGGCAATCCAACCCCAGCTGCCTCCGTGTCTGTGAGAACATCAGCCCAGCCTCCTGGGTCCTGCTCCCACAGGAGCAGGCAGAGCTCTCCAGGCACAGCTGCCAGGGCAGCAGAGGCACTTCCAGGGGCTTTGGGCTCATCCTGCAGCAGCTCCACCCGAGGATGGATGTGGAGAGGCAAGGAAGGATTGAGACCAATGGCTGTGCAGATGTGTCAGTAAAATCAAGCTGCCCAAACCCACAGCAACTTGGTTTTGGAGCATCAAAAAGTAATTTTAAAAACATAAAATCACCCTGACACTTGCGGATGCAGTTTTCTTTTCTTTCCTGGGAGACACGCCAAGGGAAGCAGGGAGCAGGTCACAGACAGGCAGTCCCACTGAAGCTCTCACTAGAGTTTCTCCTCTTTTCCCCTTGCTGCTTTGGTTCCAAGGGGAAGAGCCCCCCCCACCTTGGGAGCAGCCCCACAGGGAGCCATTCCCAGGAACACCCACAGTTTCACTCACACGGGGAAATAAAACCCTCCAACATTCCTGGGAACGATCCCAGCTCTTTCCTCTGGAAAACATCCTCTCCCCACCCTGCAGCACCCTGAACTCCTCTGGCTGTGCTGTTTGGCTCTGCCCCCATGGTCAGAGCTGAGGTGGGGCTGCTGAGCCCCTCACCCCTGACCCACCACTTCCAGCATCCCTTCCTCCTCCTCCTCTTCCATCTGGCCCCTTCCCAGCAGCCAACAAGCCCAGCCTTTGTCCTCCCCTGCAGGCACCTCTGATCCCCTGCCCTCTCCCCACGGCCCTGTGGCACCCAAGCACTGCAAAGTTTAGGAACATGGATGAGTTCCCAGAGGGAAAAATGTATAAAATTGAGTGTGTGCTGAGTGGTTTCTTTCAGACAGACACCACTGACTGTGACACGCTCCTCACCCGTCACCCAGCTCACCTCTGCTCACAGAACACCTGGATTGGGCTCTGCCTTTGGTTCCTGCTCTGCAGCAAGCCCACGGAGCACAAAGCCCTGCAGCAATGTCTCCTGGCTCAGCAGTGCTCTGGAATTTCCTTCCTCGGGTGCCTCTGGACCAGCCCCTCTGCAGGAGGTGCTGGACAAACAGCTCAAAGAGGGGAACCTGCCCTGTGCTTTCAGGGCAGCTGTGCCTTCAAACCAGCCTCTCTGAAGTGCTGCTTCCCTCCCATCACTGCTCCTGGTGCCCCTGCTCCTGTCCATGGCTCTGCCCTTCGATTACACCATCAGCTCCATCACCAGGAATATTTCATCAGTGCCTGCCCGCTCTGCTCCTCCCTCAGAGCCCACCTTTGCACCTGCCCCTCCCAGACACTTTTGTCCTGTGCAGGTGATGCTTTCTTTGTGGCAGGACAGCAGGACCTGGGCTGTTCCAGGGCTGTGCCCTGTGGCAAAGCCCAGCTCTGGGAATGGCACAGCAGCACGCAGCAAGGTGGCAATCTGCACCAGATCTCTGTTTATACACACACACACACACACACAAGAACGCTGCTAAGTGCTTTTTGAGAGGGAGGTGGGACCAGAGAGCTCCTCTAACCTACACAATCCCACCATTCTGTCAGCTTCTTGTAAACAAAGTGATCCAGGCTGGAGCTGGAGCGGCTGCTCACTTGGCAGCACAGCAGAGAGGTCTGGCAGCTCCCTGTCCCCTCTGCCGTGGCACTTCCCTCCCCAAAGCCAGCACTACTCACACAGCACCTCAAAGGTCTCTCTCTGGTGCTCCAGCTCTGGAAACCCTGCCGCAAGGAAGGAGATAATTGCACCTGCACAGTGTAACGTGCAATTACTGCAGCACCTGGAAGAATTGGATGGAGAAAGCGCCAGGCAAGTCCCCACTGCACAAAAAACACTTCATGCTTTTCCCTCTGCCCAGTGCCCTCTGACAGGGAAGGGAGGCTCTTTCAATTGAAGCTTTAATTTTATTTTATTAAGGCAGTTCCCAGCCCAAAGGTGCCTTGCAGTGGCATTTTCCAGAGGAGCAACCCTGCCCCTGGAAAGTGAGGAGCTCTCAGCTAGCAGCAGAGAGACGATGTTCAGTTTGACAATGAGACTGTCAGTGGGCTCTGAAATGTCACTCCCACACCTCGCAGACGCAGTTGGCTCATCCCTTGTTTCACAGCAATGTGCTGCAGCTCCTTTTGTAACTGATACAAAATGTTTCAGGCTGGAGCTTTCATTTGGAAAAAAATCCCCTCTCCTTCCCTTTCCATCGAAAGGCATTTTAATTAATTGTCTTGAACATATTTCAACTCTTCCATCCTTTCTAAAGACACTTTTCCAGGGACAAACCATGTCCTTAAGTAAAACCCATATGGCAACAAGCTGAACTGAAACAGCCCCAAAATGACACAAGAAATGAACTGATATTTCCAGCAGGTGGATCTTCCACCTCTCATCATTCTTGTCCCTGCCTTTGCCAGAACTTCTATCTGTGAATAACTCTGGAAGGATAACCAGGACAAACGTTTGTGTAATGGCAGCTTGACAGTGTAGCTTGTTTTGAAACAAGCATGTGAGATAAATCACAACTGGAATGACAGGGAAAAAACCAAGCGAGACGAGACACCAAAAACCCGTGGGAGAGAGATAACACAAGTTCCACGGAGTTCTGCTATCTAATCTTACAGTGAGCCCATCTTTCCAGCACCAAAAATAATCCATTCGATGAGCTTTCCTCTTTAGCATCAATTTTCAATCCATGTCAAAATTATCCCAAAAAGCTTTGAGCACCAACCACTGAAATCTTCACATCCTCTCTATCCCCCCCTCACATTTCTTGCTCCTCTCTGGCCAAATGCAGGTGGAAAAGGAGGGAACCCAACTACAAAGCAGCCCAACTTCACTGTATCCTGAGTCCTGGATAGATGAAAACGTGGATGTAGAAAGCCAAATTTACCCCTGAGTTAAAATTTCACTCAGAAATAAAGCTTCCATTGTCCTCCTGTGGTAACTCAACCTTGCCAGTCCTTGGAACTTGGTGGAAATGGACTGGGCTGTAACATCTTCCAAGGGCCCAGATCCACACACCCGTGTGCTGCTCTTCAACTCCAGCAGCTGAACACACCACGTTTGCCTCCTAGGGCTGGAACTACACTCTTTGCTCTCTGTTCCATCACACAAAGTTAAAAAGTCAGCTCAGGTCGGTTATTTGTCTTAAAACCCAGGCAATGGGCACTTCATCACTGGCAATAAAATCAGCTTGTCCTTAGAGCTCATCACAGCTCTGTAAATTGCTCTCCACAGGAGGCTGAATTTTCCTGTTGGAGAACACTGGCTGTGTACAAATATTCCCAATATATAAGCCTCAATCAGCCCATGGATTGGTTGCTGGTGTTTGGCTGGAGAAAGGAAGACAAGCACACCCCACACCAAATCCTGTGCAGTTCTTCTCCTCCGTTACACAAACACTTGGCAGGCTTCCACTGTCAAATTTATCCACTAAAATTAGCTCTCACAATTGCAATCAATTGCAACAATCAAGCATAAGTAATTCCAGGGAAAGGAAATGAAAGAAAAAATAGAGGTGAGCATGGCAAACAATGCCAGAGCACTGCAGTGGCTCCTCCACAGGTCCATCCTTGTGTCCAACAGACTTTTCCTGCTTGTTGCTTGTAGGGCTGCAAATCCAGCACTTTTCCACCATACACACAGCCATGGGACAGTGCCAGAGCACAGCTTTGTGCAGGTTCTTTGTTTTCCACCCCTCGAAACAACAACTGGTGAAACTTGTAATAAATGTTACATTGTTTGGAACAGAAGGCAGAAAATGTATATAAACTTCTGGCAGGCAAACACATATGGCAGGAATATGCTGGGGAACACAGAACGCTCCAGAGAACACAAGGAATTACAAGCCCTCCCTGGCTAATCGAGTGTAAATATCACAGCTGATGGTCCCTTCTCTCCCACACACAAATAAACATCCGTGCCCCCACCTTCACGTGGGCTGTGCTGTGCCTCCTTACACCAACAATGTACATAACTTCTGGCCCTGAGAGCCCCCATCCTGCATGTCACCACGCATCAGAACTCAGTTCCCTGCCACTGCTCCCACTCCCTTCTGGGCTGCATCTCCATCTCGAGCAGGTCACAGCTGTACCACAAAGGAGCAGGACAGACAAACAAGCAGATGGTGTCAGAGACACATTTTAGTGTGGCAGGCAGTGCAAGGAGCTGGCGTGGTACAGCCTGATCCAGCCACAACGCCCCTGGTACCCCAGCAATGTCTCCTTTCCTCAGCTCCCCACAGCAGATGCTCCTCTGACCCACAGCTATCCCAGCAAAGACAAAGCCAAGCATAAACTCAGCATTCCTCCTATCACCTAAAAGCTGTTTGAAACCCCAGCACACCACTGAGAACATTTGGGATTATTCCATATTTTATAAGCAGTATTTACACTTCCAGCGCAACTGCGAATGATAAAAGTTATGCACAAAATGTAGGAGTGAAATCAAGTTATCTAAAATTCCTCATTGTGAGTTTGCACCAAGAGCAAAAAACATTAGGGGAAAGATCTTTTAAAAATACATATGAGCTACCTGGGATAGCTTTAAATATAGCACAAAAATGGAGATGGCTAGAGGAAAGGATCTGAAGGAAAATGAAGCTGATAATCAGGAATGGAACTACACACCAGGTTCCAGAACACCCTCCAAGAGCAATGGAAAGACAATCTTTGCAAAAAAGCTTTGCCTCAGCAGAAGGTGACGGGTGCAAATAACTAAATAACCACTCAGTGCAATGCAACAGATGTCCACTGAACAATTCTCCCTAAATCCCTCAGTGCCATGGAAATGCAGTGACATCCCAAACACAGGAATCTTCTTACACTGGAGAGACAGGGAAAAACAGCCACGCTCCAAAAGAGCCTTAAAATATTTCCCGTGCTGCCCACGACAAAAACAAACAGCAGCGTGTGCTCCCTGAAAGGAGAGCCCTCCTGGAGTGGCTGCCCTGCTCCAGGGCCACCAGCAGGCATCCAGCAGGAATTCCAGCCCTGGCACAGCCAGGCTGGCACCACGCTGTGCCAGGCAGGTGACAGGCACAAGGATACAGGGGAGGAACACTCGGGAGGAAAGGCATTTCCCCCTGCTGCACAGAGCCCATTCCTGGCCAGCTCTGCCCCATCCAGCCCCAGAGCCAGGTGCTGAGCTCCAGAGAGGCTCTGCCACCCCGGGAGCAGCTATTTTGGGAGATCTCTCTGGTTGCTAGGGCAAGCTCCCAGTGACGAGCACCATCCTCCAGGCAGGGTCTTTGTGCCAGCCAGGAGAGGGGGAAGCATTCACAGGAGGGATGACTAAGCAGGGGAACGTGAGACACCAAACAAAATGCCAGCCTGGGGAGAAAAACACGGCCATGGCTCCCACCAGAGCTCCCTGGATCCTCCATGAAAGCAGCCTGGCTGCAGCGAGGCAGCAGAGCCCAGAGCAGCCTCCCAGACATTCCCAAGGCTCCTGCTGCCCCCAGGCAGGATGGGCTCCATCCCAGCCACCCTGGGCTCCCACAGCTCTCCTGGGATGCTGCTCCTGCTGCTTCACCAGGCACTCAAGGCAGACAGGAGGAAGCACTCAGCCCCCAGCTGCACACCAAGTCTCCTGCAAAATTAGGAAACCACTCCAGATGCTCAAAAGCCCACAAATGACTGGTGGATCGGGTTTCTAGGAGCTGCAGGCATGGACAGCTTCTCATTTTCAGAATTGCTGGAGCCTTGGTTTGCGCCAGCCTCTCACACATCTGGATAGTCTTACGCAGTTTACAAAAGACCATGACAGTTTTCCATCCATTTCTATCCCTTGTTTTGAGCTTTCAGCTCAAAAAAACATCTTTAGAAAGTTAACAGGGCAAAGGTGGCAAAGAGGGGACAAAGTTTGGGGGTGGCATAAAATCTGTTCCCTTTTTGCCACAAACAGTGAAGAAACTCATACAATAATGTCACTTAGGCTTCTAAATAACTCAGTTTTGAAAAATGGGGTTTAAACACCACTGAAACCTAAGACCATAAAGAGAAAAACATATGTGCACATGGACTTAAGAAAGCAAACAGCTTTTCAAAACAGAACTCCTCTGCCACACTCCTAAAGAAAGTGGTTTTCATCTAAACCATCATCAGCTGAAGGGCAAGAGAAGGACTCCAGCACATGTCAGCAAGAACTCCCACTCCACACAGGCAAAAACACCAGCTCTAAAGTAAACTAATTGCTTCCTAAGCTGCTAAGATACCATTAAAAATACTGTCTATATATATATGTATGTAGATGTGTATATATATATGTGTGTGTCCATGTGATACTCACACAGGAACACATCCACTTATCACAATTTAGGGCTTTTTTAAAATAACTTTTTAAAGGACTAAGAGGAAGACCTGCTGAAATCCCCCACAGTCAGGAGACCCTTGAAGGTCTCTTCCAACCTGGATGATTCTGTGGTTCCCTCCTCCAGCTGCCATTAGAGGAAAGACAGGGTAATAAATGTTGGGAAGGAAGGTGCCTGCAGCATGACTGGGATGGTCAGAAATCTCCTGGGGCGGACACAGAATTCCCAGGGAAGGAGGATAGAAGGAACCAGGAGGTCTGAGATGTTTTGGGTGAGATACACACAGACTCACCCCATCCCCTGACAGCCTCTGAGTTTCAAGGTGCTTTCATCTGCCTCAGATCTATATAAACAAAGGCCATGGAAATTCCTGCCTGTGGAATTCTGCTGGCAGCTTTCACTGGGCAGCTCCGTGCTGGAGAGGAGATGGGAGCAGAGGAACCACACTGGACACAACAAGCCTGATTCCTTTTTGTTAAGGGTGATTCCCACACCAGGAATTTCTGCATTAACCCTTCAGCAGCC
Organism: Passer domesticus; assembly: GCF_036417665.1. Taxonomy (NCBI): domain Eukaryota; kingdom Metazoa; phylum Chordata; class Aves; order Passeriformes; family Passeridae; genus Passer; species Passer domesticus. Next base: position 126,820,121 of record NC_087475.1, on the reverse strand, counting down.
ACCACTGCCCGTGCCAGGCAGCACAGGCCAGTGGCACCAGCTGCTCCAAGGGGACACAGGCTGCCCCAGGGAGGGACAGCGTGGCCAAAAGCCAGCCCTGGACCCTGCAGCGTGGCAGAGAGGAGAAGCCAGCCCCTGGGAGCTGCCCCAGAGCCCTGGGTCACCCCTCTGGGATGCTGTGTGCCTCTGCAGGAGCACTGGGTTTGATGGGATGGGATGGGAAGGGCAGCCTGAGCTGCTGCGCCCGTTTCCAGCCTCCTCCCCGAGCTGCACAGCTTCTAAACCCACCTGGCTCTCTGCCTTGGTGGCTTTCATTGCTGTTTCTTAGGGTAGAGCCCCACACAGAGCAGCTCAGCAAGTGCTTTCTGCAGCTCCCCTGTGCCCCGACTCATCCCTGCTCCCTCAAGGGTCTCCCAAACAGCCAGGGAAGGAAATGGGCTCCGTGTCCTCCTCATTCCCTGCTCCCTGGAACACTCTAATGAGGAGCAGCCCTGCTTGGTGGGACTGTGCTCCCCGGGTCACAGCAGGGCTCAGCCTGCACCACTCCCCCCTCCCCAAACCCTGACCTCCCGACTCGAGGGTGCCAGAGGGCAAGAAATGCTGCTCCTGTGCAACGAGGCATTGTTCAAGGGAAAATTCCTCCTTGGTTTTTTTCTTCTACATCCTCTGCAAGCCTGGGAACATTGGGATTGTTCAGCCTGCAGAAGAGGAGGCTTTGGGGTGACCCAACTGCAGCCCTCCAGGAAAGATGGAGAGGGACTGTTTAAAAGGGAACAGGACACAGGGAATGGCTCCCACTGCCAGAGGGCAGGGTTAGGCGGGATACTGGGAAGGAATTGCACCCTGGGCTCAGGGACACACTGGAGAAACCCCCTCCTTGCAAATCATCCTTGGAATTATGGAGTGGCCAAGCTGCAGGCATCCAAACCATGAGCTCTGCTTCACACCTGGGGTTTTTGAGTTTTTTTTTAGTGGGTTGTTTTTTTTTTAGCTGCTACTGGGTCCACGTGACAAATTTTAAGCATGTGAGACTTGAATCCTCATGACTAAAGAGGCAGAGAAAAGGGGGGGACGTGTGGTGGGACACACATGATGCCAAAAGAGATACCCACACCTTTAAACCACAGAAACCTAAGAGGAAGCACAGCACAGGAGTTTTGTCCCAGAAGTAGCAAAGCCTTCATTTTTTTCTTTCTTGAAAACACTTCAGCCACTGAAGAAAGAAAATAATAAAGCAGAAGGACGGAGTGATGGTCTGACATGTCATTTGCACTCACCTTGGCAAGATCTTGTTTTCCAGGGGTCTGGGAGCTCCTAGGGGAGCGCAGCAGCTCCGGAGGGACGGAGCTGGACAGCGCTGCCTGCAGAGATCCCTGCAAAGCACAGGGCTGAGGCTTCCCTCAGCTGGGGCAGATTCAGCTCCCAGGTTCCTGCAGGGGGGCAGAAGGGTGTGCAGAGCAGTCCCCGTGGGCACAGCAGGGTCCCCCTGCCCGGGGAGCAGGCGCAGAGCCCGGCTGGGAAGGACAGCTGGCCATGGGAACTGCAGGGAGCTGCCTTGTCTGAGGCACAGAGCCCACTGAGAGCTGCTCACGGGCAAACCCCTGAGCTGCACTCAAGGCTCCCCATCCCCACGTGCTGCCCAGAGCAGGCCAGTCCCTCCAGGGGCTGCAGCACGCTCCCAAACAACGACATTTGGAATTGTTCCTCGGGCAGCCAGAGCCAGGAGAAATGAGGAATGCAATGCACCCACCACTGAAGGGGCTGGATGGGGTCCCCGGGGGGCTCAGCAGCTCTGAGCCACCCGAGGGGGGCTCAGAGGCTGCCAGCCCCCATCAGCTGCAAGCCCCAGAGCGGAGTGACCCACTAATCCAATTAGGCTGTCTGGAGACACGAACCCAAAGGAAAGCAGGAGAAGGGAGAAAGAACAGGAAAAACAGCCTGAAGCAGAGTGTATCCTCCTTACTGCCCGACCCGCAGCTCCAGCAGGGGCTCAGCTGGGAGCAGGGAGAGCCCAGGCTGGAGCTGCCCCAAGCTGCAGGAGCAGACAGCCCTTCCCAAGCAGCCTGCTCAGGAAACTGGGAATGCTGGCTCCAGCCTGCTCCAGCTGCTTCCCTGCCTTCTGTCACACAGCACTCGGCCACTGCCAGGTGTCCTGAGCACAACGGGACATGGGGATGATCCTCCCAACTCCAGGTATTCCATGATTCTGTGGCCATTTCTTCTGAGTGCTGGGTGGCTGAGGCTGCTCCTGGAGCCTCCCTCAGGGTGCCTGTTCCCTGTGTCCATCCCAGCTGGTGCCCAACTCCAAGAACATCCATCCCACATGAAACATCCTCACATTAATCATAAACATGAGCAAGTCCAGGAGAAAGCACCCACTCAGCTTTAGAGGTCAGAGAAGGGAAGTGCAATTTGGGAAAATCCCCACCATGGCAAGAAGGGGATTTCTGGGTAAAACAACTGTTTAACTAACTGCCAGTGGCTTCCACATGCCTAAGAAATGAGCATGGCCAGAGTGCTAAAAACATGTTTTAGGAAACTTTTTAGCTAGACTCTGGCTTCTGCTGAGACAGAAGGTCATGATAAATTCCAACCCAGAGCAGGAGATTGCATCCGCCAATGGATTTGTTTATGAGTGTAAAGGCTCAAAAGCACAAAACCATCACCTCAGCTCCCATGCTGGAAGCCCAGGCAGCATCATCTGGGAGCTGGGAAAACAACAAAATTAAAGACAAAAGCCTCATAAATGGCATTGCTGTGGAAAATTAGAATTCTTACCAGGAAAGTAAACATAAGGCTTGTTGCAGCTGATGATAACCATCTCAGGGGTTTCATGGCTTCTCCATTACTACGACAAAAGCATCTTGCCTGAACTGCAGGAGTTAAAAATGCAGAACACCCTGACTTCCCAGAGATAATTCTGCAAACAAGGAGTGACAGGGATGCACTTCCAGCACTGATTCCTCTCCTGAATAACTCCATCAGCACTTCCACTCCGCAGGGACATCCAGATGTTTTATCAAGATGGATTTACACTCCCAGGCCCAGGTTTGAGAGCCTGACAGGCTGAGGAGCTGGGAATCTTGCTTAGGAAACTCCTGAGTATCACCCAGGGCTAAGGATCCTTTTTTCTCTAGCTTTTCTCTCTGTCCTCTGACACAAATGAAGAGGAGACCCACTGAAGGCTCTGCTGGGCTACCAAGCCCTGTGTGAGCGTGGCCAGCAGCTGCACTGGCCCAGGGAGCCCCCAAATGCTCAGCAAACACAACATTTCCACATTTTTGTGGCCTCTCCATGGGCAATTAACAACAGAGCCTGAAATGTCAAAGCCCGACTCTTAATTACCGAAGTTGGCACTTAATGACTCCAATTACAATTTCCACTGATTTCTGAAAATTGGATTCTCCACTACAGTTGCAGTGTTTAAATGAGTTTCTTACCTTATTCGTGGTAATTATACTCTGACAAACTAATTTAAAATACAGTAGAAATTTTTAAAATACTGCTTTAAAGTGGTGGGGATTTAGGAACAAAACATTGCTTAAGGCTCCCCCTTTCCACATTTTTTATCACATTCCTTTCAGGGCCCAGGAATGCAGAGGGTTAAAAGATGAGAGATACAAAGGTCAGGATTTTGCCAAAATGCTGCCAAAAGGATGTTTTACAGGTAGGAAACAGTTTTATTTCTGTGATGGAAACTCACTGTCTAATCCCCCTGTATCACAGAAAGGGATATCCTCCTTTCATCCTAAATCCCCCCAGAAGTTGTTCTTCTCAGGCTCACCACCAGCAGAGCCCAGCAAGGAGGAGATTCCTGGGGAAGGGATAAATCCACAGCTCCAAGAGCTCTGTCTCTCACCTGCTGACCCCACCAAACCTGCCCTGGTGAGCCAGGCTCCTGCAGGGTGCAGCTGCACCCACCTCCCCTGCGCTGGGGAATTGTTCCCAAGCTCCTGTTCAGAATCAGGAGAAGAAATGGGAAAGCACAGGCGAGTCCACTGCAAGAAACTAAGCCACCAACAGAAAGAACACATTAAAATTGATATTTTAACAACACTACCACATTAGAATAGCACAACAATATCACATTAAAATTGATATTTTGGGGCTCCTGTGATACAGAGAGCAGCGATTTCTCCAGAGCCTGCCCTTTCCATGCATTTCTCTCCTGGGAAAAAGGAAGGGAAAGCCACTAACATTCCCCAATCCCTTTGCCAGCCCCCAGAGATGCACAGCTCAGAGCCCGGAGTGGCAGCCCCTGGCAGGAGCCACGGCAGTGCCAGGTGTCCCCAGGAGCCGTGGCAAACCAGGGTGGCTGTGCCTGACACCACCATCACAGGGCTGAGCCCAGCACCTGACAAATTCACCCTGATCCCTGCCAGAGCCAGCCAGACACAGCCAAAGCCACCTGAGGGCAAGGTGCAAGCAGAGCTTCACCCTCTTCCACCATTTCTGACAATGCAGTGCTGACACGTGGTATTTGTATTTTTGGAAAAATTATTTTCCCCAGGATTTTTTTCCTGGTAAGCTGCGAAGCTTCAGAATAAAAAAAAAAAAAGAAAACAATTTTATCTCATTTGCTTTTCTTGTGTTTTGCTGCTTTGAAATGTGGTTGGAAATTATTTACAGGTGGTTATTTCATTGAGTGCTTGCTGTGAATTATTTTGACTTCTTGGTTACCTAGTGTTAAATTGTGTCAGGGCTCTGGAAAGAGTAATGAGTTTTTTATTATTATCTTTTTAGCATTCTGTAAGTATCCTTTCTGTACTCTTTAGTATAGTTTAGTATTCTTTAATATAAAATAGAATCATAAAGTAATAACAGCCTTCTGGAACATGGGGTCATGGCACAGGGACAGGACACAGCCCTGGCACAGCTCTCCTGGCAGTGACACCTTCTCACTCTGCTCCTTTCTGCTTTTCTCCTTCCTGCCTTTCACAGATATCCATTACTCAGCAGTGGTTGTAGGACTTTATGTTCACATCTGGTGTAAAGAGGTGGCTGTTTAATGTTCCCTATATGTAAATAACTACATGCTGCTCCAGCCCCTGCCGAGCAAGTAAAGGAATGATTAGATTATAAATCTCCAGCACAGAAACATGTCAGCTTGGTTTTTATCTACAAACACATTAGAGCTTACACTGGGTTACATTTGCTATCTCCCTTTTACCCACCAACTGCCATTGCTTTTCATGAGCATATAAAACAACCAGCAACTTTTTTTTCCCCATTTTTTGAGAAAAAAAAAAAATCCCAAAAGCAGGAGCCCAGGGGCTTCTCACTCCAGGAGGGACCTGGGGGGCTGGAATGTGTCCAGGAGCTGGGGAAGGGGCTGGAGCCCCAGGAGGGGCTGAGGGAGCTGGGAAGGGGCTCAGCCTGGAGAGAAGGAGGCTCAGGGGGGCCCTTGTGGCTCTGCACAGCTCCTGACAGGAGGGGACAGCTGGGGGGGAACAGGGGCAGGAGGAGAGGGAACAGCCTCAGGCTGGGCCAGGGTGGACAGCAGCAGGGAAGGAAAAGGAAAACCCTCCTGGAAAAGGGTTTTAAACAGTGGAAAGGGGCTGCCCAGGGAGGTTTGGAGTGCCCATCCCTGGAGGTGTCCCAGGAATGCCTGGAGGTGGCACTCAGTGCCCTGGGCTGGGGACAAGGTGGGGATCAGGCACAGCTCGGACTGGATGGCCTCAGAGGTGTTTTCCAGCCTCAATAACTCTGTGATTCCACCTGGGGAAAGGCCCCGTGGGATGATGTGGCAGCTCCTGCCCCCTCCATGCTGGTGCCCCTGGGGAGCAGGGGTCACTGCACGGGCAGCAGCTTCACCTGGAGCCCCAACCAGCCACGGGAACAGCCTGGGAGCACAGAATGCCAGCTCAGAAGGGGACAGACCCAGCCAGCTCCAGCCCCTGCCCGGGCAGGGACAGCTCCCAGCAGCCCAGGTGGCTCAGGAGCAGCACAGCAGAGGGCAAACACCTGCATTTCCAATGGCTCTGCTTCTCCTGGGGCTGTGGCACGACCCCAGCAATGCTGCTGGAAACCAAACCACGTTTCCCAGTGTAATTCATCATCTGCTCCACATGGCTGACAGTATTCATTTCAAATCAAAGCTCCCAGGCCGAGCACACTAAAACCCTTCCTGTTTTTCAGAGGTGGATGCCACGAGGGCCAGGAGCAGCATTAACATACCCACTCACATTTCCAGCCTGTCTGGTATCAGCAACCAGCACGCAGAGAACCATCTTTTGAACTTTGCAAGGTGGAGAAACACTCTTTAAATAAAGAGGAGATAGACAAATCCTTGCTCAGCTGGTCTGCCTTCCTTGCTGAGCCACAACAGACCACAGGAAACACCCCTGATGCTCCCAGGCCTGCAGAGCAAGGAAAGCAAGGCAGAAAGCTCTCCCTGCATCCCAGGAAAACCTACAGCCACAGGTAAATAGGAGACCACCATCACAGGCACCCCCAGGCAGCCCCGGCTGCACCCACAAAGTCACCAAAGTCACTCAAGTGCCACCACAAAGGTGCCAGGGCTCCCCCTGCAAGCCCCTGCCTGGGTGGTGGGTGAAGAAATCCATCCCTGGTGGCAAACTAACAAGGAAAACCAGGGAAAGGCTCGTAAGGCAGAAATGAAGATGCTAATGAAGAAGGCAGGAGGAAGGAAAAAAACCCCTTTGGCCTGTGGAAGCAGGCAGTAGATAGCCTGAAAGTGGGTATTAATTCAATTCATCCAAATGCAGTCCAAGCTATCAAGTTTGGGCAGAGCCTCTCAGTGGTGAGGAGTCATTGGAGTGACTGCGAGAGCTACAGGACCCAAAGGATGCTGCAGACCAGCACTGCAGAAGGAGGATGGAAGGAACCCCAAGCTGCTCAGGGGTGCCTCTTCCCTCCCCATCCCACCCCACACTCCCCGGGTACACCAGTGAGGAATCCTGGCCCCAGTCCAGCCCCTGCACCCCCTTTCTGCTGACCTGCAGCTATCCTGCAGCAGATGATGGATACTGCCTACCCCAGCAGCCTCTCCTGCCTGGCACTGCTCTGCATATTAATGAGCCCTAATGACACCTGAAAGCCTCTGCAGTCCCACATATGGATTTTACTTAGGCTGAAGCCATAAAGAGCCAACGGTGGCAGAGTGTGTTTAATGACCAAACCCAAGCAAGGAAAGCATTCATTAAGACATCATCTGACTCCTGTGGAAAGGGGCATTAAGATGATTTTCCTCCTGGACCAGTGGTGGGAGGTGAGGAGGGTGATGAGTAATATCAGAGTGAAAGGCATCTTTAAAATATGCATTATTTCAGTTGGCAGGGAATAAGTCTATTCAGCGGGAGCAGGGGAGGGGGAAAAATGGTCAGAGGAGTGAAGGAAGAGAGCTGACATTGTCAGCTTGGGACGGTGATGGGAGATGAGTGCTCAGGAATATAAATCACCTTCAGCCAGGGCTCTGGAACACACTGCTGCCCGTGACTGCACTGTCAGCTGATCCTCACCTCTGAGAGCAGGATGATGACTGGGGGATAGGGCTGAAAAGAGGGGTTAATTCAACAAAGAGGCAAACAGGCAAGAGACCTGAGGGATTGATTAGACAATGAAAGCAAATGACTTGGCAGAACAACCCCGGTATCACATCCAACAGATGCAGGGCTGCCCTGGTGATGGATATTCCCACTGCATGCTCCTGCAGCCATGGGCAGCGCTGGGACATCTATGGGGGTAAATGAAATCACAGCCCAGTCACCTCCTTTTCTACTCTGTGCAAGAGAAAAAGCTGCCAGGGACCTCCTCATCCAGAAACCAAAGCATCACCAGGGACTCAGGAAAAGAATCACTTATTTTATCACAAATAAGACCCAGAAGAATACATTCATCAAGCTCCCATGGCATTGGTCATTTGCTTGCTTGGAGGAACAGTGCACCAACACTCACACAGGTGACCAGAACCAGAAACCAGTGTCCTTCCCCATTTCTGCTCTACAGACTCCATATTCTCCACACATTTCCCACACTCCTGTGCAGATCTATTTCTGTTTGTTTGCAAAGTCACACGGCCAGGGGAAAGCCTGGAGCCTTGGGAAAAAACACACATCAAACACAGACCATGCCCGTGTTACTCATCCAAAGGGTATTTAATGCTTTTTTTGGTGAGATATCGGTAAGGAAAGAGACTTTGGTCTGGTTTCAGGCCTTGAATCGCTGTGTCCATGAGGTCAGAGCCACAGCTGGTATAAATTTCCTTCCCACCAGCAGCAAGCTCAGGTGGGAGCGCTGAGGCATTCCGGCCAGGACGGCACAGGCTGCCCTGCATTTTTAACCTTCATTAGACAGAATTGTTAATCACTGACCCATTCTCCGGCCGCCCTCGTTGCTAGGCGACCCCTTTTTGCTCCAGATACTCCTTAAAGCTGGTTAAGAAATGGCCAAAAGTCAACAGAGTGAGGATTGAGACTAATGGGGACCGGTCTCGTCTGCAGCAAGGGAGGCTCACCCACACCCCTACCCACGGTGTAAAATGACAATTTTACACAGTTTCACTCAGCAATGACACCTTGGCACCTCTGAGAGCCCTTCAGAGCAGCCCTGAGGTTCACACACCTCCCAGGCTCCTAATGGCAATGTCACCTGGCAGGAGGGCAGGGACTCCCAGAGACCAATGATTAAAAATCATCAGGCAGAATTAATCTGGTGAGGGTAGAAACTGTCCAGCCCATGTTTCTGCATCCCTGTCACCCCTCAACCCTCCTTTCCCAGCTCTGCCCAAATTCCTTCTGCTGCTCCCTTCAACAGCCTGGGGCTCTCGTGCCCACCATGATCCTTTGGATTTTTTCTGGTCCCTTCTCTTTGAAGGGACCTCAGGACTTTTACCCTTCTGGCAAACTGAGTGCAACATCCACAGTCCTCCCTGGGCCACCTACCTCCGGTTTTCCCTCTTTTTCCTTTCTTTGGGAACATTCCAAGCAAGGGCAACACTTGCTGTGTTACATAATCTCAGGGCAACCTCCTCCTGCTGTATCACCCTCTCATGCACAGCCACTGTGGTGTGACACGATTAGCTACAGAAAACTAAAAAACCACCCATTTCTATCCTGTGGAAACCAGCAGCTAAAATGTACACATTCACACAAGCAAGACTGAGCAACCACATGAACTGTAAAGGCAGAACTGAACAAAAAAAATCAGGATTGGCAAGGAACAGGAAAACGCCAAGGTTCTGCTTTTTCTGCCTTTTCTTCCTTTAACTATAAGCTGGTGGTGTGGGCCCTGGGCACAGCTGGAGTCACTGGTGTGACCAGGGTAAACCAGACTTTGGGATCAGCTTCCCAAGCAGCTGAGCACTGCAGCAGGAGGCTGTGGCCACATCCAGAGGGGGAACTCCAGTGGCTCAACACGTTCTTGTTTGCATCCACTGCTTCCAGTTCAATACATTGATGCAAACATGCTTTTTTGGGGTTTGGGGCTTTTTAAAAGTTTGTCTTTAAACCCTCAAGAAAACTTAAGCACAACCTAACGTGTCCAAGGCCAGGCTGGACAGGGCTTGGGGCAACCTGGGCTAGTGGGAGGCTCCTGCCCAAGGCAGCAGGGTGGAACCAGGTGATCTTTCACACCCCTTCCACCCCAAAGCAGTCTGTGATTCTCTGATTCCATAAAGTACCGGGGTGCATCACCCAGACTGCACAGGCCTCCAGCTTGCGCCTCTTTTCTCCAGTCACAAATCATCTTCTCACCAAAGATGAGCCCAGGCTACAGCACCAATGTTTTATGAGTACCAAGCACAATTTTGTAAACACAGAGAGAAAGATCTGGACAGCAGGATGATAGCCAGGGACAACATGCAGAGAAGTATAAGGACCAAGAGGCTGCCACGAAATTATTAGCTTGGAAAAGAAACGATTAAGCAGGAGGAAGTGACCCAAAACCAGAGGGCCCTGGAATGGAAACCTCAGCCCCGCTCGGTTTTGCCGCTGCTCCTGGGGCCGGGTGGGTTTAGGGTGGGAATAAAACCAGGAGCTGTGCAGCACAAAACTCTGTCACTGCAGGCAACACGATCCCATCACCTCCAGCTGACCCGGGGAAGTTAAAAATCCAAAAAACTCCTGGAGCTGCTGAAGGCAATGTGCCCTGCAGACAGCTTTGCGCAACCCCGACCCGTGCCCAGCCCGGGGGACTGGAACCCGAGACAAAGCCCGGCACAGGAGGCAGCACAGCAGCAGGGCTCTGGGGAGGCTGCTGGCAGTGCTGAGCCTGCCCCGGTGCTGCACAGGAAGGGCTGGAGACAGCCCAGAGCAGGAACCCTGCCAAGCCAAACTGCTGGGAGCAGGAGTGCGCTGCTCGCTCCGGAGCAAGGCTTCCAGGAAAAGAAAACAAACCCCTTTTGGGCCTGGAGTGCAACACCTGAGCCTGAGGAGGATGAGAGGGGAGAGCAGGGCAGTGCCGTGTGTCTGCACACGGACAAACACCGGGGCACAGACAGCAGAAGTCCTTTTGTGTCAGGGATGCACACGGGACAGAAGCAGCAGTGCTGGCACAGCCACTCCTCTGCTGAAGAGACCTCTGGTTCCCAAAGAGCCATTAATCCACCAGCCTTCAGCTCTAAAATTCATACAAATGATTTTATTCATAATTAATTAAGGCCTGCAAATGCGGAAATCAAATTACCATTTACAGTGCAGAAGGAGATAGCACTGAAAACCAGGATGGCAGCGACAGCCCTGCACGGATCAGGGGGACGTGGGGGATGGGGGTCTCTGGCAGGCACGCTGAGGAACCACACAGTGAAATCTGTGTCAGCTCAAAATACAGATATCAGCATCTTTTAAAGGCTGCTCAGGCCCAGTGCAAGAGACCTTTATGTCTTAGGTTCCAAACTAACCCCAAAATTCAGGCGTCCCTCAGCTCAGCTGTCAACAGTCCCCAGCACTTTGCATTAGGAGCACATTTTCAGGACAGCAAAACCCCAACACTCCTTTTGTCACTTGGCTCCTCTGCTGGCAAACAAGCTGAGAACAAAGGAGCTGCTCCATGTGTGCAACCTCACCTTTCCACTGGGATCAGGCTGCCAGGGAAGAGGGAACACACAGGAAAACAGATGGCCCTGCACTGGACACGAGGCAGAGCCCACTCGAGGGGCTGGGGAAGGAATGGGATGAGCAAGCTGTGGCTCAACACCACCCCTGAGCTCAGCCGTGCCACCACAGCCACCAGTGCTTGCTCCAAAGAAAGATTGTGAAAATGAATTTTGCTTCTCGTTTCAGTGGCAAAGGAGCACTGGAATTGGTGGTGGGGGTGATTCTGTGGTCACTCCAAAGGCAGCTCCTCCCCATCCCTGACAGCCCAGGATGCACTCAGGAGCAGAATCCAACACAAGAGCTGGGATCTTTTCCCCTTACAGCCAGCTCTGGTTTGCCAAATGCAAAGCAGGGATTTTAGGGTGAGGAGATGGTGAAAGATGGTCTGTCCACAGTTACTCAAAGGGCCCAGGAAAGAGCCGTGTCCCACACGTTGCCGTGCTCAGCAGGGCGGGCAGACTGCAGGAAGGGTAATGGTCATGCTGAAACTCAGCAAGGAAGAATGGCTCATGTAGGTGACCTTTCTGCTTCTGAGCAGCCAAAGATAATGATGCACCAAGTACAGGGCAAGATCCCCCCAAAAATCCTTGGAGCAGCCAGTGAGGGCTGAGTGGGTGCCTGTGCCAAGCTTTCCTCACACAGGAAACAGGGGGAGGCTCCTTGCAGCACCCCAGAGGATCCTCTCGGGACTGGCAAGGCAAACCCACCGTGCCAAGGAACAGCACAGGCATGTCTGCTGCTGGAAAAGCAGGCTCTGGAGAGATGGAGAGCGTGGATAGCAGGAACAAGAAGAACTGCTCCGTCTGGTCCCTCCTCCTGGCGCGCCCCTGGCCACCAGCCCGCGGTGTGTGTGTGTGACTCCAGCCCCCTGGTGAGAGCCTGACACACCAGGATGGGGCATTCCTGTGCATTCCAACAGGGATCCACTCTCCCAGGCCCTGATTCATGCCTTCAGCTCCACGGGAGCCCAGGTCAGCTCTGAGGGCTGGCTGCCCCGTGAGCACAGTGAGAGGGAGCCCTTCCCAATTCCCTGCAGACACAAGAAATGAGCTCCTGTGGAACAGGAGAACCCAGGGCTTGCTCCCTGCAGTACATCCACACAGTCCCACCCTCCCTCCCAGCTCAGGCTGTGCCAGCCCAAGTGCTGCACTTCCACACCAGCGTAGGAGCTCAGCAGGTGCCCCAGGCGAGGTTGGTGTTCCAGTGCTCGCTGTCACAGGGGAGCTCAACAAAACCCTTGCATTTCGGGTGGAATGAATGGAAACTTAAAGATCCAGCTCAAGTTGAGCCCAGGGAAGGGCAGCGAAGCTGTGAAGGGTCCAGAGGGCTTAGTCTGAGGAGGAGAGGCTGAGGGAGCTGGGAAGGGGCTCAGCCTGGAGAAAAGGAGGCTCAGGGGGGACTTTGTGGCTCTGCACAGCTCCTGACAGGAGGGGACAGCGACAGGACAAGAGGGAACAGCCTCAGCCAGGGGAGGATCAGGCTGGGCACCAGCAGGAATTTCCCCATGGAGAGGGTGCTCAGGCCTTGGAACTGCCCAGGGAGGTTCGGAGTGCCCATCCTGGGGGTGCCCAAGGAATTCCTGGTGTGGCACTCAGAGCTCTGGGCTGGGGACAAGGTGGCCATTGGGCACAGGCTGGATTTGATGATCCTGGAGGTCCTTCCCAACATGAATGATTCCACGATTCAGCATCACGTCAGTCCACAACAAGGAAGGGTGGGTGAGGAGTGAGCTGAGGTGCACCTCCCACTCTCACTGCACATCCTCCCACACCGAGGCAGCCGAGGGCCCCTCCAAAGGCAGCTCTGCTGTGATTTGCAGGAAAACCTCTCCCTGAACACCTCAGGAGTTACAGCATGGCCCAGACACCCAGGAGAAAGACACTGCCAGAAAGGAGATGCTCCCACACTGTTTTGTGAAGCCTGCCTTGAACCAGACCCCTCTCCTGGCACACACACGCTCACCTCTGCTCCCACCCCACAAACCCAATGGGGCTGCAGCCTCCCAGAGCTGCCACACCATCCCACACCCGCCCTGGCATCCCCGAGCCTTTGGGAAGGGTGAGCAGGGGGCACCGTGCCCAGCTCCTGGATTTTGTGTGCACATTTGCTGTTCCACTTCACAGCAGACAGCCCCAAGTGGATCAGAGCCCCCGAGCTCCCTGCAGGGTCTGAACCTCATTCCTGCCCCAGGCTCTGCTCCAGGAAAAGCCACCCGTGTCCTGACAGTCCCAGACACATCCCAGCAGCACCAGCACACGAGTCTGGAGCGTGCAGGCAGGAAAGCAGCAATTTCCTCATCAGAACAACTTCCACTCGCAGCAGGACCCAAAGCAGCAGAAACACCTCCTGCAAACCCCCCTCACGCCACTGAGGGCACCTCACACCTCATAAATACCACTCCGAGCTGGGCATCAAGGGCTGTGCTTCCTAACGAGCCTTTTCAAACCAGGGCAGACAGTGAGCACAGAACAATTACAAAGAATAATATTGGGAAATGCCCATTAGGAAGAGTACACGAAAAAAGCTTCAAAAGAGATAAAAACTTCGACAAAGACACTCCTCTTTTTCACCCACTAATTTAAGGGAAAACATTTGGCTGAAAAACATAGAATCATAGAACAGGATTTGCTTTAATTATGTAACTGACTTCCCACACAAACAAATCCAAGCTATGGAAAACGCTTTTAAAATGGCACGAGTCGAGCCAAAGAGGAGAATATGCCACAGCAATTAATGTTTCTTTGCCATCTCTGCAAGGGATTCACCATTTGGTTTTGCCCAGGGGAAATAAACACTGCTGCAAAGTGACATAAAACACTGCTCCAGAGTAAAATGACATAAAACACTGCTCTGCCCCCTCCTGATTTCCCCCTGGAAAAATCCACACGTGCACATGAGCTGGGAGAAGTGGGGGAGCTCCTGCGGGCACTTCCCAGACTGGGCACCCCCTCCCGAGCCCTGGCAGTGGAAATCCCTGTCACCCCCACTCCAGGAAACTCCTCAGGTTTACAAACTTCTTATTTCAGCTGCATTTCCACGCGGCTGAAGCATCCCGAGCTGCCTGGGGCTGTCAGCACAAACATCAAAGGTGCCCCAGTCACACCGTGCCAGGCTGAATTGCTAACCCAGCAATGATCACCAGGATCCCAGGGAACTGCACACACAGGAAAAAAGAAAAATGAGATAGATATACAGATAGTTAAGAAGAAAGTGCAGCAGGCAATTAAAAAGAAAAGAAGAATATAAAATTGCTTCACATCAGAGGCACAATCATCATCCAGGCTATTGCACTCCATTAATTTTTTAGCAGTGCTACCCATTCAAGGCAAATATCAGACAGAGAATTTATACCTCAAGCCTTTTGAAGCAAACCTTTTTCCAGAAGAAGAGACCTGATAGCAATCCATTGGCAGTGAGGAAAAAAGGGATTCCCTCACACCCAGCAAAGTCAGCAGCAGAACTCCCCTCCTTTAGCAGGCCGGTTTCAGCAGCACCTCTGATTTGAAAGGGGCTCAGCAGCCAAGGCTTAGAACAAGCCAGTAAAATCAAATTCTTCTGCAGGGAAGGGCTCAGAGGCAGTGGGGTTTGGGAGCTTTGACATATTCATTTATTCATATTTTTCCTCCCCAGTTTGTGACACTGTCGCAGCAAAAGCTCGATCTAAGCCCCAAAGGAGAAAACACCAGGTTATTGCATTTTTTCATACTGCTTAAATGGCAGGGGGGATTTTTGGACCCTCCCTCAGCAGGCAGCAGCCCCAGAGGCAGGCTGCTTTCCCAGGGAAGGAGCCAAAAGCTTCTCCTGTCAGTGGGATGTCACACGAGCCTCCCTGCTCTAATTAGGGGCTACTCCTGATCTCCTTGCCTGTGGAGGAGGAATTTAACAGTGAGGACAACTTTGTCTGCAGCCCAGCAAAGGTTTGACATGAAACAGCACCTAAATCACTTCCAGTGGGAATTCCCACAGCAATTCTGCAGAGCCACAAGAGGCACAAAGCAGAGCAACAACCTCCCACCAAAGACTTGTCCTGCTACTTCAGCAGGAAAGAAAAAGAGAAAAAAAAAGCAGACTTCTGCTTAGAATACATTTTGGAGGTTACATAAGGAATGTTTAACAAACTAAAACCCTTTTAATTCTTTGCTAAAAGGAAACATCCTGAAGGAAGGCCCCGGGAAGAAATAAAAATAAACTCCTGCCACAGCTGCCCAGCTCAGACTCGAGACCCCTGTGCTGGAAGCACACAAGGAGTCTGCAGGCAGGGCTTCCCCTGCACTTCCGAGAGTTCAGCTCCTCTGCTCTTACCACTGCAGCAAATAAATAAATCAAACTCAATGCTGGATGCATGAGTAACCCTGACTTCAAATATTTATGCAGGAGTGTTCTCAGTGCCCCCAGTGAGGGTCACCTGCAGTGCCAAGCAGGCAGAGCCAGCAGGGAGGAGCAGCAGCAGGAATGTTCTCTCTGCTGGCTCTCTTTGAGCAAAAGGATCTATCCCCAGTCAGCCACAGGATCAGCAAAGCCAGACAGGGATGGGGACAGCATTCCCAGCAGGTCAGGGGGGGATCCTGCCTCTGCTCAGCCCAGGATGAGCCACAGCCCTGAGCAGAGCCCAGAGAGGTGTGGATCCCCCTCCCTGGGGATATCCCAGACCCCTCAGGACAGGTTCCTGTGCCCTGAGCTCTGGGATGGCCCTGCTGGAGCAGGGAGGTGGCACCAGTGACCCACTGTGGTCCCTTCAGCCTGTCCCATCCTGGATTCTGTGACTCTGGGAAGGGTTGGTCTGGCTGCAGGTCTGCTCCCAAACGCTGTCCTGCACTGAGGCATCCACACGGGTCAGATCAGCACAATTAAAACGAGCCACAGCAATCCTATTACAGCCAGGCTGGCTCCTTCTAACACACACAAGCTTAAATACACACTTAATTAGCTATTTTAAGGAAGCTCAGCAGCCTCTTTCTAGGACCAGCCCTCCAGAACTCAAGGGATCACCAGCAGCAATAAGGTGAGGACAAAAACCCAAACCCATTTCCTTCTGCAGCAGGAGCCCCGTGGAGAGCAGGGGCACAGGGACACCCTGGGCTGTGCAAACCCACATCACAGGGCTGCCTGGAGCCCCTGTGCCCTGCCTGGGGCTGGGGCCACACCTGCAGCAGCAGCCACATGCCAGGGACCAGGAGAAGTCCCACTGACCAGAACTGCCTCTTTATTCCCATTATCCAGTGAGACAGGGAGCTGACAGCCCCTGGCAGGGTCACAGCACTCTGTGATGCTCACAGCCTCCTGGCTAGGCTTGGATTTATTTTCTTTTCAGTGTTTTCTTTGTGAGGCAGGCACTATTGTACATGAAATGCTCAAGCACGCTGCCCTTGGGGTCACGGGCTGGCCACCACTTGAGCACAAATAAATACTGAGGGCCATGCTGGGTTATATTCACCTCAAATAAAAATACAAAAAACACAGCTAGAGACACTGCTTGAACCAAAATAGCAGCATGTTTACTTTAGGCCTCTGGAGTGGGAGCAGGTATTGCATGCCAAGTACAAAGAGGGCAGAGTAAGTGGCAGCAGCACTGTGATAAGGAGAAAGGGAGATGAAAACAGACCCAAAGAGCAGAACCAGCCTTTAACAGATCTGAAAGGAAAAACCTAAGGTCTGACAATCACTCTGACATCGCTGTGATTTCAGCTGTATGGATGGAGAGATCACTATCAGTGTTCCAATCCCCTGAAACACCATTTCTACAAGTTACATCTTATTCTGCAAAAAGCAGTTACACAGAACAGCTCCACTCTGGCACGCTTTCAGGCCCTGGATTTTAGAATGTTCTAAAGTTAAATGAGAATGGGAAATTTTCATCTCAGCTAGGAGAGATAGTATTTCAAACAGAGAAAACACTGGCACAGGTTAGCAGAAGACAAATTGATTGAATCTCTTTCAAAAGCTTGGAAGGGCAGAAATTATCTTTTTGCACGGAGCTGACATAATTTTAAAGGCAAGCATCCAGGGGGGAGTGACAGTGCCATACCCAGCTGGAAAGACAAGATTTAGGGCTGGATTGAGCTTTGCTGGCAAGCCAGAGGAGCTGCATGGATCTCAGGTGTCCTGCCAAGCCAGGAGGTGTTTGGTGGCACACGGAGTGATCCCAGCAAGGAGCAGCCTCTGAGGCACCCCAGCCCTCCCTCCCAGCCTCTCACCAGCCAAACCAGCAGCAGCCACCTTGAAACACGCAGTGGCACATGCCAGAGAGATCTGGAGACAGCTCTGAGCCCAGCACCTCCAGGACACAAACCCCTAATGCCCCAAAAACGAGCCCAGTCCAGCAGCACTTGGCTGTCTGCTCTTGGTTAAAGACTTCTCTCCAACAGGTAATTAAAAATACGGAAGGAAGGGCACAGGCACCTTGTGCAGGGAAGCAGAAAACAGCACACACCACATAACTGCCCCTCCTTTCCTGTACTTCTGTCATCTTCCCATTCTGCACTGCTGCAGAGCAAGAGGAAAGCCCAAAGCACCCTGCACCCCAGAGGAGAGAAGCTGCTCCTGCACAGGGACACAGAAGGAGGTGCAGTGCCTGCCCCTGAGCACAAACAGCTCCAGACACTTTCTCTCAGGCAGATAAGGAGCTTCACACACAGTTCCTCCCACCACCTCCTGCACTAAAAGTGCTGGGGAGGGAAGGAAGGAAGGATGTGCTGGGAGAATGCTGCACGTTTGCATTGGGCACTTGGATGGGGTGACAGCTCTGTGTCCCCTGTATCAAAGGGGTGACTAAGGGCACAGACAGAATAGAAATGAATTTTTTAAAAGTGGGGGGTCTGGGGTTTGTTTTGATTTTGTTTTTTGACACAGAATCCTCCTCTCGGGAAAACTTGTTCTTTCTATCCACGCTGAGGGGTAACCCAGAATTGCCAGCCCAAGCTGAGGGAGAACACTCCCGGCTCCTTGAGTCCCCACGTGCCTCTGTATTTCTGTAATCACTTACCACAAACTCCTGAGCTGGAGGGGCCCCACAGGGACCATCCAGTGCCACCCTGTTCCTGCACAGACTCCCCAAATCCCACTCCTGGAGCTCTGTGGGGCCATGCCCATTCCCTGGGGAGCCTGGGCAGTGCCAGCACCCTCTGGGGAAGAACCTTTCCCTAAATCCAACCTAAACCTGCCCTGGCACAGCTCCAGCCCTTCCCTGGGGTTTTGGTGATTAAATAATTCCTTCTCACAAAGCCCAGTGCAGACCTAGAACCAGCCAAGCACAGGCTTTTCCATTTTGGGCACAGCTCTCCAGAGGATGCAGGTTCAGCACTGAAGTACAATGACAGCTGAGATCAAGAGAATAATTCAGTGGATGGAGAGACACTCAGCATCAGCACACCACCACTGGTGCTGGGAAAGCACCCTGCAGACCCCAGGCAGGGCAGCACCCCTGGGTAACTCTCAGACTCTCATTTCTTCCTTGCAAACCTTTCAAAAGTACAAAAAACCACAAAAATTCCCAGCTCCAGCTTGGCAGAAGGGCTATATTCTTTTTGGGTAGCCTGAAGAGAGACCGGTGCCCACCATGGACAGGATTCTGAGCCATCACTGGTGCCACTGTTCCCCCATTCCAGCCCAGGTTTCCCTGCACAAGCAGGGGCACAGAGCACACTCGTGCCTTCCCAAGGTCCCCACTCACAAAGGGGTGCTGACAAAGCCCTCCACGTGAAGGGGGCACAGCACCCCTTCCCTGCTCCCAAAGGATTCACTCCTGCTGGCCCAAGGGGGCACACAGGTCCCTGTCTGCCTGAGCTGCTGCACATGAGCCACCAGGCAAGAAATCCATACGTTCCTCCTGTCAACACGGATTTGGGATCATCTGAGAGCCCAAGCTGCTCCCATTCTATCCCGAGGCTCACTCCCTCCCCTGCCCACGAGGACAGGGATGAATTTCCTCCCTGTGCACGAGGCTTGCTTGTCCAGAATTCCAGAGACCTGGAGCATCTGCAGCAGGCACATCTCCCAGGCATTTCGTGTCCTGCCAGCCCCAGTTCCCCACAGGAGGATTCCCACCAGGGTGCCCCCGCCTCCTCTGCAGGATTTGGATCCTACAGGCTCTCAGCAAAGCTCTGCTGCCAGCCCTGCAGCACACCAGAGCTCCAGTCCTTCTGGAAAAACATCCTTTCCTCTTTCTTCTCCATCCACATCCCCTTGGCTTTGCCCCCCACCCCAGGATGGGGCAAAGAGGTCAGGCCAGGATCAAGGATGTCCTTCCACACTTCCAGCACAAGGAACAACTTGAAGCATGATTTCTCTTCAAGGAAAATTTGGTTTTGTGCAGAAAAAAAACGATGGATGTGCTCCCTACAGCTACACCAAGCTGAGAGTTGGGTTTCAAGCACAGGGCTCAGTGCCCTTTGCTGCTGCCTCTCCTGCTCCCACTGCAGGGCAAAAGGAGGCAAGGGAGAAAGCACTGACAGAAAAAAAAAAAAAAAAAAAAAAAAAAAGGACTTTTGACGTGCTCCATGGGAATGGAACAGTCCAAGGCAGCGGGAGGGTCCCAGAGCAAGCCCAGGCTCCAGGTCTGAGCTCTGCAGGGACAGAGGGCCAGGGCAGGAGCCCAGAGTGGAGGGGCCAGGGCCAGCAGAGCTCCCAGCAAGGGCACTGCTCCCCTCCCAGCAGCAGTGCCTGAAGGTCCAGGTCCCCAGAGCCACGTCCCTGTGCCCCAGGAGCCCCCTGGGGCTGGAGCAAGTTTGGTGCTGTGAAACAGGAACACCAGGGAGCTGGGGCAGTGGGGCAGGTAAAGCCTGGAGGGATGGAGAGGGGCTGAGGCCAGGAGATGACTCCTGCCACAAAAATGCACTCAGCTCATCCATCAGAGCCCGGGGTCCCTCTGAGGGGTGCTTTCCCTTCCTTTCCAGGAAGGGAAGGGAGGGGGAGCCTCTTTTGGCACTCGGTTATAAAACATTTCCCACCCTGGCTTGAGTCAGGAGTGCCCTTACCCACAGGATTTGTTTTACAGGGTCTGCTCTGCTTCTGAGAGCTTGGGGCACTTCTTTCCCTCCCTGTGGGAGAGCTATTTGCTGTCTTTGCCAGTGACAAGGACAGGGGGAATAATATTTTTTTATATATACATATATATATATATAATATATATATATATATATATAATATTATATATAGAATATATTTTAAATATATTCATTATAGAATATTATATCTATGTATTACCTATAATATATATAATGTATAACTATTGCTATATATTCCTGAATATTATTATTAAGTATATATAAAAATATTTGATATTATATGTATCAATCACAATATAATATAAATGGGGAAGGAATTCCTCCCTGTGAGGGTGGGCAGGCCCTGGCCCAGGGTACCCAGAGCAGCTGTGGCTGCCCCTGGATCCTGGCAGTGCCCAAGGCCAGGCTGCAGGGGCTTTTACACTGCACTTCATTCACCCCTCACCTCAGCCACACACACATTAAAGTAAATAAATAAAGCAAGCAAACCAAGCCCAGCCACCCGGAGCATGGCTGTGGCCATCAGCTGCCTGCTGGCCAGCACCACCCGAGCCTCACACAACACACACCTCACAGACACGATGCCATCTGCCCATTTTCAACCTCATATTGCCCAGGGAGAGACCCATGCAGTCCTCAAAAACCACTGCTAAAAACCAAGGGAGAGTCTCCCTCTGGGAAAAACAAAAATAAAGCTGCTAAACACAAACAGGCTGGAAAATCCCCCCCAAAATGCACACCACTGGAAGCTGGGGGAGCATTTTGGGGAAGTGTCAGTAAGGTCTGTCCTCATGCCTAGCACAGAAAGGTCTGGCACTGTTTAGTACCCTGATATTGCAAATACAGAAATACAGATGTAGTTCAGAGTGGAAGAAAATCCAGAATGCCTTCACAGGAAGGGGGAGCTGCACAAGAAGCTCAGCTTGAGCTCACCCCAAATCCTGCCCCAAACACCTCCAAGTGGCCAAAGGAAAACTGTCCTTTTATTCTCCTGTCTTCTGAAGCCTTCCCGTGATGCAAATCAGAACACTCCCCCGAAATCACATGCTGCCAACAAACAATTTCCACGTGTGGAAGAGGAGCAGGAATTTCACACCAATTCCGAGCTGCAAGCCAAACAGCTTTAATTTGGGACACAGGGACAAAAAACGTGCATTGCCAACAAATAATTGCCCAAAGCAAAACAGAACTCACAGAATAAACCCTTTGAGGGAGGACAGGCACATCAGGAGGGTTCCTGTGCAATAATCACAATTAATCCATTACTTAATCTCCTCATCACTCCCAGGCTCTCAGACATTTGTAAACCACAGAATCATCCAGGCTGGAAGAGCCCTCCCAGGCCAGGGAATCTGACCTGTGTCTGATCCCCACCTTGCCACAGCCCTGAGTGCCACATCCAGGCCATCCTGCCTTCCTGGACATCCCTTCCCACGTCTGATCCTTCTGGGAAGGAACCCTGCTGATGCCCAACCTGAACCCCCCAAATGACACACTCCTGTTCAAACCATCCTCCTCGGGGAAACTGGAAGAGAAAAGAAATTGGAAAACGCCCAGGTAACACCGGTGGCTCCATCCAAAGCTCCAAGAAAAGCAGATTCTCAGCCAAGGCTCCCACACTGGGGGTCCCATCCAGCTCCTGGGGCTGGGGTTTGAATGGTTCATGGTGCATGAGCTGCTCCAGTAACTGGACATGCAGAACCCCCAGCAAGTCCCTCTTACTCACAATGTTCCACCTAACACGGAGAGAACAGATTGGAACAGGCAGGGAATGAGTTTAACACCCCGTGGGACACAATAACTCTGTGTTACCAACGCGGGCTGAGAGCTGACAAGGGCAAGAATAGAAATTCTGGCAGGTTTTGTGACACTTCAGCTCTGTGTCTCACACGGCAGGTTTAGGAAAGACCTCAAACACTCATTTTTTTTCTTTGCTTTACTACCAGAGGAAAGGGAAATATTCCAAACACGGGAGCTAAAATTAAAACTCTGTAATTTGGGTTCAGCAGAAGTTGGTACAATTCAGATCCCGGCCACAATGAGAGGTCTCCAGCATTATCAATTGTCAACAATTCCTGCTGGCCAGCACACAAACCAGCTTTGTTCTGCACTGCCAGCCACAAATGCAGGCAGCAGTAATTGCTACCAAAGGCGAAACACACAAAAACCCGGCCAGGCCACGCAAAATAACTCTGCAAAGAGGGACACAGGAAGGGACACACAGCTCCTGCTCTCCACTCACAGCCCTACAAACCAAGAGGAAAATCCCGCCCTGTGTACCCAGCAAAGCAGGGAGCTGGGGAGGCAGAGGGATCCTAAAAAGCCACTTGTTACCGATTAGGAGCTGAATGCCCGTTTAATGGAACATCCTGTTCATTAGTGAGGGGATTTCATTAGTGCTTTAAGGGAGAGCGATGCACGCAAGAGACAAAAGGCAATCAATTTCTGCTGGAACTGCACCCAGGGCCAGGCTGAGCCTCGGCGAGCTGGTCCCAAGCCGCGGGGAGCCCCAGATCAATCCGTGCTAATTGCTCACCTTATTTTCGCACAGGGATCTTTGCATCCCGGGAGCCTCGGCAAAGGAGCGGAGACAAAAGGAGATTTGTACAAAAACAACTCTCTCGCCTGGTGCGTTTATACCCATTTAGCTGTGCGTTTCATTAAGCTGGCAGGTGATTCTGTCAGCTCCAGTGCCTTCCTCGCAGCCCCCCCTGAGCAAAGGGGTGAACTCACAGAATAAACCAAGTTTTGTGGGAAATCCCAGAGCCACTGACCTCACTGCCACTCCTGCCGGGGTGTCAGCGTGGCTCTCCCAGGACACAGGGATGGCCAGGCCAAGTGCAGCAGAAACAAGCCGGGATTTAAGTTCACAGAGTCCTGGGATGGCTGGAACCTCTGGAGATCACCCAGCCAACCCTGCTGCCAAGGGAGGGTCACCTGGAGCAGGTGGCACAGGAATTTGGGATGTCTCCAGAGATGGAGACAGCTGAGCAGCTGTTCCAGGGCTCTGCCCCTCCATGGACAGAAGTTTTTCCTCAGGTTGAGGTGAACTCGTTGTGTTTCAGTCCACGGCCATCACTGACAGCTCCTGGATGACAGACACCAAACCCTCTGGACCACAAGCACAGAAAATCAAATGTTGTGGTGCCATCGGGCTAAGTGGAAAAGTTAACTGCACTCAGCCCTCCCTGCAGGTTTTAAAGTGCCTCTGCAACTGCATCACACCTGCCCAGACATCAGGCAAGGCTCCTGCAGAAGGAACAAGCCACAGATGGAGGCCTCCAGCAAGTCCTGCCGGCAGGAATGCAGAAACGCAGGTGGGGCATGAATTTGGGCTTTCATGGAAGTTCCACGGAGCACAGAAACCCCGGGATCTCGCTGGCTGGGTGGTCAGGAAGCAGGACTCAGGGATTCAGACACAATTCCCATAAGCAAGCTGAGGTGAGGGGCCGGTGCAGCCCAACTGAGCCAGGCTGAACACGCAGGGAGAAGATTTTTGTCCAAGGGAGAAGATTTTTGTCCAAGGCCTGCTGGAGACTGAGGGCAGCAGCGTCCACGGAAAACCCCAGCAGAGTTCAGTGGAGGATGGAGAGGCCATTCCTCCCCAAGCCAGGCTGAGATTGGCCTCGGAAGGGGCAAAGTGTGATGGATACACTGGGTATGGGATAACCTGAAACAACACGAGCTGCCTGGGTCCCAGGGACAAGCAGGGACTGGATCCCAGCAGGAATTGCCCTGGCTTGCTGGGAGCTGTGTGTCTGGCTGAGCACTGCTGCTGAAGGAGGCTGAAGCCTTGACAAATCTACCAGGCCACTGTAAAACACAAAAATTAAACAAAAATATATTTATAAAAGGGGAAGTGGAGAATAAAAATACCCAAATGCCAAGGAAAACTCTGCTAAGGCTGCTGGCTGTCTGCACACTTGCTCCTGCAGATCAGACAGGCAAGACACAGGCAGTCAGGGCATTCCTGCTCTTGCAGCGGAGCGCTGGTGTAGCAGGAAAAATCGTGGGCAAAGGAATTCCAGTGCAGCTTTCTGGCACGAGGTTTTACATCTCCAGCTAGAAGACGTTTGGAGTGAGAGATGAGAGATGCTTTCCAGCTGTGGTTTAACTGCAGCCCGGAGACATTCCGCTGCTCCATAAAGGTAGCTCCGAGAGCACTTTTTGACAACAAAGGGAGAGGAAACTCCAGTCGTCTGACAGCGCTTTTGTCAGGCAGCCTGAGCGCTGGCTGAGGCAGCAGGAGAGGGTCACAGCAGGGGAAAGATTCCTCTCTTCAGGTGCTTGGTTTGCGGGGCTGGGAGAGCAGGGATGTGGCTCCTCAGGGACGGCAGTCCTGCCCCGCAGCAAGGCACACAATTAGGCAAAGCAAACGAGCTGTCAATAAAGCCTTGGGCGTTCAATGGGATGTTGTTAATGGGGAGGCAAATGTACACTGTCAGGATCCCTGCCACGAGAGCAGCGATCCCCCAGCGATGCTTGATGTGTCTGTGATGAAGCTATTTTCAGTCGCTTTGAATCTTCTTCAGGAAAGGCAGTCTCGGAATTTAAATAAATAAAGAAAGAAATAAAGAGAAGTCACGACTGTTCTGAGCTGAGATGCACACACTTAATCAGTCCAGGTGTTTAAATTATTTATCCACGAGGAGGAAAACTGCACTAATCTCAGGCAGAGCGCATATGAAGGGGAAAACAGGCACAGAGGCGTGCCAGAGGCTGTGATGCAGCAGAGAATCCTCTCACGCACAAGGTAACCCTGGCCAGAGGTGTCCCCGGGCTGCACAACTCAAAAACACAGATTTGCTGCCGCCAGGAGAAAGGTTTCCCCACTGGGAGGGGAAATTACTGTTTTCAGCCAGCACAAGCCCTCGCCCAAAGTTGGTACTTTGCCTAGATGGAAGGGCAGAAGTTTAAAATTGGGGTTTTTTTCAATCCCAGTGTGTGGGGGAGAGCACAGCACCTCAGGAGCTGCTCTGCCCCAGGGGGGTGCTCGGGAGTGCCCTCCCCATCACAGCACACAGAGAGCAGCCTTGCCTTCCCTCTCCTCTCCGATCTGAGCCTCCTCCTCCTCCTCTGTGCCACCTGCCAGAGCTGCAGGCAGACTGCCCCGCTGGAGGAAGCTCAGCACAGCCCTCTGCAGCCTTGCTCCAGACTGAGATCCCCTGCCTCATCGCAAAGCCCGGGCTGAGCACGCAGAAGGAAAAACCTTCCCCTTCCCTGGAAGCCGCTCAGGGAGGAGCTCAAGGTGCTGCAGCTCCCTCCCAGCTGCTGTTTCCATCACTTTGTTTCCCTAATCTGGGCAGAACACCAAGGATCACAAGGTCTGGGGTTTAAGTTTCATTCCAGAAGCATCTCGTAGGAGAAGAATCCCTCCTCCATTTTATTCAGCAAAGCCCACGGGCTGCTGGCAGGGCAGCATCAGTGGGACATCACACTACATGAATATGTGAAGAGGAGAACACTGAGCTGAAGGCTACTAATAAAAACAGAGAGGAACACCCCTGAGACACTGGCTTTTAACTCCTTTTGACACCAGCCAACACTTAAAGTCTCCCGGCTGAGCTTCCCCAAGAAACCTGCAAAGCACTGACAGCGTCACTGCTCAAACCAACACAGGCACCCAGCAGGTCCATTTCCAGGGAATGCAGCTTGTCACTGACACAACACCTCACTGGACCAGGAGAAACCAACACGGAGCTTCCCGCTGCTCGGAAATTAACCGAGCTGCACTGGGAAAGGGACTCCTTGTTACAGCCAAGGGCTTGAAATTACTGCTCAGGTAAGGACACTGCCAGAGGAGAGGGCAAGGAGAAGGAAATAATAAAAATAATAACAACAGACCAGCCTTTGGCACCATGCCTGCCCCAGGTACAGGGGATCCTGAGCCCCAATCCTTCTTGTTCCAGCCTTCAGCTGACATCAGCCTTTGTACACCGTTTTCCCAGATTGTATTTTTGTCTTTAGTTCTGGACAGAGAGTGGATCACAGAGCCTGAACATCCTCACAGAGCCACAGAATGTCCTGAGCTGGAGGGGCCCCACAAGGATCATCCAGCCCTGCCCGGCACATCCACCCCAGCAATCCCACCCTGACATCCCTGGAGCAGTGTCCAAACACTCCTGGAGCTCTGTGGGGCCGTGCCCGTGCCCTGGGGAGCCTGGGCAGGGCCAGCACCCTCCAGGATCCAACACAAACCTCCCTGGCACAGCTCCAGCCCTCCCTGCCACTGTCCCAGGGGGCAGAGACTGGAGCTGCAGACCCCAGTGAGACCCCCTCAGTCTCCTCTCCTCCAGCTGAACATTCCAGGAGCTCAGCTGCTCCTTCTGTGGCCCCTCCAGAGCCTTCCCCACCCTCGTGTCCCTCCTTTGGGCACTCTCCAACAGCTGGAGACCTTTCTGATGTCGTGGTGTCCAAAATTACCCCTACTCAACAGGGCACATGTCATTCCTTTTTGTCTTTTTTCTTTGCCTGGGATTTTTTTTGTGGATTATTTGGGTTTTTTTAATTAAAGTGCCTTTTGCTCTACCTCAAAGTGTAATTAGCTTTGGGGGCTGGCATTTCCCATCCCAGTTTCCATGGCAGAGGTACACACCTGAGGAAGATCTGCTTGGTCCTTCAAACACATTCTCAGATAAGCACAGCTGTGTTTTTAACAGCAGCCGAGATTAGAGAATTTAAGAAAGGAAAATTTGATATAACGTTTCATGCTTTAGTTAACAGTCTTCCAAGACACAAAGCTGCTCCAGTTGCTCTGGAAACTGTAACTTGGACACAGCCATGCAGATACATCAGCCCCCCGGCTATAAATGAAACCACTTCAGCAGCGCTGCACATTTGTATGACAAACATTTATTAAAGCGAGCCTCCTCCCACGGCAAGGGCACATCCCCTGCTCGCCCCCAGCTCTGCTTTCCTGCCAGCTCAGGGGCCTGCCGCTGAAATAACACCCCCAGGTAAGGGAAGCAGGGGTGGGAGTCTGGGGGATGCACCAGGGATGCAGGGCTGTGCTTGTGTCAGCAACACAGGAGGGCTGGGGAGACAAAGGGACACTGGGATTTGGTGCCCACGCTCCTGGCCCAGGAGAAGGCTGGGAACACATTACTGCTGCTCCCAGGAAGATGGGAGCACAGCAAGAGCAGGCACTGGGAGCAGGAGGGGATGCTCCAACAGGGAGCAGGACTGGACACAGCAGCACACCAGACGCCAGCCACATGGCTGCTCAAAACCCGGGAAATGTTCCCCACACAGACCTCGGCCCGAGTGCTGGTTGCTGTGGAAACCATAACTTTGAATTCAGCGGCCAAAACCCAGCGCTGCTATTTATACCCTGCTCCCCACTACAGCAGCAGGACTTGGCCTGGAGAGCAGAGCCTGGTACTCACAAACACGGTTCTTCCCTTTTACACACACACTGAACCCCCAAACCAGGGGCTCCCCAGTGCTCCTCACCACCGCAGGGCACACAGCACCAGAAAACACCAAAAAACCCAGCAGTGGCTTTGCTCTTCCAAGCTGGACATGGGGAATCCCTGCACAGACACGGGGCAGGAGCCACTGGGCTCTGCCTGGGTCAGGAGCTCCCCGAGACGCCAAAAAGGCTGCTTCGAACAGCAGCTCGTCTTGTCTCCCTCAGGGCAAATCCCAGCCAGCATCACCTGGATCGTGCAGGGCCAGAGCCCGAAGCCAGTCCCTGTTAGGGTGTTTGTTTGTGCAAGGACTCAGAACATTGCCTTCAAAATCCAGGGAAGCATAACTGGGTCATTAATGCGAGAACAGCAGCAGCAACAGCAGCAAGGCTGCAGGATAAACCATCTTGGGGAGAATCCCTGTCACAACGGGCACGCTCAAGCTGCTCTGCCCTGGAAATGGCTTTTTCCTCCATGGGAATCAAGTGCTCCCGAAGTGGGAACGGCAGGGATCTCCCTGCAGCCAGGGCTGAGCCAACTGTGCTGCATTCCCTCTCCACCATTCCTGGAAGGGAAGAAGCAGCCCCAGTCGTTCCCCACGGCTTTTCCCCCAAGCAGGATGAGGTGCAGGGGTGACCATCCCCTTGCAGGACCTCCGGGTCCCCAAACCACTGCAGAAGGGCAAAGCAGGCAAAAGCTGGGAGGGAGCCACGCTCGCCAAGGTCACTGACACCTCCAGAACCCCACGGGACTGTCCCATCCCTGCGGCTCCGTGCAATCCCACAGCAACACCTGGCACGGCTCTTCCAGGGCAGGGCAGCCAGGGACGGCACAGGGATACGACTGGGGACACAGCAGAGCAGCTCCAGGAGCTGCCAAGCCGGGAAGGGGGGCAGGAATTCGCTCTCTGTGGGACTGGGCCCTTACAGCACAGGTGAAGGGAGTCTCGTCTGCCCTCGCTCAGTAATTTACACCGCAGCACCGAAGGGTCATTGAAAACGACAGGAGCGTTTTAATAACGCGGGAAGGGGGAAAGATGCTCTAATCACAGCACCCAACTGACCACCACAAAGGTCTCAGCCTCCCCCGATTTATTCCAACACGTTTTTCAGCTGGAATTCCAGCATTATTAACAACTCCCGGGCGCTGCCCGCTCCGTGGCCCTGGTCAGTTTCCCCGTGCTGGGGACCAAGGGGAACGGGGGGACATTGACGAGCAACAACACGTCAGTTTCTCCAGCGCTCCCCGAGCCAGCGTGGGAGCGCTGGGAACACGCGCTGCTCCCGACATCCCATAAGGACCGCGCTGTGCCCGGCCTGGAGCATCCCGGGGACCCCGGCCTGGAGCATCCCGGGACCCTGCGGGATTCCCACGGACCCCCGCCTGGAGCATCCCAGGGACCCTGCGGGATTCCCACGGACCCCGGCCTGGAGCACCCCGGGACCCTGCGGGATTCCCAAGGACCCCGGCCTGGAGCATCCCGGGACCCTGCGGGATTCCCACGGACCCCGGCCTGGAGCGGGCTCTGCCGGCCATCCCGGGGCCACGTCCCGGGAGCGCCGCGGGGACGGGGCCGCCCGCCGAGCCCCGGCGCGGCGGCGACGCGAGCGGAGGCGCACTGACCTGCACGGCGCGGGGCCGGTCGGTGTGTCGGTCGGTGTGTGTGTGTCCGGCTGGCGGCGGGCGGGTGGCGGTGCCCGCGCTCCGGGGGTCGCCGCCCGCCCCGGGAGCGCTCCCGGTGCCCGCCGGGCGCCCGCGGCTCGGCGCGCGCCGCCTTGATTCCCCCCGCCCGCCGCGGTCGGCGCCCCGCGATTGGCCGAGCCGCCCGTCAATCCCGGCCCCGCCGGCCAATGGGCGGCGGCGGCGGGGCCTTTGGAGTCGGGGAGCCCCGCGCGCGACAATGGGGCGCGCGCGGCCGCCGGGCGCGGGAGGGGCGGGGCGGAGCGGGAGCGCGGCGGCGAGCGCGCGTGGGGGGGGGGGCTCGGCCAATCGCGGCGCGGGAGCGCGGCGCGCGCCGGGGGCTCGGCCAATCGCGGGGCGGGAGCGCGGCGGCGCGCGCCGGGGCCTCGGCCAATCGCGGCGCGGTGCGCGCGGGGCGCGCGGCCGGGGCTTCAGCGCCCCCCAGCGCCCCCCAGAGCCCCTCAGAGCTCCCCAGAGCCCCCCAGAGCCCCCTCAGAGCCCCCTCAGAGCTCCCCAGAGCCCCTCAGCGCCCCCCAGAGCCCCTCAGGACCACTCAGAGCCCCTCAGAGCTCCCCAGAGCCCCCCAGAGCCCCCTCAGAGCCCCCTCAGAGCTCCCCAGAGCCCCTCAGAGCTCCCCAGAGCCCCCCAGAGCCCCCTCAGAGCCCCCTCAGAGCTCCCCAGAGCCCCTCAGCGCCCCCCAGAGCCCCTCAGGACCACTCAGAGCCCCTCAGAGCTCCCCAGAGCCCCCCAGAGCCCCCCAGAGCCCCCTCAGAGCCCCTCAGAGCTCCCCAGAGCCCCTCAGAGCCCCCCAGAGCCCCTCAGGGCCCCTCAGAGCCCCCCGGAGCCCCGGCACCGGCGGTACCAAAGCCTCCCGCACCGTCCGGTGAATAAAACCTTCCCACAGGCGCTTCGGAGAGCCCGGCCCTGCTTTATTGTCAGCCGGGGGTTCTGAATTGCGGCCTCCGCGCGGGCACGGATACAGAACTTGTTCACCTGTTCGTGCGTTTCATCCAAAAAATGGCATTTCTAAATGATGCAGCTCTCTTTATTAATTGGTATTCTAGCCTGGTGGTTGTTGATTGCTCGCGTCATGCTAATTACATATTTTTAGTCTTTCTATTATCTACTTCCTCCGGCGGCGTTTTTCCAACACATCTACTGACTCTTTTTTTAGCATCTTCTTTACCTTCTGCTTTCCGCAAAGGGTCCTTGCGGTCTGTAAATTCCGCGTTCCAGGTGTCCAATCCATCTTTGGTCACTGGAGCACACCTGAGTTAGTTCATCAAAAGTTAAAAGTTTCATTCTCCCCAGATTTAGTGTTCCCACTAAAGCAGCTTATGACAACTTTGCTAAACGCTGGCTAAGATTAATCTAAGAATAACACATGATGATTAATACTCATATTGGCTACGACGAATTAAACAATTAATTTGAAAGTTAATTAAAACCATCAGCTAAAAGGATAAAGCTCTGTAGTTTCTGATTTTAGAAGGCTAATTTATTATTTTATGATACTATATTATATAAAAGAATACTGTACTAAACTATACTAAAGGATACAGACAGAAAGTCAGAAAAATATGAATGAAAATAATGAAAAAAATAATGAAAAACTCGTGACTCTCTCGTCCAGAGACTGACACAGCTTGGCTGTGATTGGTTATTTAGTGGAAACAATTCACGTGAAACCAACGAAACAACCACCTGCTGGAAAACAACATCCCAACACACTCCAAAACAACACAACACAAGGAAAACACATCTAATTATTATTGTTTTCATTTTTCCCTGAGGCTTCTCAGCTTCCCAGGAGGGAAAAAGAGAATGTAACAGTAACAGCCCATCTGTGCCTCTGTCCTGAAATGCACGATGTGCCGAAATTCCCTTAAATACGATGTTCTGTGGCAGTGATCTCCTTGCAATTTCTCCTCCACGCAAAAGAATGCTCCTGAGAGACGGGGACCACAGGGGACATTGCAAGTGGGAAGGTGGAAAAAGGGTTTAAAAAAAAAAAATTGAGGAAACTGTTTCTTCAAAACTAGTGCTGGACTGTGACCAGTACAAACCAGGCCATCCAAATGGGTTTGAGCGTTTGTTCTGTACTGGTGAAACTCTGACTTTCCTGTCAGATTTCCCCGTGGCTCACAGAAAGATGCTCACCAGGACCTTCAAGGATTTTTATTCCCACCCCTGCCATGGCAGGGACACCTCCCACTGTCCCAGGCTGCTCCCAGCCCCGTCCAGCCTGGCTCTGAACCCTTCCAGGGATGCAGGGGCAGCCACAGCTGCTCTGGGCACCCTCACAGGGCACAACTGCACACGATTCCTGCCCGATACCCCATCCCTCTGGCAGCGGGAGGTTCACTCTCTCCCAGCCCCTTGGCTCCAGTGAACACCTCCAGGCTGTCCCAGGGCCACCTCTGCAGCCCATCCAGGGATGTCCCACCCCTTCCCTCTGAGTGTGGCACCAGCACAGCGCTCGGTGCCGTCCGTCCCACCGTCCTTGTCACCAGCAAAGGCATCAAATAGCTCTCCCACAGGAAAACAGTTGGGCTCAGCCATCTCCAGGGACTTCTCCAGCCTGAACAATGCCATGGTTCTATGCCCATGAGATGTTCAGATGTCCTCCTGTGCCCTTCCACAGCTGCTTGAGAGAGCACCTGGCTAAATCACTAGCCCAGAGCTTTTCCTCCTCAAATATTAATGTTTTCCTGATTACCTGCTGCTGATGGGAAGGTGGCTGTGCCCGTGTACGCCCCTGAATAATTCATTTAAAATATTAGAGCCATGCAGAAGTGACCTTTTATCAACAGCGGGTTACAGCACGGTCTGCCCAACGCCCCCCTAGCACTGGGAAGCAAAAAACCAAATTAAACCAACAGGGCAGGCCCGGGCCGTTTGTTCTCCTGCTACCTGTGGTGCCACTCACTTCCAAATCCCCTTTCCCCAGAAAAAATTCATTTCATGATCATGGGAGGGTTTTTCCCCCACAAACACAAGTCCCTGTGCCCCTTGTTTTTATCACAGTCAAGATGCCATGCAAAGATCTGCTCTGTGTCCCCAGAGGAATTAGAGCAATCATTCAATCATTTCTAGCCCTGTGAAAGCCTTTGGATCTTTTTCCACACTAGTTGTTTTCAACCCTTGCAAGGCGGATTCTCTCCTCCACAAAACGATGAGCTATCCTCCACAGTTCCTGTGGGACATGGAAGGAGGTTTGTTCTTTTTTCTTTCCACAGCTTATGTTGTCACACAGTCCAAGATTCATCAAGGTACCCAATTTACAAACCTAGATGGAAAAAGACTTTTATTATTGTGGAGCTGATCAGCTTACTTCGTTCCTTCCCTTTGCTTCCTCAGACCCCTCACTCATAAAAGGATTTATTGTTGGTTTGGGGGGGGGGGGTTGTTTGTTTTTTGGGGTTTTGCTGTTGTTGCTACTCCCAATTTGACGGTATTTTGCCAGAGAGAAGCACTGAGGGAGGCAGAGCCTGTCCCCCAAACGTGGAGCGCTGGTGCCATCCAGTGGCGCTCCCTGATCCCTGCCAGCGCCCAAAAACCCGAACTGCCTGCGGCAAACAACCCCGAACAGAATCACACAGAATCACACAGAGTCACAGAATCACACAGAATCACACAGAGTCACACAGAATCACACAGAGTCACAGAATCACACAGAATCACACAGAATCACACAGAATCACACAGAGTCACAGAATAATGAGGCTGGAACGGACCTCTAAAATCATGGAGTCCCACCCATGCCCTAACACCTCAACCAGGCCACAGCACCAAGTGCCACGTCCAGCCTTGTTTTAAACACATCCAGAGGTGCTGATTCCACCACCTCCCTGGGAAGAGCATTCCAGTGCTTTATTATTCTTTTGGTGACTTTTTTTTTTTCCTAATATCCAACCTATACCTTCCCTGACGTAGCTGAGGCTGTGTCCTCTGGCTCTGTCGGTGCTCCTGGTGGAAGAGACCGATCCCACCTGTGTACAACATCCCTTCAGGAAGCTGTGGAGAGCACTAAGGTCAGCTCTGAGCCTCCTCTTCTCCAATTCCTTATACTTTTTCCCCTCACCATTTGCAGTCATTGGCACTGCCACTTCTGCCCCCATCAGAGCCCACGCTGAACCTGAAAAAATGCAAGGAGCAACAAGTTGGTTCTAGCTCGTGTAGAGCAGGTTTTTTCCTTTCCCACCTCTGTTTTCTGTACAAACTTAGAGCTCGGTGTCTGAAGCAACACCCAGAAATGTGAATGCCATGGGGGGAGCTTGTGGCTGCCCACAGCTCCCAGCCAGGGGCAGGAGGAGAGGAAAGGAGCCAGGGGGCTGCAGTGAGGAGGATTTGTGCACAGCCCAGCAGGGCTGCACCTGGAGCCGTGTCACAAATCCTGGCCGGACAATCCCGGCTCTTCAAAGCCTGGCTTAGCCAGGATTGGAGCCACAGGCTGGGATTAGGGAATAACCACGCTCAGTGCTGCTCTCCAGCAGCTCCAGCTGCAGACAGAGCGGCACTGCCAGGCTGGGCTCTGCCAGGCTGGGAGCACATTTTGGGTGGGAAGGTGTCCCAGCCCCAGGAGCCCGTGGGCACGGGGGTGCAAAGTCTGCAGCTGCCTCCTGCAGCGCCCTTCGGCCCCTGGGCACGGCTGGAGACTGCAGAAAAACTTCCACACACATGCAGGGCACATCAATATGATTTAATAAATACTCCACGGTGCCGTGGAAGCTGTATGAAAATTCGTGGCTGGTGCATTTTCCAGCACTTATTAACTGCTTGTATTAAAGCAGCACCCAAAAGCCTCGTTTTGCTGACAGCTCTACAATCCCAGCGTGGTTCCTGACCATCCAGAGCTCCCAGAGAAGAAAGCACGTGTTTCAAACCACAAATAAAACCACATCTTTGTTATTCTGGACGCCTGCCTGTTATATTCTGTTTGTCCTTCCTGCTTTCCTGCAGAAACGGGGTGGTTTACCCTGTGGCAGCATTTCTTTTGTAATTGCGTAACAATTGGCATTTTCCCTGTGGTTTTGTACTTTGCATCTCAAGGATTACCCAACAGGGCTGAGTTAAATCCAAGGCACCTCACTCTCGGGTGTCCTGACACCTGCTGCACCACTAAAGTGTGCATGTGGCAGAAATGAGAGTGCAGGGCACTTTGTGTCTGAAATAAATCCAAAATGGAGCCCCCTGCACCTTCCCTGTGGCACACGCTCACGTGGGCTGGGATTTGCAAAGTTGTTTGTTCAGTTTAGTTACCACTGTAAGAACTTTCACAAATAAAAACCCGGCAATAAAATCTGAGACCAAGCTTTTCTTTCTCATCCTGTGAAAGAAATCCTTATCCAGTCATAAAGCACGACAAGGTACGGGGTTTCTTTGGACTTTGTTGATGTTTACCCAAGCTGATATTTTGAAATACACGTCCCATAAATATATCTCTGTGTTTATTCACAGACACACAGTGTTTTTGGTTGCATTCCTTTAGGTGCCTTTCAGTGGCCAAAATAACATTCCTGAGCGTGTAAACACTTTGAGAGACTCTCATTGAAAAAAAAAAAAAAAAACAAACACAAAAACAAAAAACCAACATTTTTCAGCTGTGCTTTCTGGACAGTATTCTGTCTTTGGCCAGTTTCAGAGGGGATATTTCCAAGCTCTAGCTTTAAACCATTTTAAACTCCAGCTAGGTTTCAGTTTGAGTGCGCCCATCCCTCTGTGCACAGCAGCAGCTCCAGAATCCAAATTTCCCTCATCCATCCTGGCATTCCCAGCTCTGAGGTCGCAGTTTCAGCCTGCCAGGCTGTTTGCAGAGGGGAAGGATTGCAGGCTTTGGCGCTGTGTGGAATCCTTGAAGCACCTGGCGAGTGCGAGCTGGCAAAAGCAGCAGGAACACTGCAATAATCCAAGCCCTGGGTGGGCAGAGCTCGGCAGAGAGGTGCAGGAGAGGGACAAAGTTCCCAGCCCGCGTTTGCACAACCTCTGCTCCCAGGCTCGCGTTTCAGGCTCGCCCAGCCCCGGGAGCAGCACAAGGATGAACTCAGCTCAGCTCCCAGTGGATGCGGGTTTAATCCTGCAAAGGCTCCCCTGCTGGCACTGCTTCCATCGCTCTGGCTGGCAGCAGCAGCTCCCCTCCTTCCGACGGCGGGATTTCCACCCGCTTGTGGGGAAGGAATCGTTTGCAGGGCGCGTTTCACCCGGGAATTCCAGCAGCACAGTCGGGGACTGCCCTGTGCCAGCATCCCCGGGGGCAGGAGTGGCGGTACCCTCTGGTCCAGGGGGAATGGCTCCCGACACACAGCTCCTGCTCAGGACACAGGGACACGGACATTCCAGCCCGGTGCTTTCCCCACAGGATCACCACAGGCAGGAAATATGATTTATCTGCACGGCGTGCATGGTTGCCACGGGAAACACAACTCTCAAAAGTCCCTCCTATTTTTTAACTCCTATAAAATCTCACTTAGGAATTGCTCCCCCAAGGGCTTTATCCTTGCTCTAGGCCACATTTTACAGGACCTAGGGGGTTGGGATGTTTTGCTACTTTGTCACATTTTGCTGAAAAGTTAATTAACTTTTTTCTACGTAGCTTTGCTTGTTGTTAACCTCCACCACACAGAAATTATTTTATCCTTTAAACTGGCAGACTGGGAGAGAACCAAGATGCTTTCTCTTCTCCCCTCTCAGCTCTGACTCTGACACTCCAAACAGCAAAACAATCACGTCACCATTTGATGTGGCACGGTCAAACGATGATTTTTGTGCTGTCAAAATCAGCTGCACTGGGGGGGTGGATTTTCCCTACTTTAAGAAAGGGCTGTTTATTTTTTTAAAATCTCTTCTTGGCGAGATTTAAGAAAATAAAGGAGTTAAAAAGAAGTGTGTGGGACAAAACATAACCAAACCTGCCCAACCTCCCGATCCCAGTCCCTGTCCAGATCCCGATCCCGATCCCGGTCCCTATTCCTATTCCTATTCCTATTCCTATTCCTATTCCTATTCCTATTCCTATTCCTATTCCTATTCCTATTCCTATTCCTATCCCTATCCCTATCCCTATCCCTGTCCCTATCCCTATCCCTATCCCTATCCCTGTCCCTGTCCCGATCCCGATCCCGATCCCCGTTATGCGCCTCCCGCCGCTAGAGGGCGCCTCCCTCCGCCGCGCGCCCCGCCGCTCCCGCCTCCCCGCGCCGCGATTGGCCGGGCGGCGCGCGGCGCGCAGCGCGATTGGCCGCGTTGCCGGCCGCCCGCCCTATATAATGGTATGGAGGGCGGGGCCTGCCGGCAGTCCGCGGGCGCTGCGGGCGGGGCGGGCACAAGATGGCGGCGATGCGGGCCGTGTGCGTGATGCGCGGCGAGGGCGCCGTGGAGGGCGTCATCCACTTCGAGCAGCAGGTGAGGGCGCGGCCGGGCCGCTGCGAGCCCCGCGAGGCGCCGCTGCAGCCCCCTGCCCGCGGGCGGCGGGGCGAGCCCGGCTCCAAAGGGCCGCGGGAGCCGCGCCGCGCCGTGCGGCCGGCCCGGGAGCCGCGGGTCACTGGCGCTGCGCCGGGAAGTGCGGGATCCTTCTGGAAGGCCCGCTCAGAGAAGGGGTCAGAGAGCGGGTACTGCTTGCTCTCAGCGATAAGAGAGGGGCAGGAGCGTGTTGGAGCGCGTTAAACGGCCGCAGACGGGCGGACAGCGCTGCTCGCGGCGGGGCCTTCCCGTCACCTTCGCTTGACACGGAGCCCTGTCACGGCAAAGTCCTTGTGCTGATTGATAAACGCTCTCCTTTGAAGGGTACCGGACCGGTGAAAGTGACTGGGAAAATCACTGGCTTGGCCGACGGAGAGCACGGCTTCCACGTGCACGAGTTCGGGGACAACACCAATGGTAAGGTGTGCCCGCGGGCCCCGGGCTCTCTGAAGAGCCGCTCGTGGGTCTCACGGCTGCAAATCCGTGTGAGGAAATCGTGGCCATTCCCGAGGATCGCTTCCTGGAGCACACTCTGAGCGTGTTGGGGCTGGTGGTCAAGAGCCGGCATACCGAGCGCTCACCTGAACGCTTGGATAAGTCAGCGTTATGAAATAAGCAAGCTCCTGGCTGAGCCCGGGACTTGCAGGGCTGCAGCAGGTGATTTAGCTGCAGGGGATTAGCAGGGCTGGCACGGAGAGGAGCTGTTTGCTGTCGCTGGGAGCGGTGTGGGAGCAGCAGCTCCGTCCTGGGGTCCTGCTCTGACGCTGTGCTCTTTCCAGGGTGCACCAGTGCTGGCCCCCACTTCAACCCGCAGCAGAAGAACCACGGCGGTCCCAGCGACGCCGAGAGGTGAGTCCGGGCACGGGCACTGCCGGGGCTCAGGGCGTGCCAGAAAATCCATGGGAATTCCTGCAGGGTTCCCTTAGCCACTCTTTGGTAACCCCGGCAGCTTGTTCCTCTGAGAGCGTGCTGTGAAATGCTCTCCTGGGGGCATTTTGTGGTTCTGTCACGGCTTGGGTGGAGGGGACAGCGAGGGCCTGATGCTCCTGCTGGGTATCTTGAGAGGGGTGTGAGACCTGGCTCTTCCCCGGGAGCCCGGCTCAGGCAGCCTGGCTGGCACAGGGACCAGCCTGGCATCGGGATCACCCTGAGAATGCTCCTGTCGGTGGCTGGTAACCCCACCTGAGCCACAGGCCGGGCAGAGCTGGATGAGGGCCAGCTCCTGCATGACACAGCATGAAATGTGTGTTGGGGCCCTGGCTCAACTGCTCGGGGCTAAAGGTTGGGATTGCACGGACACCGGGGCTTCTGGAGCCTTGGCACATCCTGCTCCTGCTGCTGTGGGCAGGGGAGTTCCTTAGAGGGGTGCAAGGAGTGGATCTTGCTTCTATCAGTGTACAGAAGCAACTGGACTGAAGCTTCCTGGAAGCTTAAATCAAGAAAATTCCTCAGGGGAGAGCTGCCATTAACCCGGTTTTGTAGGACTTGATTAAAAATAATTTTTGTAGAAAGCTGGTTGTCAGCCCTGGGCTGGCTGAGCTGGGATGTGTCAGTGTTCCAGGTTCTGCATCTGGACACTGGACCCTGACAGAACAGGATCATTTTGAGGGAATGCTGTGCTTGGGGCAGGTGTGCAGGACACAGCACAGCAGCACGTCCAGGAGTGCTGTGAAAATTCACTGCTCGAGGCTCAGCTCTCGAGGGAAGCCTTAGCAGAGATGCAGCTCTGATAGAAGCTGTGTGGCAGAGCAGTGTGCCAAGTGATGGGGCAATGCCAGACTGGAATAATCATCCCTGGTGCTGGCTGGAAGAGAGCAGCTCCTGCATTGCCTTTGACCTGCTGCCTGACAAACTGCTTCTCCTAATCCTCCTTAAACCCAGAGCCTGCAGCTGCCTGTGGAATAGCTGAGCTGTCGTGGACAGCCAGAGCTCAGAGCAGTGGCAGTGTTCCACCAAATCTGCAGGAAAGGTTGTTCCACTGGATTTGGGAGCCTGTGTTGTGTTGTAACCTAAACTGCCAGCCTTCCCTGGGGAGAGCCTGCAGCCCAGGCCACTCTGTGAGTTTGTGTTTGTGCAGGCACGTGGGAGACCTGGGCAATGTGCTTGCCAAGGGAGGCGTGGCCGAGGTGTCCATGCAGGATTCCGTCATTTCCCTCTCGGGACCACACTGCATCATCGGCCGCACCATGGTGGTGAGTGAGGGGACCTCAGGGATGGAGAGGGATGTACAGCCATCCCTCGGTGTCCCAGTGTGGCACCTGGCTGCCAGCCTTCTGGAGATGGCCCTTTTTAACTCTGCCCCTTCCCGCTGTGGGTGCCTGAATGGCCCTTGGGCATGTCCGGCTGGAAGTTTCCAGCATGGAGATGGGTTTGGCTTTGTGTAACTCGTCTGGTGTGCTGCTGCTGCCAGAGCAGTGAGGACTGGACCAGTTCCATTCTCTTGCAGGTGCACGAGAAGCGGGATGACCTGGGCAAGGGGGGCAACGACGAGAGCCTGAAGACTGGAAACGCGGGGCCCCGCCTGGCCTGCGGGGTCATTGGGATTGCCAAGAGCTAAGCGTGGTACCTGCCGTGCTCTTCTGCTGCTCTTGCCCTTCCTCCTGCAAGTTCAACATGTGTCATTAACCTCCTGCTCCTCTGCATCCCGAGCAGCACGCACACGCCGGAGACTGACCGAGTTTTGTATGATGTACATTCAATTAAAGTGTCCCTCATGGAACGGCTCTCTGGTCTGTGCTCACGCTCCTGCTGCCACTATTCCGTGTCACATCCCTGCTGTCAGGGAAGATGTGCTCCTGTCCCAGCCCCTGGATGAGCTCCCCAGGCTCTGGCAAAGAGCAGCAGCCCCTGGGTGTGTCAGGGCTTCCTGCTGGGGCAGGGGCAGCATCTGTAGCTTCACACTTGTGTAATAAATGTTGTGGGCAGATACACCCGGGTCTGGCTGTCTGTGGACAGGGAAGCATCCCAACCCTGCCCCTGCTGGGAAAGGGGGCCTGGGCTTCAGCAGCTGCGTGGGTAAATTCCATCCAGGAGGTTCCAGGCAGTGTCCCAGGAGTGCCCACTGTGTGCCAGTGCCAGCCTCCATCCTGTTCTGGCATGTCCTTCTGAAACAGAGTTCAGGGTCTCTCTTCACGGAGAAAATGTCATTTTAATGAGAATTTGTATCAGTGTTCCTTTCTTCTGCACTTGAGGATGGATATTCATGGAAGGAGCAGGCTGTAGTGGTAACCCCACTCCACTGAGGCACAGTGCTAAGGGCACTGGGTAGCAGAGCAGGAATACTGTAAAAATACTTTGAACTTACGTTCCCTGTGGCTGCCAGAGCACTGTGTGAGTCTTCACCTCCCTGTGCCTTTCCAGAGGGTTGGTGCTGCTGCTGCTGCTGTGAGGGTTGTGCACAGGCACTGCTGCAGACGGTGCTAGAGTCATTCCAGTTTTCCAGGCTCTGAGGCAGAGAAGAGGGGTGGGATTTGCAGGAACAGAGCAGCCCTGTGTCTCATTGTCTCCAGCTCTTTAAGGAGGTGTTCTCAGTGAAACAAACCCTTCCTCCTTACAGAGCTGGGGCAGCTTTTTCCAAGGCTCAAACCTCGATGTGTGGGACAAGAGAATGTCCTGTGGGCCCAGCAGGAAACAACCAGTGAGGACACGAGTTTTAACACATGGAAGTTGAGGTCACTACAATCTGTAAACAGGTTCTTTCTCTCTTTATTCTGCTATTGCAAGAACATAAAAATAGATGTCCTCTCCCCAGTCCAGAGCTCCAGTGGCTCTCCCACCCTCTCCCTCCCCCAGAGACAATTCCCTCTGCTGCAGGGCAGCTGTGAAAAAGGGCTGATGTAAGGAAGCAGCTGCCCTTCCCTTGGGGCAAAATCCCCAGCTTTAAAGGTAGAACACACCTATAGCAAGGAGAAAAGAAACCACTGAATATGCACAGGATTCATACACTGGCACTGCTGGGAGCCCTGAGCCACGTGGGGTGGGCAGAGCTTCCCAAAGCGTCCCTGCCCCAGGGAGCGGCCTCGGAGAAACTACAGCTGCCAGGACATGGAGGTGCTCTGCAGAGGAGGTGCCACGACACCCAGGAGCAGCAGGAACACCCTCTGTGCCCAGCCCAGGGGAGCACAACCTACCTCTGGCAGGGTGAGGAGGGGCCGGCGTTCCCGCAGGAGCAGCCCCGTGTCCGTGGAGGAAGGGCAAGTCCTTGTCCAGCCTGCCTGGAGAGCCAGGCTGGAATTGTGGTGCCTGCGAGGTCTCACTTCCACCAAGTACAAAAGCTGTGGAGCGGGCACTGTCCAGCCTGGCACGCACTCTGTGACCTCAGAGCAGACCGTCGGTGCCTGAAGGTGTCACTTCTTAAAAAAAAGGCAAATTAAAGGCAACAGGAACCACAGAACCAATTGAGGGGGGAGGAAAAAAAATAAAGCAAAGAATGGATTGCATTGCAAACACTAAAACAGTTAACTCCGCAATTAACATCTTAAAACTAACTTTTACCCGGGGTGGTCAGGTAGCTCATTAAAACGCAGCAATCTAAAACTCCAGAGGACTGTTACAAATAAAAATTCACTTCTGTGAATCGCTACACAAACAAATGGATTTCCTTTAACAAACAGAACCGAACCAGTCTAATTTAGACTCCAGTACAGCATTAACAGTTCCAACTTTAGGCTGCTGAACACTCCTTTTCCACTTCAGTGCAGCGTAGGAAGAATAGCACACGTTAAAAGTTTGTTACGAAAATAGAGTTTATTAAAAACACATCCCTATTGTTTTGAGGAGCTTTCACCGTTACCTTTTCTTAAATTAAAAAAAAAATAGAAAGCACTTCTACTTCTGATTCGTAAACTTTTTAAAGTCAAAACTTTAAAAAAGTTACAGCAAAAATGGGTAATATTTTAATCATCTCTTCAGTATTTTATGTTATGTGGTGGCTATTTTAAATAGAAGGGAAGCAATCAGATTGCTCACAGTGCCCCGCGTCGGGGGCGCAGGGGCGGAAGCGGATTTACAGCACTGTACAACCAAAGCTCGGCGCCGGGCCGCGGCCCTAGCGCGCCTCCGCCGAGCCCGTGTCCTTGTCCGCCTGTTCCAGGGATGAGGTAGCCTCGGGCGCTGGCTCTGCCGCGGCTTTGGCGCCCGCGGGGTCGGCGTCTCCCGCAGCGAGTTCTGAAACAAGTTCCGCGCCCTCCGTTTTGCTGCCGTGCGACTCGTGGTTCTTGTCGCCCTCCGCCCGGTCTGTCACCTCCGGCTTCTCCTTGCCGCGGCTCTCCTCCTTGTCTCTGCGAGACTCGCGATCCCTGGAATCCCTCTCCCTGTCTCGGTGGCCGCTGGAGCGCCTGCCCCTGTCCTCCAAGTCCCTGTGCCGGTCGCGCTCGGGGCTGCGCCGTCCCCAGTCTCGCCTGTCGCGGCCGCCCGGCCGCTCGTGCTCCCGCTCGTCGCGGCCGCCGTAGCGCTCCCGCTCGTTCTCCGCCCGGCTCCCGAAGGATCTCCTCCCGAAGCGCTCCTGCTCCCTGCTGGGCGTGAACTGCCTGTCGTTCCTGAACTGCCGCCCGTCGCGGTTCTCCTCGGGCCCGCCGCCGCCGCCGGGGCCGCCCGCGGGCCGCACGAAGTGGCCGGGCGGAGGGAAGGGGGTCTTCATTCCGTGCGGGGGAGGCATCCCGAAGCCGCCGGGGCCCGGCGGGGGCCCTCGGTGCATCATGTGCGGCGGCATGTGGCGCGGCGGCAGCATGGGGAAGCGCGGCAGCGGCGGCGGCGGCGGCAGCCCCGGCGGGCGCTGCAGC
Source organism: Passer domesticus (assembly GCF_036417665.1). Taxonomy (NCBI): domain Eukaryota; kingdom Metazoa; phylum Chordata; class Aves; order Passeriformes; family Passeridae; genus Passer; species Passer domesticus. The sequence goes on along the minus strand of NC_087475.1, from coordinate 126,777,738 downwards.
GGGATCAGCCCGGGCCGGGCGCCCAGCAGCCCCGTGGACGGAGTCTGCAGCCCCACCACGGGCGCGGGCGGCGGCGGGGCCACGCCCTGGGTGCCTGCAGGAACACACAAGGGACAGTCAGAGCGGGCACCAGGGACGCGGAGCATTTCCCCAGCCTCGAACCCCACCTGCGGTTATCCCGGGAAAGGAGCATCCCAGAACCTGCAGCCGAGCTTGCTGGGCTCTCCACCTGCTGTGTGCCGCTGGCAGCAAGGACTGTGCCCAGGGCACCGACTCATCCCTGATCCCAGAGGCTGCCCTGGGGACAGCCTTTGCCCTCGTGCAGTCACGGCTGCCCCTCAGCCCCAGCTCAGCCTCCTGCTTCCTCAACCCAGTGCAGCCAAAGCCCCTTCCTGGGGTTGTGCTTCCATCTCACCCCCTCCAGTCAGATTCAAACATTTCCCTCCAAACAGCAGCTGAACACCCCACAGCTGCACCAGCAAGAGGCTCATGCACACAGGCAGCAGAGAGGAAGCTGGAACACAGCTGGAGCACAGCTCTCTGTCATTCCAGAGAAAAGGGACACCACAAAGACACATTTCAGTAGAATAAACCTTGCAATGTAAACTAAAAGGAAATGCAACAGGCCGTTCCTGGCTTCTTTTTTTTGTAATAGTGTTTCATCCTTTACAGCACATATCCAGCACCAACTATTTTCCAGTTTTATTCCTACGCTCTTCATAGGAGGAAAAAACTCCCTCTCCAAAAATACTGTCAGATAAAGCTCAGCCCACAGCTCCTGGACACCAACACAAAGAACCAGAAAGAAGGCTTCTGAGAAGAATTCTGAGCTCCAGCTGAGCCCTTCCCACCAGCCCAGGGCAGATGCCTCCCCAGTCTGAACCAGGAACATTGCCCGGTGTTCCCGGAGCCCTTGCACTGCTGCCCTCTGCTCCTGCTCACCAGCACCTCCTGCCCTGGGAACACAGCCCTGCCTGGGTAAAACCAGGATGAAATACTGTGGGAATGGATGCTGGAATTAGTGTCAGCAGTGAAAACTGCACTTGGGTGCAGCAACACAAGCAGTGACACAAGCAGTGACAGGAGCAGGTCCCCTTCAGCTGTGGTGTTCATCCCTCTCTTGTCCAGCTCTGGCACCTGTCCCCAGCTAGAGCTGAGCCTTCTGTGCTGCCCCCTCAACAAAACACTGACTTTGAGGGACATCTCTGACAGAAACCTTTTCACCTGAGTGCTCCTTAAATTCAGAGTGGAAGGAAGCTGTATTTTGCCAGTGAGAAGACTCGTGTGACATCTCCAGCCCATTATATCCTCTTCCCAATCTTGGAGAGAAATGGTCCAGTACCAACAGCATTTTTTCCCTGCATTTTTCCCTTTCTCTAAAATTCAGAGCCTTCTCTCCTCCTGGCCAATCACCCAGTCTGTAATCACCCAGTTTAAACTCCTCCTGTGACAGAAGTACAGATCTGACAAGACAGATTCATAGCTAATGATGTCTCCCGGGAATTCTGAGGTTTGGGGATATTCTTGTTGGTAAAAACATCTTTTAATCTTCCTCAGAAGATTAAAACAAGGCAGAATAGAATAACTGAGAACTAAAGAGCTGAAGTTAAGCCTGTGCTTCTGCTTAGAAGCAGCAGAGCAGATGTGGGTTACAAGGGCATGAACATGAGGTGAGGGAGGGAAGTTTCACATTTAATAAGTACAAGTCATTTAATTTCTCAACCTTATTTCCACACAAACTGCAGCACTGAAGCAACATAATTGTACCTGGAACTCCTTCACTCTGAACTGCACTGGCTAGAGAGCTGCATGCTTTTTATTTCAAATTTATTTCAAATATCAACTCCCTTCAGGGCTGAGGCTAAAGCAACTGTAGAACTGATGGAGTTTCCTCACTCTCCTGAAAAATCAGGCACCAACTAAAAACCTAAAGAGCTGTCCAGAAACACATCCCAGTTTACTCAAAAGATCGAGAAATTCATGGTACAGACACTCACACCAGGTCTGGGACAAGTTAAAGTCCTCTTTTGGTTTAGGAAGTACCTGACATCCAGCAGTTTCTTGAACTGGGTATGAACTCCCTGAGCTCTGAGAGAAACCCTGAGGGGATTTCCTGACCCAGCTCGTCCTACTGGAGCCATTCCCTCACACCTGACACCTGCTCCTCTGTCCCAATGTGCAAAACCACACCCCGCCTACACAACAGATTTTATTGGTTTCGGAGGAGCAACCATCACACCAAAGTGTCCCAAGTTTCCTCACCTGACTCCTACAACACAGCCCCAAGTGCTCAGGCTGGCCTGAAGGACCTCCTGTCCAGAGAGGGCACAGGAGCCATCCTTACTGCTTTGATAAATTAGCTATGAAGCCAGATTTCCACGTCACTGTGATCCAGACCTGCTCATCTCCCCCAGCTGGACAAAGCCGACATTCCCTTGGGATAATTCCCATGTCACCAGTGCTGCCACACCTGATTAACTCTTACATCAACTCTGCTAAGTGATTCCAGTAACTCCCAACCCCTGAAATCACTTCGCAGCACGTGGAGCTCAGTGGTTTCTGTCTGCCTCAGGACACAAACCTCCTGGAAACACATGGAACAAGCCAAAAGCTCACGGATCCAGCACAACAGCAGCAGTTTCACTCCACCTTGAATCTCTGCATGTTCTCCAGTGGGGAATGTGGCATCCTACAGCCAGAGCATTAAATACTGCCCGGGAATTCTTGAGAGAGGGACCATGTTGTCAGTCTGGTGGGTTTGTGCTGGAGTTTGCTACAGAATCTTTCACAGCAAGTCAAGACTGTAAAGAAAGAAGCCTGAACTAAAGGGCCTAAATGTGGAGTCACAGCTGTAAAATCTTACCAAAATCCCAGTCTTTTGGGACAGTCACACTCTGAGGGGCTCAGAGAATGGTGTGTTTGTGATTTATGATTTAATGAGATTACAAAAATCACTTCAGAACAAACCATCAGTGGAGCAGAGAGTAATATATGTCCTTGCACTACCTAAAGTGAATGCCAAATTCAATGGGAACTCCAGAATAACTTAGCTTTGATTACATGTTATGATCCTTGTAAGAATTTGGATAAAAAGAGCATTAGATCAAGACTTACAACTGCAATAGGGTGTACTTCATCAGGAAAACAGATCACAGAATCTGAGTATTCCAAACACAGCATCTGCAGCTTATTTCTAGCCAGAGCTACAGCATTTGCTCAATGCAGGGAACACGTGGGCCAATCCCAAAGGATTTAAAGGCTGTCATTTCCTGCACAAATCAAAGGAGCCTACAAATACCTGCTCTGCAGATCATTTCAAACTCCCTGAGCACACACTCACCGAGCCATCACAGCCTGGACTGTCCTGTTTCCATGAACAACAAGGTGTAGAGGCAGACAGTGAGGTCAAGGGCACAACTAAATCACAACAACCTGAGGGTGGGCTTAGGAAAAAAGCACAAAAAAATCCAGACCCAAAGTCCAAGAGGCATCACTCCTCTGAAGCACAACCATGTCCTGGCTGGAAGGGATGGAGGAACTACAGTGGAGGCACAAAGGAAACCAGTGGAGTTGAGACAGAACTTATGAAAAGGTATGAAAGGCTGCAATAATCCCTTCAGAATTACTTTGTAATGTGTCCTCCACAGAAAACTGCACCAAGAGAGAAGAGGCATTGTTTGAAGTTACAAAAGTTATTGAAGAGCTCCTGTGCTTTGTAGGGATTACAGAAGTGCTCCCAAGCCAGAAGTTTGGCTCTCACAGCCTCTTCCCAGCAATCTTCATCTCGAGTCCAGCCTGCTGCAGGAGCTCCCCCATCCTGCCCAAGTTCCCAGAGAACATTTCCTCATCCTTCCAGGACACTCTCTGGCCTCCCACATGCACAGCTACACTCAATGCAAGAGTGACTCCAAGTGCTTTTCAGAAGAGTGTAATTTGTGCTAACTTACTGAAAGGTTTTAAAAAACCAGGACAACTGACAGTACCCTTCTATCTTCAATCACATAGAATATTATCATCTGTTTCTTCTGGTTCTCCTCTTTTATCAGACTGAACAGTGCTCTGAAACTCCAGAATGCTCAGGATGGGTTTTACATAACCCTTTAATTATGAATAACTTCTTGACATTAGACACTCCCCAACATCCAGTGCTACTGCTTTTAGGCAAACACAGATTTCAGGACTGCTCTGGGAGCTCTAAACCCTCCCCTCACTGACACAAGTCACTCTGACCACACAGAGAACTTTACCTGCCTCAACCTCTCAGTGAACAAGTTAACGAAAGCAAAGGCAAGTTCTTGATTTCCAGCTTCTCAAACTCAGCTTCCTTGGATTTTAGAGAATAAAAAGCAGCTGCTGTTCAAGGAACTGATCTGGGTGTCTAATTTAGTTCAGTCTTCATTTTGTAAAAGCTTTTTGTTATGTGTGCAGAGATACAGCAAAGTGTATCACACACATTCCAAAGGCCTGGAATATGAAGTGCAGGTTATGCTGTCCAAGACACAAAACTCCAAAACTCTGCTACCTCCACAGAAAGTGTCATTCAGCAGGAAGGTGTGAATTTCTGAAATTCCTAGCAAAATTCCCTGACTAAATGGTGTCACCACTGAGTTTCTTAAGCTTTTATCTGTTTTGAAAGGGTCTTCTGTCAAGTTTTCAACATGCAGGATTCATAAATCATTAGTCATGGATGGAAAATTTAGCCCTCACATCCAATAGAGCAGTGAGCTCTCAGGAAGACAAATCTCTGATTTTCTTCAGTGATCACTGAAAATTCTGGGCAGAGACCCACTAACACAAAATTAGCTTTTCATTAATTTCTTAGGCTCTTATAAATGCAGTAATCTCAAAAATTTGTAGGTAACAAGTCTTTGGAGTAAATTCTTGACACTGGCTCACGCCATCATAAAATAAACATTTAGCAGAGTTCTGTAACAGTTCACACTCCCTTTCAAAACCTGACCAAGTTTGTATCCTATTAGGAAAAGTAATTTAAGCAACATACTCCCATTACCCTGGGTTTGCTAATCAAAAAAACATTTGGTAATATTTAAATAATATCTTCTTACAAAGGTTTCAAAACCCGTCCTACTGCAGGGCTGCACAAAAGCTTTTGGTTTTCTGTTCTATTAAAACAATTTATTCCATACCTAACAAGAATGTACCCCATCCTCAGAGATCTCAAAAATACACTAAAAATAGTTTTCCTGCATGTTAGTTTTATACATCTAATAGGTGAGTCCAAGAGCTAGTTCCTATCACACACATGTGTTGCTGTAAGTTCACTTTCTAGACTGTATAAACCTTCACTTGTTAAAAGTGGACAGCATTTGAATTTGTAACTTACACATCATGGTTTTGTTTCTTCAGAAAACAGATCTTCAGTATCAAAAAATACTGTTTCTTCTATGCAAAACTAGGCCTTTAATATTGATTTCAAAGCCAACAGTAGGACAAAAATTTCAGCAAGTTGAGAAGAATGTGCTTCCCTTTCCCCTGGACTGTAAGTCAGTAGCCAAACCAAAATGGTATTAAAATGCAGGGAACGATGGAGTGCAGAACTTACCCAGGAGGGAACTTACCAAGGAGTGGAACAGCCTGGGTGACGGGAGCAGGGACATTGGTAGGTGCTACAGGAGGTGGAACAGTGCCATAGATTTTGGAAGTGTCAGTACTTTCAGCATTCCCTCTGCCTCCAGAAACCACTGTTGGGATGGGATTTCCTACAGACGACTCCTTTGTAGTGTCCTCATTCCCACCAGTTGCTGTAGCTGAGGAACAAGGCAAGGACACATTGAACACCAGCCAGCAATTCCTGCAGCATCCCTGCCTTCCATGGGGCCCAGCACTTACAGTTTGGGATGTTCACTGCCGGAGTGTGCGGGACAGAGACTGGAGGAGTTATGGGAGGCGGTGGCCCGGGAGGAAGGAATCCTACAAAAAGCAGAGCAGAGCCCTGAGTGCCCCCCTGCACAACCCCCCGTGCAGCTCTGGGCCCAGCAGGGCTGGCACACCCCACAAACCTGGAGGTAAATGCAGCGGGTTGAAGCCGGGCCGGAGGAACGGAGGCGGCGGCGGTGGCGGCACCCCGGGGGCAAATCCAGGAGGGGGGATTCCTAAAGGTGCTGTGAAAGCAGGGGGCTGGAGTGCACCAACCACGGGAGGCCCTGATGGATGGGGGGGAACCTGGCAAAAAGGAAGGGGAAAGATGGGTTACCCCAAGAGTGCCCCAATGATTCTGTGTCCCGCTGGGAATCTCTCTCCAGGACATCTCAGCGACCTCAAATTCCTCTGCAACAAGGGGGCACCTGCACAGAAGATGCAGGAGCACCTCAGGAACTCCCATCACTGGAAATACCAACACCAGCCCTGTCTGCCTTTGTACTTAGAGAAGAATTTTCCTCTGTGCCAAATGGGTATTAATGTGTGTCAGTAACTCACCTCCACACACCCCTCACACAGTGCCTGGGATTCATGTGCACCCAGCGTGATGGATTTCCAGACAGCATCCACTGCAATGCTCACAACTTCAGAGCACTTAAAAACCTCTGCTTGTCTCCTTCTCACTACCTGAGTTTGCACATTAGAGTGACTGGTGTTTCCTTTTCCTTTATTTCTGATTTGTATCAAACTCTCAATTTAAATTAGCTCTGATTTAAGGGATTCTACTATTTTAACACTGACAAGAACTACTGATATAAAAGTAGTGGAGTATCTGCGAATAAGAAAAGCTTTTAGGGGAACGTTAATTAATAAAACAAAGAACAAAAAAAAGCCAATTACAAAACCTGAAGATATAATTCAGCCCTTCTATAACAAAGATTCTACTGCAGTAATTTCTCTGTGACTGACAGAACGGAGTTCCTATTCATGGCATTCCCTCCCTCCCTGAATTCTTATTAAAAGTGAGTTTCTGTTTGTTTCTGTGGAACAACTCTCACCTGTGGAGGAGGTACTGTAATTGGTGCAGGCATGGGAACAGGAATTGGGACAGGTAAAGCTTTGGGAATAGGTGACACTGGTTCATTGTGTGCAGCTTCTGCGCCTCCATTCTGAGCCACTTCATTTTCAGACTTCTTGGGAATTCCCTTCCACTCTGTCCAAAACAAAATCCCAACAGACAGGGGTCAGACAAGCAGTGCCACGTGAAACATGCTTAGTCATGTTTACAAAAATACTAATTGGAAATATTCAGGTAATAAGCAGCACAGAGCTAAGAAGCATTTATACTGTTTCTGACAATAAAAATTCCAAATTCATTTACACACAGCAAACACTGAAACAGCAAATAAACTTGTTCCTTTCAGTAGGCATGTAACAATCCTTTGCACTGACAGTGTTCATACACACCCAGGATTCTGTTACATTATCTATGACAAAAACTGTAAGGCTCTTTGGGACAAGCTTTCAACAGGTTCATTCTATTGCTCTCGGGCAAGAAGGCAGCAGCTTTGCCATTAATTTGAGAATTCATTTCTAAAAAACCCAATACCTTCAAGTCTCAAACAAGGAAAATGAGCATACAACTATAAAGAATTGCAGCAAAATAACAAAAATGTCAGATATAGCTTCAAACTTAATTTATGGAAGAAACAGCTCCTAGTGTCTGTCAGAACTCCTGGGAAAAGGCAGCTAAGCACAAAGAGGGATCAGTGAGGGGGCACTTTGGGAAGACAGGTTCAATAACAAAACATGCAGTAACACTGTACCTGGACTGAGGGTCTCGTTGTCCAGCATTCCTCCTTCACAGAAACTTTCAAGATCTTCAGGTTTGACTTTGTCCCATGGTATGTAAGTCACACCCAGTTCTACATCCCAGTACTGCTTGTAGTCTGGCTTTATTCCTTTATTCAGAGCCCAGGCAATCTTGGGTGGGGGAAACACAAGTGGTCAGCAAAATATTTCCATTCTAATGGATTTAATACTCCATTCTCACAAAACAGCATTAGAGGGTAAACAGTTCCTATTTCTTGGCTTGACTCTTGCACACCATTTGTAAAAATGTATAAAGCCAGCTTCTTCTGATGATCCCCAGCCACCAAGATTAATTCCATTTCCCTTTGGAGGACAGTGTCACACTAATTTGACATTCTACAGAAGGAAGAACTTCACTAATTGAGGCATATTTCCTTATTCATTAGTACTCTTTGTAGGATTATCATTTGTAATGAAACTCTGTTAGGAGACAAATAACAGGCAACAAGAAACACACAGTGCCAGTCCCCTGTAAAGAGCAAAAGGGCACCCTTTCTGTTGATTAAACAGATAATTATTGGCAATCTTTCAGGAAGCTGACACAAGGTTCCACTAATCCCACTACAGACCAGCAACAGTAATTCTTTCTCAAAAACCAGTTCACTGATTCATTTTTTCAGGATTTTAGAGAATATCATCTCCAGAACCCATGTAAGTCTGAAATACCCCAAGGCCCAGCACAGATGAGAGGATGGCAGTAATTACAGCAGCTTTGGAAAGCCTGATGCTTTCAAGCAGTACCTTGATGGATTTCTGGTTGACTTTGAAGTTGCCTCGGCTCAGCTTCTGCAGGGCTCTGTTGGCATCTTGTCTGTGCACCATGACAATGTAGGCACATCCTCTGGGCGGTATCATCTGGGTGGGGTTTGAGGGAAAAAGTTCATTTTGCAGGAAACAAACAGTGAACACACACAAATGCTCAGTTACAGCAAGCTGGGACATCAGGGGGTGTTCCAAAGGGGCTGTGGAAGCATGGAAGGAAATGTCAGTTTAGGAGGCTAAGAAAACCAGTATCTTCTGGAAATTCATACTTCTAGTGAACTGAAACTTCCACAACCCCTGAAAACCTCCAAAACTCTAAAATACAGCTGACTTTTGCATATTTAATCCTTTTAAATTGCTAAACAATAGTGTTCATGTAAATTCTAACATCTGGCAATTAGTTACTTTGTGGAATGCACAACAGTATTCCCCTTCACTCTGCCAGCTGCACCTCCACATTCAGTTCTAGCTGCAGATTTGGCATAATTTTTATTTGTAATGAATTTGAGGAAAAAACTCCTATGGTCTTTCACAAAATTTGGGAATAGGAAGAAAATTAGTCACTTATTTTTGTTTGAATGAATTAAATTTTTGAAGTTACTGGAACAGCTATAATTTATACATAAAATATCCTTAAATACAGCAAAATAAAACAATAGTTCTCTGTGTTTATGGCTGAAATGACAGAAGAGCAACAAGAACACCAGCTGAGAGTCCATGATTCTATAATCAAATAAAATGAAGCAGCCAAGGAACTCAGAAGCATGGGATGTAATTCTGCAGCCATCATCCTGCAGGGAAAGCAGGATTGTTATGAAAATGGGGTAATCTTCTGCCTTTTTATACTGCAGGAAACCAAAGCAGCTCCCTTCTTGTTTGTGTACAAGTCAGCCACATGATCTGAGTGCCCAGACTGCAAACACAACGCAGAGGAGATGAGAGGCCAGCTCTCTGGAAGGGATCAGAATAACTCTGCCTCAGAGCAGCCTGGAGAGATGCTCTGCACCCAAGCACACCAGAGCAGCTTACCCTGCACCCCTTCTACTCACATTGATGGACTCAATGGGGCCAAACTCCTCCAGGAGACTTCCCACATCCTGCTGAGTTGTCCTTTTGTCCAGCTGTCCCACCCAGAGTGTGGTACTGCAAACTACAAGCAAGAGTTAGCACAGGAGGCCAGAGCTCCTTACAGCACAGATAACCAGCACCCATCCCGTGCTGAAGCCAGGGTAATAACCAGGAAAGGAGCTCAAGGTATCCCCCAGGCTGCAGATTCCTGCAGCAACATTCAACACTCAGCCAGGTTTTCCACCTGAGAGATACAGAAGTGCAAACTTTGGCAGCCAACGTGACAGAGCCTGGGAAAGGTGCTGGCAGCAGCACATCTCACAGCATTGCCAGGGAGCTTCCACTGAGCAGCTACCAGGGCTCTGCAGGCTCTACACCTCTGGGACCACCACTCACCAGGTCTTGGCTCTTGAAACACCTCAGGTTTTTGTCTCCCTTATATAAGAGAGAATGTTTTTATTTTACTTGATGACCCTGAAGAAGATTCCACACTTCCAAGGAATATTCAGAATACAACTACTGTGTTTGGTCTATAAACACTGGCAAAGCCAGGATTGTATCAGAAATCCAAACTTCAGCCTGTGTGCTTTCCAGGTCAAATCTCCCCTTCGGGTTGGAGAGATACACAAGACTGAATACTTACAAAAATTGTAATAATTTACAATTAACTCAAATTCATTTTGTTCAATCTCCTTCACTTTATATGTCTTGAAGGAAAGAAAAGAAAAACACAGGGTTTCAGCTTTTTCATATTCTACAGCCAAAACATTTCAAACTTGGGAGATACTCCAGAAATGCTAAATATGAGTAAAGAAGCACAGGGAAGTGTGGCGAAATTCCTACTGGGAATCACAAGGCCGTTAATTTCTGTTCTGTTTGGATGAGCCTCAGAAACCACAAGAAGCAGCATTAAACCCAAGGAACACAGAAATGGTGAAAATACTGGGCATTACAGGAAGGTGCAGAGTGATCTAAATGAGAGGGGTGGGGACAGAAGAAAGAGAGAAGAGGAGAAAGAGAGAAGAGGAAGAGGAGAGAGGAGAGAGGAGAGAGGAGAGAGGAGAGAGGAGAGAGGAGAGAGGAGAGAGGAGAGAGGAGAGAGGAGAGAGGAGAGAGGAGAGAGGAGAGAGGAGAGAGGAGAGGACTCACCGCTGACAGTCTCTGCCTTGATTTGGGGCAGCCCCTTGGAGCGGCGCTCCTTCTCCCGCTCACGCTCGCGCCGCTCCTGGGAGCGGGACTTGGGCGAGCGCCGGCGCCGGTCGCGGGAGCGCGAGCGGGAGCGGCGGTGCCGGGAGCGGCGCGAGCGCGAGCCCGACCGTGAGCGTCTCCTCTTGGGGGACCTGTGGGAACCAGAGCCACGGTGCTCAGCGCCCGGCAGCCCGGCACGGACACGCAGCCTCGGTTATAGAGCACCCAAAGAACACATCAGTCCAAGCTCGTGAATTACTGCAGTAGCTGACTCCTTTCCCATTTCTCATCATGGACTAATTTTGTCCTGAAGTTGATCATCAAAACTGCGTCCACTTCAACACGGGGAAAGTCACACCCGCGTCAACGAAGCAAGTGTTTATTGCTTTTACAATTTATAAATAAATTCTGCCACTGAAATTGTATTCTGCATCGTGTTCCAGTTCTAACCCACTCCAGGTGTGGAAGACCTTCAGAGAAATCGTGTGGAGCTTGTGAACAAGATGACTGGCAACTAAACAGAGAGTGAAGCCAGATCTGCTCGGTCAGCTGGGATGTGACACATGGACTCAGTGGCACACAAAGTCACAGATCACAAATGTTTTCATAAGATAAGTGTTTTTAGAGCACAGGCAAATTAAACTATCACATTCTGCATCCCTAAAATTTACTCTGGACTGAAAGGCATGGAAGTCGCTCTCTCCCAGTGAGAGAGAACTGCACAGATATCATATTTTCCTCAGAAGGGAGATGACTTCAGAGGTTCATTAATCTGCTTTTCATTGCTGCACAAAAAGAACTTTCACTCATTTACCTTGATGCAGATCTAGACCTTGATTTCCTACTGTCAGAAACATGCCGTTTTCCCTCCTGAATGGGTGGCTGTTCCACTTCCATATCCTAAAACGTGAAATTGACAGGTGTTATGGGTGAGCAGGACAAGCATTTTATTTCTTTTTATGCTCAGACTAAATTAACAGCACTGAAATACACTGAATATTCAAATGTGTGAAATTAAAGAGTAATGTGACTCAAAAGCTTCACTCTGCAGTCACTAGCAGGGTCCAGTTCTGTGTGTACTTAACACAGCCACTGAAAAGGCACCATAGAAATAATTTACACAATTCCCATTTTCAATTTGCAAATTATTGGTTTTCCACATTTCAGCAACACCTGCATCTCCACAGAGTATGATTCTATTCCTTAAGATCAGTCAGTGGACCATGCTCCATCATCAAAATCCCAGGCAAAGTGAGATCTGCTGCAAGTTTTTCCCAAGATGTTATAAGGAACTACTTTAAGCCTGAATTATGCTGGAGACAGGAAAGGGCTGAGTCCTGGAGCTCTCCAGTGTCTCCCAGCAGAGCAGAGACAACTGGATGTCAAGGACAAGGATGTCTCCCCTCACAGCCAGCTGTGTCCTGGTCACCCTGACACTTTGCTCCAGGACAATCCACACACATTTGGGACAGACACGTTTGAGAGCATCTGAGTGGGTCTGTTCACTGCAAGGCTGCTCACCTGCTGGTGGGGTTTCTGCAGGTGTGGCTCAGCCTGCACTGGGAAGGGAGACTGGAAAGTTGGCTGCACTGGTGCTGCTGGAGGCATCACTGGCTGAGCCATGGGTGGGAACTGGGGGGTAGGCAGGAGACCAAAGCCTGGCATCTGCCCATTCGGAGGAAGCGGCACCTTGGGAGAAGAAAAAACACAGAATTCCAGCTAGGAGAAGGAATTACCTTTGCTTTCCCAGCAGGCTCAAGTAAAGCTTTATGTCTGCTCAGAAGTCACAACAAAAGATGGGGAAAGATGAAGCGGGCCAAGCATTTGGGTGTAGAAGTAACAATCTTGTCCTTCAAAGCCTGACTAGGACAGACACCAAAAATATTTATAATGTTTCTTTGGGAAGATGGAGGGCTAAGCCACACTCACTCTTCACCAGCAGGAAAATCCCCTCCTTCCTGCTGCACCACAGAAAAGAGCAAAGGATGGAAACCACAACAGGGGGACAAGGGAAAAGCCTGGGGTTACCTGGTGCCGCATCGGATCCTGCTGCATTCCCATCATCCGCTGCTGAAAAGGATCCATGTTTGGGAGCTGAGGAAATACTGGCTGCTGCATGCCTTCTCCTGGAAACCCACTAAAACCAGGAATATTTTGGTGAGACAAGTCAGTAGACGCACAGATTTGTCTTTATCTTACAGATTTCTATGCACATTGACACATTCTTGCTGTTATTTTAGACAGAACAATTATCTTTACTATGATCCTGTTTCCAACAAAAAAAGAAAAGGAAGAAAGCGTGGCTTCCTGATCTTTTCTCCACTCTAAGAGCAGTCCATTCACATTTAAAGAAATGCTACACAAAGGTTAGAGCCTCTCTCGCCCCTGCAGATATATGAGCTTGCTGCAGTTCTCAAGCCTACAGAAACATCTCAGGAAGGTTTTCTGCCTTGGGCTCATTCTCTTCCTTTGCAGTTCCTCCTTTGGGAACAAAAGAAGCAATGCTTTTCTCCTCGAGGAAAAGAAACTGGCTGTATTTTGCTGCAAGAAAACACTTTGGTTTGGGAGGAAAGAGGGCAGAGTAGAAGGGGGTGGGTATCACAGGAGGATTATTACAGGGATGCCCATCACTTCCTGATTCAACACACAGAATGGACAGTGCTCAGGGAATTCTGGAGGTCTGTGCAGGTAACAGGACCTGCTTGCAGGATGCAGCCTGTGCAAGAAACTCAGCAGGATTTCAGGGGGATAAAGCAATTTGCTGGTGATGGGAAATGGAACTTTGCAGTGTCTGAAGACAATTCTGAGAAGATTCTGGACAGATCAGTATTTTACAGAGAATTACTGAGCTTGCGTGCCCCAGACGGGGAACACTGGAATGCCACCCTCAGGGACACCTCACACAGCTGTGAGACACTGCCTACAGAACACAAACATGCCCACAAGCCTCCAGCTGGGCAGACCAAGCAGTGCCTGTGACCTACCTCATCTTTCTGCACTCCAGAGCTCCATCTGCATTCTAAGGCAAATACTTTCCATTTCCTTCAGAGACCCTTAAAGGAGCTACTACTCGTGGACATAAAGTGCTCGAGGTGAGAGACACAGTCAGAAAGCTGATGACAGAGTTAGTGGTTCTGGTTTTGAGAGCAGGGTTTAGATGCAGATACAGAGAGTAAGACATGGGGCCACGTACTGAAGCAGGGAAAAAAGAAATATGGACTAACCCCGGCATTGAGCACCATCCAGCCTGTGCACTGAATGAGAGAGAGGTCCTGTGGAAAAAACTGGGATGTGGTCATGTCATTCCAGACTTTATCATAATGCACAGCAAAAGGGAAACGGGAGCCTGAGCTTGCTTGTGTGGGGATGGAATGTTTGCCAACATAAAACTGTAAAGCAAATTTTCATCTCTTGAATACCATAAACTATCACAACGTTTGGGATAGCAGCTTTTTCCCAGCCAGTAAAGCAATCCAGCTGATCCAGTGATGCCCTGACACCCTCAGATGTACTGTAAAAACATGGAACTCATCTTGCAACCAAAACTCTGTAGAGTTTTTCTCTACAGAACACAGTCCTCCACCAATGAGGCAAAACCAGCTCACCAAAGTAATGAGACACAAAAATCACCCCACCAAAACCTGTTAACAGTGTAGCAGTTAAACTGAACTAACTTGGAATTTTAATCTAATTTCTAACCTAAAAAACGTTTTAGGACAAAGATTTCTTAGTTTTATTGTGGCACAGAACTTACAAAGCTGGCTGAGACACAGAAGGGGAAGGAGCTGAATCTTCTTTCTTTGCATCTTCCACAGCTTCTGGTTCATCATCGTAGTCAAACCGATCTAGCAGCTTCTGAAAGAAACCACATGAGGACAACTATTTTTTCTGTGTCTTACTCACTGGCAGCCAAAATACCTTTATTATTGCATTCTTACAACCAATGTAAGCTCTGCAACTAAAGACAGGGTTAGAATTGGGGAAAAATAGAAATCTGTATTCCAATACAAAATAAAAACAGTCCAAAACCAGATTTCTTCAGCTTCAGGAAATGCAAACCAAGACTTACTTTGTCAAATGATGTTTTCTGCTCAGGTGCTGTGAAAGCAGCTTTCTGCTCTGGGGGCTGTGCTGCTGTGGTTTTCAGCTGAGCAGTAATAGCTTGAACCTGAGCCATCACAGTGTTGTCTATGACCGGTGACTGGGGCTTCTGAGGCTGTTGGAAGGTCTGCAGGATTTGCTGGAGCTACAGGAACGTGAGACAGTATGAAGTGAATGTCCTCATATAAACACCAAGTATTGAAAGAGTTGTAGGACATAAATTTTATGTCAATATAGATTGTGGCAGGGGATGAACACAGCAACAACCAGACTGAACTGTGGAGCACTTACAGCAAGACCAAGAGCCCCTTTTTAAATACTTTGGTGGCAAAGTTCAGTAGATCCCAACATTGCAGTGTTCAGGTCCTTCAACACAGCAAACATTTAAATGGACTGAACAATAAAACTCCTCATTTTCTTTAAGATATTCCACCTGCTCCAGAAACCCTGTTACTGCGTCAATTCATAACTAATTACTTAGGGACATAAAGCTGAGTATCATCAAATATCACAACTACTGGATGGAAGAATTTAAATACTCTATCCCGCTGAAGACCTTTGTGAAGCTTTTGCTTCAAACCCAGGCTGTCAATCCCAGCATTCCCCCTCATTTCCCCAGGAGCTGCAGGGGATCAGTGAGCAGTTACCTGCTGTCCTTGTGTTGTCTGGAACAGCTGGGCTACAGCTGCAAAGGCGTCGGAGCTGGGCAGCTGTGGCACGGCGGGCACCGAGTTCGCGGTCACTTGCGGCGGCTCCGAGGGAACCTTGGCCGGGGGGGGCGGCGAGCCTGGGGGTTTGCAGGACACAGGAAGGGCTGTGTGACTCCACAACGTCCCTCTTGCTCCCCACAACAAGTGTCTGCTGCCTGCAGCCCCCTATTTATCCCAGAAGGGCCTACTTGCAGCACGCCAGCTGCCTTTTCTGTTCGTTCTGCCGTGAACTGCTTTGCTCACTGCTCACACCTGCACTGAGACAGAAAAGCTGGTCCCACACGGAATTTCAGCTCCCAGCTCCATGTCTGTAGCTGAGCAGGTTTAGGAAAGCTCTCACCACTCAAACAGCATTGGCAGTGAGCTTCAATACCCTGAACATGGTGGCTCTGCTTCCACAGACCTGGGCTCATCCTTTTGGATCAACACCTCATGGCTCACTGGAAGAGCAGTGAGTTTCTCTCAGTATTTTCCACCAGTAACTGAACCTTTGCAGGGAAGTCTGGCAATAATTAAAGGTTTTTAAGGATTACTTCAGAGGTAGTTTTCTTTGACAAAGTTTGTTCACATGTCCCTTTTGCACGTGCACATGCCACACCTGCAGCTGATGGATAAATCCTCCTACCAGGAAAATTATATTTACTCATTTTTCCAGGAAAAGACTCACAATTGTGAGATCACAATTTAAGACATGCTATTAGTGTTCCCATTCTCCCTGCCTTACAACACCTTTTTTAATAAACATCTTGCCAGTACCAAGTAAATTAACAATAATCCCATCAATTCCTACATACTGTGAGTAACTATTGTTCACCAGATCTGTTTTAATGGACATAATAAAGCTGTACAAGGAGTGAGTTAAAATAAACCTCTACAGACAGAAATATTTAGTTTGAAACACTAAGCAAACATGTTTGCCTTGCAATAGCAGCTCCTTTAAAGCCCTTCCTCTGTTTGCACTTCAAATAACTCCAGTGTTGACAGGCAGCAAGCACAGGCAAATGTGTTGAATAATACTTTCCCAGAAGTGAAATGAAACAGAAAAATAAAGCAAAAAAGGTATATGTTGTTTTTAAATATAAAGTAACTCCCCAATTATTTCCTGAATGCATTCAGCAGGATATATGCTTGCTTAAGGGAGAAAATTTGCATTTCTCTCTGTCTTTATGGGTGAAACAGACTGTACTTCACATAATGCATTAATATATTTATTATTATTATTCATTAGCATATTTATTGCAGGGCCAAATTAGCCCCTCTGTTGCATCTGAATAACCTCACTGAAGATCTCTGCAGAAGGCAGCCAACCTGTTCACCACTACTGAGGAGACACAGAGCTGGCCAGGCAGTGCCCCTCACCTGTCCCAAAACTCAACTGTACAGCCACCATTGTGCCCCCAGGCTCGGATGCCAAGGCATTCCCTGGCCCTGCCAGGTCCAGAAACCCTTTAATGGGATACACTTCCCTGAACACAGCTGGAATGATTTCATTGTTTTGCTGTCTCTCACCACACCTCACTCCCTCCGCTCCATTTTCCCAGTCCTGCTCCATGAGCACAGTAAATAAGGAGGTTACCACAGCTCAGTGTGAAACACAGAATGCAGAGCCAAAAGCTGCTCTCTGGAGAAAGAAGGAATTGTGGAATGCATATTCCCTGGAACCTGGCTCCCAGCTTTGCTGTGGCACTAAATAGGTCAGTGCAGGCACTGTGGGCAGGCTGGCACTGCTGGGCTCTGCAGGTCTGTGCTTCCCAGCCAGCAGCCCGTGCAAAATCCCAGGCACAAATGCTCTCTCTGAGAACCTGCATGTGAAACACCAGCCCAAGACTTCCAGGGCTGCACACTCAGACACTGACAGCTGCTGCTTTCAGCTACTAAGATCACTGAAAGGAAGATGAAACTATTTAACATCTAAGATCCCACTTACTTACCTGGATTCTGGCATTTAAATTGACATCAGAATCAGAAAATTGAGAAATCACATAAAAATATTCCAAACCAAACAGAAGAAAGAGTATCTGTTTAAGAGGGCACCTGTATATAAATGTACACATGCATATATACATGATAAACATTTAATATATTTCCCAAGTCAGTATTCACACACTGATAATTTCTGAAGTACAGTATCAGTACTTATTTAAAATGAGTTGGCTGCTCACTGTGACAAAGCTGACTTCACTGCTATGTCACTGCTGGAACTAAGAGCAGGCACTTGGTGCTGGAAGCAAACAAGCTGTTTCCATTTGCCCTTTGAGAGCAGAAGTTGAAATGTCATTCCTACCTTCATTGTTAGTAGCATTCTCTGCCATGGGTGCAGTGGCACTGGTTCCTGCTGCCATATCCAAGAGAGGCTGGATTATTTCAATTTTAAATACTCCATTTTTCTGCCAGAGGTTCAGGACACGAACTATTTTACTCTGTTGAAACAAAAGGAAGCACCAATGCTGAATCCAGCTTTCTTAAGTCACCGTTTTATCTTTGTATGCAGAGCAGGTCTGAACAGCACTTGACATAATCACACCAACTTAACAAACCCTGTGTCATCACAGAGGGCAGCAACACCTTTGAACTGGCAAGGATAAAAACTGCTAACTTATTTTACTGTCAAAGCAAGCCGTGACATTTCCCTGAAACTCTTCTGGCCAGTCAGAAATCCAGGTGTGATGTACAATCCAGGACATCATTTCAGCCCCACGTCCACACAGGGATGAAACAAGCAGCCCACGTGACCAAAAAGAGAAAAGGAAGATGAGCTGGAAAGCCTTCAGAAGAGAGTTAGGCCAGAAAATGCCACCACAACACTCTAAAGTCAGATTGAGGGTTCCTTGCTTGGTATTATCCCTAATTCTATGCTGAGGCCAGAAACTGCATCTCCATCCTTACCCAAAAGATGAGGAAAGCAAGTGAAAAACATGCTCACTGATCACTGCAGGATTAATTTAGAATCTCTGATTGTCAGCTGTTATTTTAAGCTCTATTTTTTTTTTTTTTTGACGTGAAGAACAATGCAGCTTCCAAGAACAAGCTGGAAATTGGCCTTTCCTTCTTCAGCCCAGCCTTCAAACAAAAATGTCTCAGTAGTTGTGCTGCTTCAGCTGGAACATGCAAGCAGGTAGAAGGCAGAACACACAGTTGTATGGCTGTCCTTTCTGCAGACTTAGTCATTCACTTGCACACACAGAAGCTTTAAGCACCTTCAAATGAATTGATTCTGTTCTTTCACTGTGACTCACTTATATACACCCATGTAATTCCACCTCTAACTAAGTGATTAAAGAATTTTACAAAATGTTTGCTAAAATAACATCCATTACAGAGAAACTTGAAATGTCTATTTTTAAGTAACATTTTGGTCTGAAAAACAGTTAACATTTTTTTTTTTTGCTCTGGGTATTCTATCTCTCCAGAAAACTTGAAAATCATTCAAAGGCCAAAAAATGGGTAAATGTAATACTCTCATTTTCAGTCACGTATTAATTTTACAGAAAGGCTGTTTAAAAATAAAAAAAAAGGTACCATTATACTCTTCAGATATCCCCCACATTTATTGAGAATCTGCAGATCAGGGTATTTTTTTTTTTTTTAGGAACTAGAACTTCATCAAAGCAAGTGTGTTTTAAATAATAATATTCCCTATTTCAAGTAGTTCCATGAAGGAGATGGACAATCTCACTCACTCAGATGAACCAAATGGTAATGCAGAAACAGAAAGGAGAAGGGACTGCTCTGTTTCACAGGCCAGCAAACCCAGGAGCTCCTAAATATCAGATTCAATGCCTGAAGGTCTAAATGTTCCACATTAGAAAACTGCAGAGCATCCAAGCCTTTCAGGAGCTTATTTAGAGAGCTAAAGAGGAAGTCAGGTAGAAAAGGAGGATTTCACCCTTACAGGGAGAAAGGGAGTAGCAGGTTTTCTGGAAACCAAGTGGCAGCTTCTAAAACACACTGTTCTTGGGAGTCTCAAAACGGTTCTGACAGAGGTCACAAAAACCATCTTCTCTGGACCATCAGGAACTCACACCACTTTCTGAGCCTCTGTTCTACTAAAAAGTACAGCAGAACTAAGAAAAATGAGGCCTTAGACCAGCCCTGACAGTGGAGAGCACCAACAAAACTCAAGTATGGGACTGGAAAAGTCTGAAGAAACCAACATGATGATTTTCTTAGAAAACATTTCTGAACAGAACAGTCTCTGCCCAGAAAACCATAGCTACTCCTGCAATGCTTTAGTGTTGTGGCAGACACTGCTTTCCAAAGGAAGTTCTGAAGGAGCCTCAAGAAGAACTTTTGGCACACTAACACGCACTGCTGAAGTGTGTGCATGGGCAAAACAAAACTGATAAATAAATAAATTTTGAAGTTGAATTTGCATTTAGCTGTTGCCTTTGATAAGTAACCCTCAGCAGCAGTCACCACCAGGGTCAGAGAGAACCCCGAACCACTGCCACAGGAGGGCAAGCACCACGGCAGCACCCATCAGTGCACAGCAACATGAGTGCAGGGCTCTCCTACCTTGTCTTCAGAGGGACACAGATACAAGTACTGGAATGTGGCAGTAATGTTCTTGGAGAACCTGGGCCCGAAGACGTCCTTGTCGGTGCCGAACTGGTGCCGGGACTGCCGCACGATGGAGTCGATGACGTACAGGCCTGGCACCTTGTACTCCGGCTTGCACTGCAACAGCACAGAGTGCCACGTGAGCCAGGGGACAGCCCCGAGCCCCTGCACGCTGCCCTGGCCTCAGGCACTGCTCTGCACAGCCCCTGCCTCTGCCGGCCGGGCAGGCATGAGCATGCATCCTCTGGAACTGTCTGCTGTCCTAGTGACGATTCCTTCCAAGTTCAGCACCTCCAGCTTCCCCCCCAGCTGCTGTGTAGGGAAGGTGGGAAATCCCACAATTTACTGCTCTCCTCCCCTTCTAAATGTATTATGGAAAACTACAATGTGGAACCTAACAAACCAGAATTTCCTCCCTCAATCCCGAAGTAACAGAAGTCTTTCTGCTTATTTACTAGCCTTATTAGCAATATCTAGCAAAGCATATCAATACATTTCTTTTTTTTTTATTATTTACCTTTTTGATAAACTTCTCCACAATCTGGACAACATGCTTGTAGAGCTGGAAAATAAATACATCCATTCAGTTATCATCTCCTCAGCAGTGGCACATAATTTTAGAAGCATTTTAACTCTTTGTGCTTACTACCATTTCAGAAAGGCTACAGAACATTGCAGTCACATGCAATGTGACTTTTTTTTTCCAAAAAGCAGAAAGTTCCCAAACAGAAAAATATTCCATGGGGAAACCCAGACAGAGCCAGAAGTGTGTCAGTGTGCACACAAGGCACAGAGCTTGCCAAGTATTAGTGAAAGCTTTCTGGATTTACTTTCTCTGCAATCCACACTGCTTTCACATGTTAAGGCGCAGTTGCATCCCGCAATATTTAGTTTTATTACACAAAATCACAACACTCGAGTGGGTGTAGCATGAAAAAGCAACGACTCAAAAAAATCAAGCTGGCATTTTGCTCCCAGTCCAAAACCAAGGGATGATATTCACCACCCACTTGTTTCTAGACAACAGCCTTAACAGCAACTAGAATAAACCATCCCCGAAGCTGAGGTTGGGAAATCCTGAGTATTTACTTACAAGCGAAATAATAAAACATTGCTGCTGTTACAGTTTCGTCTTTGTTCTGTTGTACTTTACCTTAATAGCTTTAATGGCAGCTTTTGTGATGAGAATCATCTTTGCTCGGGAAATAGGAGGTTTCATCTCCATCAGCGAGAAGAGCTAAACAGAGAAAACAAACATTAAAAACGCACTCTGAAGTTCAGCAATTAAGCAAAAACAACATTTCGGGTGGCTGATTTGATTAGTGCCACCCCACACTGTGCATGGCCACGCTGCTGGCTGGCCCTGGGAGAAGGGGCTGCTTCACAAAGCCAAGGAAAGCAGCACTGACCAGGGTACTGCTAAAAAGAAAGTAAAAACAAAGAAAAGAAAGTTAACTGCTCTGCACACTTGGCTGCCTTACCCTCCACATGGCTCCCAGGGGAAAAGTTCACTCCCCAAGGAGAACCTTTGCAGAAGTTATAGGTATTGTATGAAGTTTATAGAGGTTTATATGAAGTATACAGTGGTTATGTGTCATCTTTATAGGTGACACTGGCCATAACTGAAAATAAACATTAGCTCCACGTTTCAGAAACTGAGGGAAACCAGAACTGCACACAGAGATGGACACAGAAACCTGAGCACACACACACATAACTGTTTTTACCTTGAAATATTCCTCACAAATCACAGAAAAAAATGGTTTGTGTTACATAATTTCCTTTTTGTCTTCATCATAAAGAAAAAATTGAGCCCTTGAATGTGAGTAAAAAATGTCATCCATTATTGGCCACACAGCAAAGTAAGAGAATCAAAGTGTCTTCATTTGTCAGTGTAATGGAAAGTAAGATGTCATTTAAAACTTTGTCTCTTATGTTATTAATTAAAGTTCCAAGATATTGGTGAAGTGACCAACTTACACAGATTTATTCACTGTCTCAGTTAAGGAAAAAAAATCAATGAAGGAGATAAAAAATTGGCCACATACTCAGAGGAAAGGAAAGTGCTAACAGGGCTTTGAGCTGTACAAAAGGAAGCTTTACATCTAGAAAACACCAAGAGCAGGAAATTTACTTTCTTATTTTGCATTTACTTTCTTAATTTGATTCCTATTCCAGGAGACAGGACAGAAGAAAAACTGTCCTTGCAGACAGTGGCAGCCACACGCCTTTTCCAACACCAACACAAGACCGTGACTTTTCATTATTCATCCCCACAAAATGCAAGTTCCTGTGCCAGAACGTTGGGGTTTTAAAGCCATTTCAGCTGTAAGAGATACTTCAGCTAACATCACTGCTTGCTGAGAAATCACAGTATGGACAAATAAAAACTGCCAAATAAAACACAGAAGGAGAGAGGGCTCTGTGAGCTGATATGGGTTTTTTAAAAAATTTTGTTTTAAGTGCTTCAGAATTAAGTGCAGAAACTCTTGATGAACAAAGTCAGTGCTACCATTAAAACTCAGGAAAATCTGTCTGAAGAGGTAATGAAAGGGGGGAAAATCCAAACCCCAACACCCACAAACAAACCACTATAAGGCTCAAAAACTGAGATGGGGAGGACGAAAAAGAGCATTACAACAGGCACTCCATATCCCCTCCTTTACCCACGAAGAAGCAACTGGTTCCTCCAGGACAGGATCCAGTCCCACAGAAAAAGAACAAAGGAGCTGGTGTGGAAGCACTGCTTTGATGTTTGTGTTCCAGGAACACAAGGAGAGACCCCAAGGAAATTGGGAGAGCTCAGAGCAGGGCCCAAGGTGACAAGAAACGAGTGCAGCAAAGTAATAAAAATAAATGTCTTTAAAGTATCCCAAGCAGGACATAAACTGCCAGGGAGAAATAAGGCACATATATATGAATGTCCATATCTATCTATCTATCCTGATCTTTTCACCCCCTCCCACCATCTCCTGTAACTTTACCTCAGAATTTTGCTCTTCTTTTTGAAATTACCTAAGATCTCAGAACACCAAATAACTATTTTAGTCAATTTTTGTGTCATTCTAGTGAGTTACATGTGTCAACACCATGTTTTAGAGATGGCTACAGCTAAAATTCAGCTCCCTTCCTAGTTCCTCGTGGCTTCTCCCTGTTGGAAGGGACAGCCAGGTATTTCCAGTTGCATTCCTTCAATCAGACCTGGATCTTCTTTCACCCACACTTCCCAAACCAATCACCCAGCCACTATTTTTAGAGGGCTGTTTCACAATAATACATCCAGTTTCTCAAAGGACACCATGATCAGCTCAAGGAACAACTTGGACATGAAAACTTATGCTCTATTTACGAAAAAAAAAAAAGAAGTATGTTACAAAAGCAAAGAAAATTTACAGCTTGAGAGGTTTCCAAAGTCCTGCCTCACAACAGGAACCTGTGCCTGGAATGCTGAGACCTGCTAGAAATGACTTTCTGCTTTTACTGCCCCTAATTGCCTGTTTACAGGATGTTGGTACAACAGAAGCAGAGGTGTTAAAGGGTATTTAAGTCGAAATATGGATTTAAGAATATTTCTGGGTGCTCCTCCCAGCAGGATGGAAGTACACGGTGAAGCTTCTATAAAGCCAGGGATGCAAAAGGCAGGAAATTCACCTGCTCAGTTTCAGGCTAAAAAGGCTATTAAACCACAGCAGCACAGAGTGAGTGTCCCCAGATGCAAAGGGAGTGTGAAACACAGGAGCTCCACACCTGGCAGAGTGAAAAGAGGCCTTCAGCTCCCAGCCTGCCCCTGCTCCAGCCCAGGAGCCCTGCGAGTGCAGGTAATGGCACAAGGAACAGGGTGCTGATGGCCTTTACTTCTCAGCCTTGTGAGCAGCAAATTATTAATTTCTCTCATTCTATAATTAATGCCCTTTGCTGGTTTAGTTTACATGGAAATTTGAGAACCAGGGGGTTTGGAAGTAAAAAACTTTTGCTACTTTAAAATTTACCCAGCCTGATGTATGATCTGAAGTCTGTTTTAAGTGAGGTAACACAGTAAAAGTACCTTTTAGGACTTGAACTGACTTCCTTGGCTTTGCCCTCTTGCTCAAGTGTCTGTGCCATAAAAAGGTGTCTTTATTTACAAATAAAGAGCTGTGAGCCCATTTTGTACACTCACTAAACACACCCCAGAGCACAGCAGCTGCACACAGAGGAGCAGGAGCTACTGAACCAGTCAGTGGTTAGTGATCAGTGGGTGTCAAGCACCCGGGTCATTGTCAGGACACCTCATCCAACCTCCCCTTCTCCAGTTCCCAGAGCAGTCTAACACGCCCTCAACCATCCCAACACACCTTAGGTGTCCACCAGCCCTTCCCAAAGCAGGCTCCACATTCACCCACTGTCTTTTGGAATGTATTTTATTCATGCACTCAGACAGCATCCAGCCCAGCCAACCACCAGTGACTTACAGACCCAGCTGCAGTTTCTTGTTCCTGCACAGAAACAAAGGGCTCGTGGAGGACATGATACTGCACTATTTCGTTTACAAAACACCTTTATTGTTAACGCACCACCAGACCTCTGAAAGGAATTCTGCCAGCTCTATACATTTTCCTTGCTTTCCTCTCCAGGCCCCGTTCTTCCTCAAGGGAAGGAGAGGGATCTGTTGCTAAGCTGTATCTATCTCAGAGGATCACTGCAAGTTTGAAATGCTTGACCACCAGCTGTGAAGCACAGCGAGTGTAAGGTGCTGCTGAAGGTAAGAGAACAGGTAACATGCAGAGCTGTCAGGCTGCATTCTTCGGGAAATACAGTGAGATTTGATTTTGACCAGCTATGACCCCCAGGCAATGAAGCTCAACAGCACTTCATCAACTAAGCTACTTCTGCGGCCCAGAAAGACCATTCACAAATCCCGAGCCACTGGGGAGAAACATCTCCACAAAGACACTCATATGAAAATGACATCATGCGAGTGCACAGAATGGAGCTCTGTTTTCCACTCATGTGCTCTGGAAACGCAGATCTGGGAGCAGTGCAGGCTCTCCTGTCCAGCACATCTCCTGGAAAGCTGCTTGGCTCACTGCTTCTTCCCAGGAATCCCCACCAGAATGCCACAACTTCCAGTGCTGCTGGAAGCCAGTTCAGAGCAGAGGAGAGACTGCAGCCAGGCACTGGAACCGTGTCCTTTTCCTTTTCTGTGCGCGTGGAGCCTCAGTGGGGACCCCGAGCTCCAGTGAGTGCTGGAGAAGCACTGGGAAGGATATCCTGCTGAGCTCTATTTATAGCTCCTCAGGATGGAGGGGAAGGCTGTCACCGAGGGCCAAACAAAGTCCTGCCAGTGGCAGGAAACAGCCCCGCTGGATGCAAACCTCAACGGTGCAGCGCCCCAAGGAAGGGCACACAGCACACAAGGAACGTGCAGCTCCAGCTTTAAATAAGCAGCCCCCAGCTCCTCTCATCTGTGTCCCCAGGCACGTTTAGGTGGGGTACCAATTGTTTCAGGGGTGCACATTAATGACTGAGACGCGGGACTAAGTGAATGATGTGCATTACTCAACGCAAATAAAAGATTACAAAACAGGAAAGTTGACTTATTCTACTTCCAGCAGCAAGATTGTGAAAAAAATCTTTATTTCTAACTTTTACAACCAGTGAACTACGCCTCAAGTTTTCCAGAGTGAAGAAAAAGACAGGCATCCTAAACTAAGACATGCCAAGGATTTATATGGCAGATGTGTGGGTTTGGGGGGGCTTTTTTGTTTGCTTGTGTTTTGGGGGTGTGATTTTTAAATTTCTTTTTTAAAGAAAAGGGTTTCTTGCTTTCTTAAAACCCTAAGAAGTTCTGTCCCATTATCCAGCTACCTTCTGTGATTTATTTATACTGTATCATCACTGTAACATAACATGTACACCTAAGAGCTCACGGATTCTAACTGGTGAAACTGAACTCCCCAGAGGGCACACACTCCACCCCAGACCTGTCAAACCCCACCTGGAACCCAAACTGCAGCTGCATGGAAAAAAAGCAGCCAACACAAAACCCCTGCGTGCTCCTGTGGAAACACCAGGGCTGGGAAGGGGACCTTTGTTGGCAAAGCTGCGTTCAAAATGCAGGTCCAAAGAACAGGATTGGCACTGGCACCACAATAAATTACGTAACCCAGGAGTTCCCACCCCCTGCCAGAGCCAGGATCACTTCTCTGCCTCCCCAAGCCCTTCTGCCAAGAGGGGACACCAACCCCACAGCTGTGAGGACACCAACCCCACAGCCGTGGGGACACCAACCCCACAGCTATGAGGACACCAACCCCACAGCTGTGAGGACACCAACCCCACAGCCGTGGGGACACCAACCCCACAGCTATGAGGACACCAACCCCACAGCTATGGAGGACACCACGTTGAACTGTTACAGCCCCACTTTGAACTTTTGCCTCCCACCATGTTTGGGAGCAATTGCCACCAACCCCAAACCCTCCCAAACACCCCAAGTGACAGGACCACCCGAGGGAGAGGGTGGCATCTCCTGTTCCAGGCAGTGGCCAGGAGCTGGCAGGTGCCACCTCCAGCAGCCATGGCAATCCAGCACCGGACTGCAGCTGGATTTGCCATGGCAGAACCACAATTCTCCCTGGCTGCTCCCCTGAAGTGATTCAGGTGCTGCTCCGCACCCCAGCAGCTCCAGGGAAGCACTCAGGCATACCAGGAGTGCAGAACAGGGATTTTAGAGAGTGCTCTTCTCTCCCCCAGGGCTGAGAGCCGACTGACACCCCTTCAGCAGCCCCACGGCAGGGATTCCTGACTGCATCCCTCTCTGTTCCTGCATAGAGAGGAGGAGGCAGGATCCAAACACGGCGTTGCCAGGCCACGGGCTGCCAGCAGCACCAGCGCTGGGGTCACTGTCTGACAGGCCTGCAGCACGGCTCTGCCACGGCCACCGCTCACCACACTGAGGCAGGAAACTCACAATACTGCTGCTCCCTCTTCCTAGCAACACCCAAAATGGCACGCGGGTGCTGTTTTAGTTCTTGGGGAAGGTGGCTTTGCACCCTGCCATCCCCTGCTTCAGAGCTGCATAAACCCCCGAAGCACTGGCAAAGGAACCACTAACAGGAGCTGCATGCAAGCTGTCCACCTTGCACAGGTCTGGCAGGGACGAGGGCGCTCCCAGGTGCGTGTGTGACAAAGCCCAGCAGAGAGTGAGCCTCGCACAGCCCCGGCCCATGGCGGGGAGCGGCTGCCACTGCTCCTGCTTCTGTTCAACAGGCACGGGCAGCCTCCAGCACGAGCCTGGCCCGGCCTCAGGTGACTTTCTGTGCGCGGAGGGTCTGCAGAGCCGCGCTGCCCCACCGAGCCACAAGCACAGCTAACGCTAATTAACAACCACATTACAGTCACGTGTCGAAAACTTTACACAGCAGGGGCCGAACTGAGTTGCTGCATATCATGCAAAAAAAAAAAACAACCGCGGCCCTCTTCGCTCCCAACTCCTCTCGG
Source organism: Passer domesticus (assembly GCF_036417665.1). NCBI lineage: Eukaryota > Metazoa > Chordata > Aves > Passeriformes > Passeridae > Passer > Passer domesticus. Next base: position 126,750,115 of record NC_087475.1, on the reverse strand, counting down.
CTGACTAAGAAATAAAAAAAAAAAAACACAGTAAAACCAGGAGGAGACAGGGAGGGACGTTCCGCGCGGCAGGGAAGGCGAGCGAACGCCTCCCGACCTGCCGGGTCCGGGGCACCGGGGCCGAGCCCCGGCTGCCACCGCGGGCAGGAGCAAAGCGAGGCCGCAGCGAGCGGAGGGAAGCACCGGGGCTCGCTCCACGCCTCCCCCGCGCAGGCCCGGCCCGGCCCGGCTCGGCTCGGCTCGGCCCGGCCCGCGCGGGGCCTCGCGGCGCGCCCGCCCAACGGCCCGGCCGCGCTCGCCTCCATTTTGCCCCGCGGCAGCGCCCAGCCCCGCAGGCCGCGGGCGGCGGCGCCGGGCCCGCCCGGAAGCGCGGGGAGCCGGGCACGCCATGGCGGCCGCCGTGTGTGTGTGCGCCCCCCCCCCCGCCCCGCCCGCCGCGCCGCGGCCCGCGCTCCGCCGCCCGCTCCGCGGCTCCCACCTCTTGGTTGAAGGCGTTCACGGCCTCCATGTCGGCGCTGGCGGCGGGGGGCGGCGGGAGGCGGGCGGGCGGTGCGGCGGGGCCGGTCGGGGCCCTCAGGGCGCGGCCATGATGGCGGCGGCCATGGCGGGGCTCGCGGGCAGCGCGCGGCCCGGGCCGACCGCGCGACGGGGCGGGGGCGCGGAGCACGCCGGGAGCGGCCGGGCCTCCTCCCGGCCCACGCGAGACGTTGGGCGGCAGCGATGGCGGCGCCACGTGACCGCCGCGCTCGCGCCGGCGCCATGTCGGCGCCGCCCCCGCTGCGGCGGGGAGAGAATGGCGGCGGCGCCGGTGCCCTCAGCCACCGGCACCGCTGTGGCGGCACGGCCCACAGGCGCCGCGGGTCCGCCCCTCAGAGCGGGCCCGGCTGAGCTCGGCTCGGTTCGTGTGAACTCGGCTGGGCTCGTGAGGTCGGACCGTCTCGGTTCGGCTCGGTTCGTGTGAACTCGGGCGAGCTCGGCTGGGCTCGTGAGGTCGGCCCGTCTCGGTTCGGCTGGGCTCGTCTAGGCTCGACGGGTTCGGTCGGACTCGGCTCAGATCGGCTCGGCCGAACTCGGAGCCGCTCGCTGCGTTCGGCTCAACTCGGCTGAACTCGGCTCTTCTCGGCTGAACTCGGCTCGGTTTAGCTAAGCCCGGCCCGGTTGGGCCCGGCTCGGTTCGGAAGCGCGGCCTTAGGGCAGCCCCGTGGGTGCAATAAAATTGAGCCGTGAAATGCCGAGCTTCGGGTCCTGTCAGCGCTTTTCTGTGGCGTGTAAGCGCGGGGTACTGAAGCCCGAGGAGGAATTATTGACTAATTAACTTTTTTTTTTCATTTTTTGGGCTTGCAATACGCCGGTTAAAAAAATTAAAAAATAAAACACAAATAAATAAATAAATAAATAAATTTTACTTTTATATATAAAAATGAAACACAAATAAATAAATAAAAAAAATTTACATTTATATGTAAAAATGAAACACAAATAAATAAATTTTACTTTTATATATAAAAATAAATATATATATAAATATATATGTATAAAATATATATATATTTTATATATATAAAAATATATGTATATATATATTTGTGTGTTTATATATATACACATACATTATATATACACATACATACATTTTTTTATATATATATATATATATATATATAATGTATATATTTGTATTGTATTTGAGGGAGGGAATATAAATCCCGTGCAGAAGACATCTCTTAGGCCAAAGATCAGAGATGATAAAGATGATTTCCTTGCTACTCTGGTGAAGCACCGACCAAACCCTGACCTGTGGCTTCTATTAAACATTCCGGGTATTGGGGAGCAAATAAAATAATTCCTGCCAGGCTTCACACCTTCAATTTCAAAGCTTTTTTTGTTTTTTTTCCCCCATTTTCTGCTGCTCCGCCGGTGCCCGCAGCCGCCAGGAGATGGCCCTGATGTCCGCACTAAAGAGGGAAAATACAATTTTTTCTCCCCAAACTGTGTCCGAGCAGTGCCAGCAGAAACCCGGGGCCGGTGTGTGAAAGAAGGCTTTGATCAGACTTCTCTGGCTGAAGAACAAAGCCCAGAACTTTTATTTTAATGCTTCTGTTTCCTGCTCAGGACAAATCAAATCAAACAAAATCCCCCGGTGTTGGGGGGACTGGTTTGTTTTTAAAAACAGAATAATCCCAGCGGCAGTTTGCAGAGATGGGGAGGAAAATAAAGATTATTTCTCGCTGGAAAAGTACTAACATCTATTCCAAATATAAATAATTCATAATTGTAATTATACACCAAATTTATTTAAAAAAAAAAAAAAAAAAAAAATCAAACTTTTCAACCTTTACTTTCCATCTTCTCCTCTCAATCCGTTACATCCCTATTAAAAAAATATTAAATTCCCCTAAATATTTAAAAAAATCTTTCTAATATTTACTCTAATAAACTTTTTCTGTACAATCTACAAATTTTCTAAAATAAAAACTAAAATTTCTAAAAAAGCTAATAAAACCCCTAACCCAAAAATAAACCCCAACATAAAAAATCCTAAATAATATTTTAAAAAAACATATAGATATATATAAACCAAATCCTTAAAAAATTCTCTAGCCCTATTATCTAAAACTTTCCATATAAACAAATTCAAAACTCAAGTAAAATTAAAAAATAACTTAAAAAAAGGCTTGAGCACCTCTGGGTTTTTTTTTTTTTTTTTTAATACTGAGCTGTCAGTGCATGACACACAGTAATGCATTTATATAATAATATAATATAATATAATATAATATAATATAATATAATATAATATAATATAATATAATATAATATAATATAATATAATATATATAATTAAATTATATATATAATATAATATAATATAATATAATATAATATAATATAATATATATTATATTATATTATATTATATTTAATTATCTATATAATTATATTATATATAAAACATAATTATATATTATATATTATACATTATACATTATACATAATATATATATTATATATAATTAATATAATATACAATATATAATATATATTGTATATATTATATATTAAATTTATATTATATTATATTATATTATATTATATTATATTATATTATATTATATTATATTATATTATATTATATTATATTATATTATATTATATTATATTACATTATACAGTGGTGTCAGTAATTACACACAGTGCCACGGTCCCTGCCCACAGCACCAGTTTTTATCCCTGCTTTACTTCCAGGATATTTTTCAGACCTGTTGCTGTGCTCTCAGCAGAAGCAGCATCCAAAATTCCCCAGCCTGTGTTCCTTTCAGTCAGAAAACCTGGTGAGAACGCAGAAACCTGTTCCATTTTCTCATTTAAAACATCATTTTTATATATACACACACACATAAACGCACCCACACACGCACACACTGCACCACGGCCACCAGGCAGATTTTTCCTTTGTGGTGTGCACAAGGATTCCTGCAGAGGATGATCATTTTTTGGGATTCAGGGCTGAATTAAATCATAGCAAACTGCAGAATGGCCTGGGAGGAACTTTTAGAGCCCATCCAGTCCCATTCCTGGTGCTTTCTGTGTGTATTTATATATATGTGTGTATATTTTTATATATGTATATATGTGTATATATATATATATATATATATATATACACACACACACATTCATATATAAGTATGTATATACATGTATATATATAAAAATATATATATTAAAAATTATATATATATATATATATATATATATATAATGTTTCATTTGCAAACCTCACTGCTTCAGCTCTGGTTGGGTTTTGGTTTTGGGTTGGGTTTTTGGTGTTTTGGTTGGGGTTTTTGGGGGGTTTTTCTGGGGGTTTTTGTTGTTGTTTTGGGGAGTGTTGTTTGTTGGTTTGGTTTGATTTTGGGGTTTTTTTGTTTGGTTGGTTTTGGGGTTTTTGTTTTTGGTTGTGTTTTTTTTTGTTGTTGTTGTTGTTGTTTTTTGTGTTTGTTTGTTTGTTTGTTTGTTTGTTTGTTTGTTTTCCCCAAGACATGCATTTCTGTGTTCTGATTTCCTGTGATTCCTCCATATCCACAAATATGGGTCATATTAGGAAAACATAGGGAAGCCTAGAGTGGATTCTAGGAAAAATACCTTGATGGTATTTAATAATTATTTTTTATTATTATTATAATGCAAGTACAGCTGGGAACATATTAATGCTGAATGCATGGGCTTGTAAATAAGATCTTTTATTTGGATATTTTGCTCAGCGTGGGGATTGGAACATGCCTCAGAAGTCATTCCTGCCAACATTTTGGGAAGATTCTTGGAGCTTTTGTGTATTTTTGACGTTTCACAGTTTGGAAAGCGACCATTTGGCATGGGCTGGGGAGATGTGTGCTCTGCTCCGAGTGACCCTGAGGCCTCCTAGCATCTTATTCAGAAGATTTAGCAGATGAAGCTCATGTAATTATGCCTTTTGTACACATTTTTGTGTTTTGGGGAAATGAGGCCTGAATCTGGCAAGGGGGTGGCTAATTTATTTACGTTGTTATTGGTTACCTGACTGCATAAAACCTTGGCTTTTGGTAGTCCAAACATTTCAGCAGTGGTGCTCAAGTGTAAAAATCATCCTGTGGCATTGCCAGGGTCACTTCTAAAAATAAACCTTTGTAAAAATTGACTGGTTTTAGATGTTAGGCTTTGTTTTTGTGCGGCTTTGCTCTGCCTAAAACCCACTTTCTCCATTTGTTTTAAGGTTCACTTAATCCACTTTTCTCAGCTGAGCTGTCTCTTATCCTGTTTTAATGTGTGTCAGGGGGCAGACTGAAGGGGTGCTGGTTCCAGGAGAGTAACTGGCTGGTAGAACTGGTTCCAGAAAAATAACTGGCTGGTAGAACCGGTTCCAGGAGAAGAACTGGCTGGTAGAACTGGTTCCAGAACAATAACTGGCTGGTATCACTTGTAACTGGCTGGTAGAACTGGTTCCAGAACAATAACTGGTTGGTAGAACTGGTTCCAGAAGAATAACTGGCTGGTAGAACTGGTTCCAGAACAATAACTGGCTGGTATCACTTGTAACTGGCTGGTAGAACTGCTTCCAGAAGAATAACTGGCTGGTAGAACCGGTTCCAGGAGAATAACTGGTTGGTATCACTTGTTCCAGAAGAATAACTGGCTGGTAGAACTGGTTCCAGGAGAAGAACTGGCTGGTAGAACTGGTTCCAGGAGAAGAACTGGCTGGTAGAACTGGTTCCAGAACAATAACTGGCTGGTAGAACTGGTTCCAGGAGAAGAACTGGCTGGTATCACTTGTAACTGGCTGGTAGAACTGGTTCCAGAACAATAACTGGTTGGTAGAACTGGTTCCAGGAGAATAACTGGCTGGTAGAACTGGTTCCAGAACAATAACTGGTTGGTAGAACTGGTTCCAGAACAATAACTGGCTGGTATAACTGGTTCCAGAACAATAACTGGTTGGTATCACTTGTTCCAGAAGAATAACTGGCTGGTAGAACTGGTTCCAGAACAATAACTGGTTGGTAGAACCGGTTCCAGAACAATAACTGGAGCTGCTGTCTGGTCCTGCTCCGTGGGTCCCTGTGGTCCCCTCCTGCTGACCCTGCTCCGTCCTGCTGGCCCCCAGAAAGCACATCCGAGCTGCATTTGGAGGTTTCCAGAGCTGGCTTTGCCACGGTGCCTCGCTGTGCTGCTTAATGACCCTCACTGTTAAAAATGTGTCTTGTTTTAGAGGCTGAATTTGTCTGGATTCAGCTCCCAAGCCCTGGATCTCATTACAGCCCTGTCTGCGGGCCTGTGCTCAGGCACACGCTGGGAGCAGGAGCCTCCTCCCTTTGCTGGACCAACGTCCTCCACTGGAAACTTCATTATTTAAATCTTCTTTTTCGCTCTCAGAGCTCTTTCCTGAATTTTCTGCCGTTTACCAACTCCTTGGCTTGTGGAGGTGCAGTTTTCCAGCTGGGGTTGCAGGAGGCTTGGATCCTTTAGCAGCCTTTTTTGTCTTCTTTCCCTTTTGAGAAGAAAAAAAATCCTTTTTCTTCTCGTTTTGCCTTAGTCCAGGGACCAAGATGTTATTTCTGACAGGCAGGAGGGCCCGCCCCTGCCTGAGTCACGTTATCTCTTCTGGCCACTGCCAGCAGACAGGGTCTGGAAGTGCTGTCAAAGCCGGAGTCCTCGTGAGTAATTCCTCTTCCCTGCCAAAGATTTCATGGCACGCAGTGCTCACCAGCCAGGTGGGTCGGTGCTGGTTCAAGGGGGAATGTGCTTGCTACAGAAACAGGTGCAGGAATGAAAAAACCCACTGGGTTTTGTAATAATCACCCTGGTGCTCAAACACGTCTGCCAGTGAGTCTGTAACCGTGTAAATATGCAAACCCAGAGCTGTATTTTTATCTCTCCTGTTTGCTTCTTCTTCTTTCTAGAAAGTCTGTCAGTAAAATATAAAAAAAAATAATAATTTGGATCATTCAGGAGCTCCCAGTTTTCCACTGAAGAATGTACAGGGATGTGTGGACTGGAACCTCTCTCCCCCTGAGGGTTTGAAGCAGTTCCCCCTGGAACCCCTGGGATCGGAGCCCAAGTGCCTGCAGCAGCAGCAGCCCAGTGGGAGCTGGGGGCAACAAACCCATCTCTGAACCCAGGGCACCAGGAGCAGAAAGAGCAACAAAATCTCACGGGAAATATGATTTCACCAACATTTTTTTTTTCTTTTCTGTTGAGGGGGAAGTTGGAACAATGGTCCCAGAGTTCCTCCTGCTTTGTGTTCCTTGAACCAAGGTGATAGGGGGCTTGAGATTGTGGGTAACTCTCCTGAGACTGAAAAACAAGCAAGAAAGGGAAAATTAACTTGGGAATAAATGGGAGCAGGGAGCCTCTGGAGGAGCTGCACCCCAGCCAGGAGCAGGGTGTGGAAAGGGAAAGTTCCTGGGCTAAAACACAGTGGGATGCAAAGGAGCTCTCTTGGTTTCTACAGAGACGGGGCAGCTGAGGGGCATTTTAAAAGGTTTTATTCCATTTTCAGCCTCGGTGAACAGTGAGATTCGAGAGATGTAAAACTCAGTGCCATTCCATCAGAAGCCAACTCAACACTCCTCACCGTTTACATACAAATATACCAAGCCATATAAACTTCCCATGGACTTTAAAGATCCTTCACAAGCCCAGGTCCCACAGAGCCGTGGGAGGGGGGCTCTGCAGCGTGGGGAGCAGCCCCAAAAAGCAGCAGAGTGTCCCTGTGAAATGCACATTCCGGGTTTGTTTCCAGGTTTGTTTCCAGCTGGGGGTTCCTGTCCCGGCTCTGATGCTGCAGCCCAAACCCCCCCTTTGGAGCAGAGAGGCAGGAATTTGCTCTTCCCCTCCTCTGGGAGCTGTCCTGACAGCTGAGAGCAGCCAGAGAGCTTTTGCTGACACGCCCTGAACTGGAACATCTGGAGAGCAGCGTGGCTGTGCTTTCCCTGCGGAGCATCCCCAGCTCAGGAATGTTCTCCTCCTGCAGCCAGCCACAGGCACTGACCCCGGGGCACGGTGCAAGATGTTAGCCAGGCTCGGGATAACTCATCCCGGGGGAGTCTGGGTGGGATGGTGCTTTTAGACCACGGCTGTCTGTCCGGGCTGTTACACAAACCGAGCAAAACCCTTTTACAGCAAATACATGCACTGAAATCAATAAAACTCTCAGATTTGGTGGCTGTGCCAAGGGGGTTCTCCGTGCTTTAGAGAGCAAGTGAGCTCTGCCAGGCCGCCCCTCCTGGTCCTGCAAGGGAAGTGTGGCCCAAGTGTCCCTGTCCCAGCAGACTGGCACGTGTGGCACCCTCAGGAATAAACCAACACTGAATTTTTTATGTGGAAGTGGTGCGGGTGACAGAAAGGATTTCGGTGTAACTAATAAGCACATTTCTCCTTTTTTTTGGGGGGGGGCGTTCAGCCCAGTTAGTCCTTCTTTTAAGCATGCCAAGGAAAAACCTTGAGATTAAATACTTGTTGATTGCAATATGTGTGGAATAATGCCAAGGGCAGGGATTCCTTCCACTATCCCAGGCTGCTCCAAACCCTGTCCAGCCTGGCCTTGGACACTTCCAGGGATCCAGCCACAGCTCCCCTGGGCACCCTGTGCCCACCCTCCCAGCATTCCTAATTTAGCACTGGATCTGTTAATTTGGAGCTGGTATTGCTGCAGAAATGCTTCATGGGTGAACAGAGGGCAGAGTATTCACCTGTAAATAACTGCACACCCCACAGCTGGGCTTGCCAGCCTTGGATGTGGAGCCCAGAGCAGGGGAAGGTGCACCCAGGGACCTGAGTGCAGCAGGCTGGCTGTGACTTGTGAATGAGCCTTGCAAACCTCACCAGCAGCAGCTCTGTCCCGGGCACACAGGAAAACGCTTGGAAAACGAATGTTTTCATTCTGCAAAGCACCCGGATGGATTTTCATAGCTGGGTACCAGACTGCGTTCATGCCAAGGATTTTTAAGCTGATTTTCCAGCTGCTCGTTCAGCCAAACAAAGTCTCTTGTGCTTAAACAAAACGTGGGGGTCTTTGTTCAGGGGGGAATCCTGCTCTGGTCACATTTCAACAAGGTGTTTGGAATATTTCTTGCAAGGAAGCATGTGAATATCTGCTTTTTTTTGGATTGAAAAAAAACACCCCTTGCTAGAGATGCAAGCACACAGCCAGTCCTGGGCTGGGCTCTGAGGAATTTGGATATTTTCTCACCTGTTGCAAGAAAAAGGAGGAGGGTAAGGAGACAGAACTGCACATTTTTGGGGTGTCTTGTCCCTGTGGTGTGGCACTGGCAGGAGGGTTGGGAGCAGCAGCAGTCCCTCCTGGGGGGTAAAGCTGTGTTTCAAGCCCATCTTTACCCTCGCCAGACTCCTGGACATCCCTGGCACCTGGAGAGGGTTCCCTTCTCCACTGCTGCCCCTGTTCTTGTGGCAGGGCCAGCAAACGGATTCTCCTCCGCCTGAGCTCAGGGGTTCCAACACCACAAACCCCTCAAAAATTATCTAAGAACAAATATACTCTCACTTCAAAAAAATCTCCTTTAAATTAATTTAAACTCTTTAAAAATCTGAACCCCAAATATTACAAAATTAAACAGCTGTCAAAACAACCCCCCCCAAAAAAACCTCAAACCGAAAACCTGCAAAAAAACACCAATTATTTTAAAGCAGGATGAGATAACCTGAAAAGCACAAGCACCAACATTGACTTTCTCTTTTTTCAGCCTATCAGCACCAAGTCAGGGTGTCATCTCCTGTGACCTGGCTGAAGTCAGCATTTACCCACTGCCTGCAAAAGGCTGATGTGGCAGGGAAATGTTGAATTGCCACCTTTAATCTGACCAGGACAGGATGTACTCCGTGCCCTCCTGCAGCAAAATTTTGAGTTCCCAGCAAGGATTCAGGGGATTGAGCCCAGGGGCCTCAGCCTCCCTCTGTAAAACTCCCAGTCCACAAGCCAATAATCCATTTTACTGCAGGGTTCTGAAAGGCTGGAGATGGCAAAGGACAATGCTCTCGGGGTGACTCTGAATTTCTCTGCTTTCCTGGGAATAAATCAAGCCCTACATTATTTTTTAGCAGCTTGTTATTACAGCTTTTGCAGCCCGAAGACAGACTACTGCCTTTAATTCATTAGTAATTTCAACAGTTAATCAGGAAGTGTCATTACCTAGAAAGTCTGCAGCTCAAAATAAAGCGTGCTGGAGTTAAATTTGAATCGGAGCTCGGCCAGAAATGAATGCAGCCTTTGATCCCCCTTTCATCCAGACTGCACCCTGATGGGCACAGCTGGACAGGATGGGAATGGTGAGGAGGCAGGGCTGGCCTGCTGAAAGGATACTGGCAACTCATTAACTCCTGCAGCTCAGGCAATTAAAAGGAAATATTCGCTGGCTTCTTTCAGAGCTCTCCTCCTGCTCGCTGCAGTGGAGGTTTCTCGCCAGTTTTATTTTTGAAGGAGGCTGGTTTTCAGGTGTTTGACTGCAAAGCACACCATTAACATCTGTTTCACCCTCCCCAAACCACAGTTTTGTCAGCCCAGACAAAGGCGCCCGGCGCTGCCTGCCTTCCTCTGAAGGGATATTCCTGTAGGCAGGGGGAGAGTCTGGCTCCAGACCCTCTGAGCACAGCCGTATGTTTAAATAAAACAGGATGCAGGCTCTTCCCAGCTCTGGAGCAAGCTGTACTTTCCACTCTCCCAGTGTAGCTATCTTCAGCACAGCTTTTTTTTTTTTTTTCCCCTTTTTTCACACAGAGCAATGTTGTTAATCCCCTCCCATGTGCCCTGCTGGCCAGAGGAGCGGAGGCACAGAGCCAGGCTGTGCACAGAGCCACCCTGCCGTGCCACTCTCCTCACCTGTGCCAGCCCCTGCTCGCCTTCCCTGCAGACACAGGGGCAGCCCTGGCACCTTCCCTCTCCAGCTCTGGTGGGGGAAACCTCACTGGGGCTCTGTCCTGGACGGGTCCTGCCCGATTCCAGCCCAGCTGCCATCTGCTCGGGCAGGGGGCATGATCCCGTGTCCCTGCTCCTTGCCACAAGGCACAAACCAGGCCAGGCCAGGTCAGAGGAGATCCAGACTCCTGCTTTAGGTGGCCGTGTGCTGTCATGCTTGTAGATGTACCCAGAGCACGCAGTGAGAGGCAGTGTCCTCTGGGTGGCAATGGCAGTGTAAATGGCAGTGTCCTCTGGGTGACAATGGCAGTGTGCTCTGGGTGGCAGTGTGCTCTGGGTGACAATGGCAGTGTGCTCTGGGTGGCAGTGTGCTCTGGGTGACAATGGCAGTGTGCTCTGGGTGGCAGTGTGCTCTGGGTGGCAGTGGCAGTGTAAATGGCAGTGTGCTCTGGGTGACAATGGCAGTGTGCTCTGGGTGGCAGTGTACTCTGGGTGACAATGGCAGTGTGCTCTGGGTGGCAGTGTGCTCTGGGTGACAATGGCAGTGTGCTCTGGGTGGCAGTGTGCTCTGGGTGGCAGTGGCAGTGTAAATGGCAGTGTGCTCTGGGTGACAATGGCAGTGTGCTCTGGGTGGCAGTGTACTCTGGGTGACAATGGCAGTGTGCTCTGGGTGGCAGTGTGCTCTGGGTGACAATGGCAGTGTGCTCTGGGTGGCAGTGTGCTCTGGGTGACAATGGCAGTGTGCTCTGGGTGACAATGGCAGTGTGCTCTGGGTGGCAGTGTGCTCTGGGTGGCAGTGGCAGTGTAAATGGCAGTGTGCTCTGGGTGACAATGGCAGTGTGCTCTGGGTGGCAGTGTACTCTGGGTGACAATGGCAGTGTGCTCTGGGTGGCAATGTGCTCTGGGTGACAATGGCAGTGTGCTCTGGGTGACAATGGCAGTGTGCTCTGGGTGGCAATGTGCTCTGGGTGGCAATGTGCTCTGGGTGGCAATGGCAGTGTAAATGGCAGTGTGCTCTGGGTGACAGTGGCAATGTGCTCTGGGTAACAGTGGCAGTGTGCTCTGGGTGACAATGGCAGTGTGCTCTGGGTGGCAATGTGCTCTGGGTGGCAATGTGCTCTGGGTGACAGTGGCAGTGTGCTCTGGGTGACAGTGGCAGTGTGCTCTGGGTGGCAATGTACTCTGGGTGGCAATGGCAGTGTAAATGGCAGTGTGCTCTGGGTGACAGTGGCAGTGTGCTCTGGGTGGCAGTGGCAGTGTGCTCTGGGTGGCAGTGTGCTCTGGGTGGCAGTGGCAGTGTGCTCTGGGTGGCAGTGTGCTCTGGGTGACAATGACAGCGTGCTCTGTCCGCTCCGCTCCACCCGCCGGGCTCTGAGCAGCGGCGGCAGCGCGGGTCACCGCAGCTCGGCCCGCTCCGCTCCGCCCGCCCAGCTCCGCTCCGCTCCGCCCGCCCAGCTCCACCCGCTCAGCTCCGCCCAGCTCCACCAGCTCCACCCGCTCGGCTCCGCCCGCCCAGCTCCGCTCGGCTCGGCTCCGCCCCGCCCCGCGGTGCCTCAGCCGCCGCCGCGCTGCAAGTTCGGAGCGCGGCCCGCGGGCGCGGAGCGCAGCGGGCGGGCGGGCGGGCAGAGCGGGCATGCCGGCGGCGGCGGGCGATGGGCTCCTGGGCGAGCCGGCGGCCGTGGCGGCGGGCGGGGAGGCGCGGCGGGCGGCGGCGGACGGCGGCTCCTTCCTGGCCGCCTGGCTGAGCGCCGCCGCGCCCCGCGAGCGGCTCCGCGACTTCCAGCACACCAAGAGGGTCGGCAACTACCTGATCGGCAGGAAGCTGGGAGAGGGATCCTTCGCCAAGGTCCGCGAGGGGCTGCATGTGGTCACCGGAGAGAAGGTACCGCCGCCCCCGGGAGCCCCCCGGGGCAGAACGGGGCAGAACGGGGCAGAACGGGGGGCTGGCTGGTGAGCGGGCTGCGCTCAGTCCCTGCCGGCCGGGAGGGTGAGTCCCGGGAGGATGGAGGAGCCCCCCAGGGAGGATGGTGGAGCTCCTTGGGCAGGATGGAGTAGCCCCCCAGAGAATGGAGGAGCCGCTTCTGAGGTGGAGGAGCCCCCCAGGAGGATGGTGGAGCTCCTCCGGCAGGATGGAGTAGCCCCCGGGAGGATGGAGGAACGCCCCGGGAGGATGGAAGAGTTTCCTCTGAGGTGGAGGAGCCCCGCGTGAGGTGGAGGAGCTCCTAGGAAGGATCGTGGAGTTCCTCCGGCAGGATGGAGTAGTCCCCGGCAGGATGGAGTAGACCCCCGGGAGGATCGTGGAGCTCCTCCGGAGGATGGAGTAGCCCCCCGGAGGATCGTGGAGCTCCTCCGGAGGATGGAGGAGCCCCCTCGGCTCCCGGCGTCCCGCTCCTGCCGTCCCCAGCTTCCCGCGGCTGCAGCCTCGCCTTCCTCTTGCGCTGCCTTGTCCTGTCTGCTTTTCCTCCAATTTCAACATTTCCCCCCCTTTGTTTGCTCACTTTTCCCGGCGAGAAGAGCGGGTTTTGGCGGCGCTGGTGCTGCTGGTGCAGCGCTCGGCAGATGTGCTCGGAGATGCAGCTGGGATGGCTCTCCCCGCCGTGCTGCTCGGCTCGGTTTTGGGCTTTATCCAGAGCCCTTCGGCAGAGCCTCCTGCCCATCAGCAGGACAGGGTGGCAGCGGTATCAGGGCGGTGAGCCCGGCGAGGATGAGCCCCCCGAGCCCCCAGCACAGAGTTGTGCTGCTCTTGTTTAGCCTCACAACTTCCAAGTGATGCGAGGAGCGGCTGAGGGAGCTGGGAAGGGGCTGGAGCCCCAGGAGGGGCTGAGGGAGCTGGGAAGGGGCTCAGCCTGGAGAAAAGGAGGCTCAGGGGGGACCTGGTGGCTCTGCACAGCTCCTGCCAGGAGGGGACAGCCGGGGGGGAACAGGGACAGGAGGAGAGGGAACAGCCTCAGGCTGGGCCAGGGTGGACATCAGCAGGAATTTCCTCATGGAAAAGGGTTTTAAACAGTGGAAGGGGCTGCCCAGGGGAATTTGGAGTGCCCATCCCTGGAGGTGTCCCAGGAATTCCTGGAGGTGGCACCCAGCGCTCCGGGCTGGGACTCGGTGTCTCTTCCAGCCCCGGCGACTCTGGGATTCTGTGGGCTCTGGGATTCTGCCTCTCCTGTATCCTTCACAGAGGATTCCCTCCCAGCAGGGTCGCTGCTGGAGCCTCCCCGGGGCGGTGGGGCTGTGCTGGTGTCGTTCCCTGTCCCTGATGGCATTCCTGCAGCTATTTTTTCATTCCGGTAAATTTGTCACAGAGAGGAATTTAACACGGGGCTCTGAGAATCTCATCGTGTGAAAAAATGATAAGGTTTGTGAATATTGTCGTGTAGGAATGCAGAAAAAAATAATAAATAAATGTTGCTGTGCTCTGTTACCAAGCGTGTGCTTCTCCTTGGTAACAGAAGCATCCAATGATCCTGCGGTTGATAAAAGGCACATGCACACACACGTCCTCCCCACCTCCACGTTTTGGGTTTGCTACATTTATCTCAGTCTGTTAGGAGGGGAAAAAAATAAAAAAGAGCCACCACACACCCCTCAGTCTCAGCTCCCAGGTCTGCTGCCTGATTCGGGTTTTTTTCTCCCTCGGTGTCTCGAATAGCACACGCTGTGACAAAGTGACAAGCAGAGCTCAGCCAGTCACTCTTCCTTCCTTCCTGCCGAGCCCTGTCCATCCCTGGGGGCAGGCAGGGACATCTCTGAGCCCTGTCTGACCCGACCCTGCCCTGTGGCACTTCCAAACTGTCCCCCTCCCAGGAATCCACCTCCTCCAGCCCAGCTCTTTGTGGATAAGCTGGAGTTAGGGGTGGGAGAGAAGAGTTATTCAGGATTTGTCCCTCTGAGCGAGGTTCCTCCCTCTCAGCCCTGGGGGAGTGCTTCCCATCCCACTGAGGATTCCACCCTCTGCTCTCCTGGGCACATTTCATGGTGTGGTCCAGTCAGAGGAGCTGGGATGAGCCCCCCATGGAGCCCTCCACAGGGGGAGAAGGGGAACATCTGCTCCTTCCTTGCAGGGCAGGAGGCTGAGCCTCCAGGGCTGGGCATGGTGGCATGGGGACACAAGTGCCTGCTGGCCACAGAGCAGGGGTGGCCTCCTGGGAGGAGGCTCTGGGGGCACAGAGCCCTGCTCCTGGCTGTGGATTTCAGCCATTCCTTGGGCATTTCCACCAGAGCATCCTCCCGTGCCATCCATCCATCCATCCATCCATCCATCCATCCATCCATCCATCCATCCATCCATCCTCTGCTGCCAGCAGAGCATCCCTGCTCTCCGGCACCAGGCTCTTCCCTTCCTGCTCCCATTCCCACCTTGCTCCTCCCAGGAAGGGAAGCTCACTCCTGAAGAGCCTGATGCTGTCCCCACTTCCATGGCCCGGGGCAGATTTTTGTCTGTAAAGCCACTGCTGAGATGAGGGCATTGCCTAAATCCAATAGGATTGCCCTAAAATGAGTGCAAAGCAGAGTTTTGCTCATGCTGAGCCAAAGGCATTGCCCAAATCCAAGAGGATTCCCTGAAGCAGAGTCTTGCCCTACTGTCTGTTCTGGCAGAGCCTGGGCCCTTGGGGTCACTGAAATGTCACACTTGAGTCGGGGGGGCCCAACAGGTTTGGATTTGCAGCAGACTTTAGCAACCCTGGAGGAGCTAATGCCTCAGAAAATGGTGTGTTTGGGGAAGAAATCCGTGGATTAACATCCCCCAGCCAGGCTGGGATCCATGGCCCTGGCTGCAGGCATTGTGCAGGCTCCAGGTGATGCCAGGCGGGTGCCAAAAATCTGCCATGCCCTCCCCCTGGCATTCCTGGGAGCTGCAGAGGATGGGAGGGTGTTCTGGGGGCCAGGCTCCTCCAGCAGCTGCCCTCGGGGTGACCTGTGTGGGATGGGGCTCAGCAGCTCCTGCCAGCTCAGGAGGGTGAGCTGAGGTCAGGTTTCTAAACCTTCCCTTCCCAGGTTGCTAAACCTTTCCTTCCCAGGTTTCTAACCCTTTCCTTCCCCAGATTTTTAAACCTTCCCTTCCCAGGTTGCTAAACCTTTCCTTCCCAGGTTTTTAAACTTTCCCTTCCCAGGATTTTATCTCTGGGCTCCAACCCACACCTCTCACGGTGCTTCTGGTGGTTTCTGCTGCCACAGTGGTATTTTTTTTTATTTTTATCTTTTTTTTTTGGCATGTTGTCGTTTCCTGGGCTTGGAAAAGCCCTTGGTGGGGCAGGAGAATGTCGGGCAGATTGTTCTTCCCGTGGCTTTGGAATGGAGCACAGCAGCTGTGATCTGACATTTTGGGGTAAAGGGCTGATTTGTCAGCTCCACTCAGGCAGCCTTCAGTGCTAATCCTAAGGCAGCACAGCTCCTCTGTGCAGAGTTTGGCTTTAAATTGTGAGAGAGATGTGTTTGGGTGACTTTGGGAGCCTCTGTACTCTTGGATTGTTCCAATCATTCTCTGGGTGATGGGGATCTGGCAAGGAGATCTCTCTCCTTTAGAAAGAGAGATATTTTTTATAAAAAGAGGTGTATTTTTAGAAAAATGCACTCATTTTCTGCATTCTTGGGGAGCTGAGAGCAGTGGTGGGGTGGTGTGAGGCTGTGTTATCACACTCTGTTATCTGTCCTGTTACCCCAGTGACTCTGAGCAGCACTGTGGAGTGGCAGCACACTGACAATCCACTGAGCCAAAGTTCCTGTAAGCAAACCTGAGCCAAGATTATGTGGAACTGCTTTTAGGTGTAATCTTTGGCACCACAAAAAAGAAAAAAAAAAAAAAAGAAAAGAAAAAAAAAAAAGAAAAAAAAAATCACTGAAGCAAATTGACTCATTTGATTTCTCATCCAGGGAAAACTTTGTTTATAATTTCCTTCAGTGCTATTGTTGAGCTGGAACAAGGTGCTTTTTTAGTTACACTTAGTCAAGAGCCTTTCAGCAACAGTGGGAAGCAGTGGCTAAAAATACAATTTACCAGTTTTGCTATGGAGGCAAAGCAATTAATATTAAAAGTGGCCTTTTCACTGAAGAGTTCACGTTCAGAATGCATTTCTTTATTAAAGAGGCAGAGAAAAAAATGCAAAGAAAAGGCACATTTGAGCCCCCCCCCACGAGGTGCAGAGCAGCCTCCCTGCAGGGACCTGGAAATGCCTCTTTGTGGCACAGAGTTAATTTTGCCAGGAGTAAATTGGCCCTTTCCCTGCCTGTTTCACCACAGGTTGTAGGGAAAGGAGACTTGCTGGCTTTGGGGTACATCCCCACGTACAGTTCTAGGATCTGTGCCTCTGTCTTCACCCTTCCTGAGTTTTGGGGTGTCACTTTCAAACCATCCTGCCAAGCACCTGGGTCAGCAGGCTGCCTCACTGCAGGCAAAAGTTGATTTTCCGGTGTGCTTGCAGGCTTTTCAGTCCCACCTTTTCCTCCTCCATCCCTCCCTCCCAGGGGTTGTGAGCTTGCAGGTGAAACTGTGAGACCTTCGTTGCTGTCAGGGCATCAGAGGATTGCAATTTGAAATTTGATCTTTTCCTTCCTGCAGTGGTACTTGTACATCAGCTTCCTGGATGGGTTTGTTGTGTTTAGTTTGTCATTTTATCTTTACCTGTTCCTCAACACATTTTCTCTCCATCCAAAATTTTTTTTTAAATCTTATTTTGAAAATCTCTGTCTGTGAATCCACAGGGTGGCTTTTTCCAGGATCTGTTCCCCTTTATTAAACAGCTGCCAGCTGTGGCACCTGCCTGATGTGCCACCCTCCATCACAGGCAGCGAGGAGACAAAGCCAGGCTGTTCCTGCAGCCTGCATCTGGGCATTCCCTTGCTCCTAGGTGTTGGCTTTCGCAGCTTTTCTGGTTTTTGTGCCGGAGTTTGTGCTCCGTGCAGCCCTGCAGGAAGGTTCTGGAGAGCAGGATGTGTCACTGTGGCGTTCCTGCCAGGTGAGATGGAGCAGAAGGCACAGTGGAGCTGATGTGCTGCCAGCTGCTCAGTCTGGGGAACAACCAGGTGAAAATTGGGTTTACAGCCGTGCTCTTCCCTCTGTCCCTGTCCTGTGAGGAGCAGGAATGAGCGGGGCTGGGCCAGGAGCCTGCTCATTTGTGCACAGTCTGACTTGCAGAAAGGTTCCCTTCGTGTTTTCCATCAGGCAGCTCCTTCTGCAGTGAGCTGAATGGATGCACATGTGGCACTTCCTTATCCTCTTGAGATAATCTGCTTCCAGGTTTGCTCTCAGCAGTTCTGAGGATGCCTCCTGTCAGCAGTGTGCTGCTTTTTTTTTGTTGCCCTTGCAGGATGGAGTGGTTTGGGGTTGAGCTGACACCGGGTGACGCTCACATCTGGATCCCTGCATTTGTTCCTGCAAGTCTGGTGGTTTTAACTGGTTTGGTGGAGCTGTGTGCCCGTCTCCAGAGGCACGTGCTGCCTGTGAAAGTCCTGGCAGTGTCTCCTGTGGCAGCAGTCAGCTGCAGGCTGCAGCTCCTGGCGTTTCAGCAGGCGCAGCATCTCTGCCCCAGGAGCTGGGAAAGGGGAGGTTATTGAGGATGTAACCCTGGCAGGGGGGCAGTGCTGGCAAACCTTGTGCTGCCTGAGTTGGGGCAGCCTGCCTGAACCCCGAGCTGCTCAGAGCAGTGGCACAGAAATGAGCTGAACGTTTCTGAACAGAAAGGAGCTGGGGGTTCACAGCTGGCTCTGCTGCTCTTCCAGGGCATGGAGAGGCATCCAAGCTGCCCAGGGCTACAGATGCTGCTGCTTTGGACATGTAGGACCAAGGAAAAATGTGTTTTGTGGGGTTTTCTTCTCAGAGAGGCTGGGCAGGGGCACTGTGTCAGCCCACCTGCCCCCAAAGCATCTCCTGCTGGTCCCTGAGCTGTGATCTGGGCTCTGGCAGAGAGCAGGGTCAGACCTCATCCTCATGGAGAGGGCCTGGGAGGAGCCACCCCGGGGAAACCACCCTGGAAAAATTCACAAAGGCTGACCAAAGTCTCCCTTCTGTGTCAGTGTTTGCTCTGGGTTCAGCACCTTTGGTGCTGCACCCATGGTGCTTCTCATGTGCCATGTGAGATCAGAGCACAGCGAGGAAAACCACTGCAACAAAGAGAACTAAAAAAAGCCAAGTTATATAAAATAAAGTTCCTTTGCTCTCTGTCTGTTGTGGAAGATTGTCATGGAAACATTTTTTTTTTTCAGAGAATAAATTCGTTTTCTGTGAATAATGTCCACAGAGCTGAGGGAGAGAGAGCGTATTATTTATGTAGAAAATCTTCACTGGAGACACCTTTTTCCTGGCTCCTGACAGTTGTAAATGTTTTATCTGCTGTGTTCTAAATCACTACAAAGGAGGGTATTACCTGGGCCTCAAGAGCAGGGGCTCAGGGGATGGGCTTGTTGGTTTTTTCTCTTCCCTAAAGCCAGAGAGCTGAGCTGGCATTAAATCAGGGGCACTTGGCCTTCCTTAACTCAGGGGTTTTTAATGGGAAACACACCCCACGAGCAGGGAGATGGGAAGATGTTGGCTGCCACGTTAGGAGGGTGAGTTATGGCTCATTTTCCCTGAGCAAAGTCTGCTGCTCCCACCTTGAGTTTAGAGCTTTCCTGCAGTGCTTTGGCCTGTCAGTCTTTCCTTAGGAACAGGGGTCAAAAAGCTCTTTTTTTGAGAAAACAGGGAGATTTCTGCAAGGCAAACCCATCTGTCCCAGGCACTTGGAGACAAGAGTGCTCCTTGCAGGAAATGTCTCCGGCCTGGAGGCTGGTTTTGACAGGGATCTGCAAGGATTTCTCCTGGAAGCTCTCCGTGCATCCTCGTGGATGTCTGTGCCTGGCTTTCTGCCACCACTGCTTCCATCAGCCTCTGCATAATCTCTCTTGACTCGAGCAGATATCCTGAGAGGCCAGGGAGGCAGAAATGTGCAGCTCTCCCTCAGGGCTGCCCCATTCCTCAGCTGGCCAGGAGGGCACTGGAAGGTTGCTGGGAGTGATTTCTTTCTGCCACAGGCCAGACAGGTCCCCAGCGTGACCCCCTCAAGATAAGCCACAGCCAAGTTCCTCCCCATGGACGGGGCTCCTGCTCCCCAGGCAGTCTCTGGAATCTGTGCCTGGTGCAAATTCTGCTGCTTTGGACATGTAGGACCAAGGAAAAACGTGTCTTATGGGGGTTTCTTTTCAGAGAGGCTGGTCAGGATATGTCTGTCTGTCCCTGTTTGGACAAGGAGGAGCAGAAGATGAGAGGGAAAGGCTCTATGGAAACAGGGAAGGATAATCACCATTGCCCATGGAACATGGCACAGAGCTCCCCATGAATGTGATGTGAGGTAACAAAATGTTGAAGAGGAGCAGCCTGAGTTTGCCCAATTTACCTTTTGGGATGTGCATTTTCATTTTGTTCAAGAGCTTTCTCTTACCAGAAATCTCTCCCCCATGCAAGTGCTTGCAGGAAATCATCAAGTCAGTGCTTGGCATTCTCTTAATTAAACATTTTGAGCTTCAGTCAGTACAGCTAACAGCTCTAGGACCTCAGAGTGTTCTGAAGCTCTTCTCAGAACTCTTTCCAAAACTTCAGCATAATTTTTAATTGCTGGATACACCGGAAGTGGATAGAGCACCCTAATAATAGCCCCCAGTGCCTTGGACAGGTGTGATTAATACCTTCCCTTACCTACCTGGCACATCCTGCTTATGCTTTTGGGGATTATGTTTCAGTTGGCTGTGGCACCCAGAGGCTTTAGGTTCATTTGCTTATCTGAAGTCCTCCTGAGTCCCTTTCTACCCCTTTCTGTCGTGTTTGGGCTGCAGGGCATTGGTGGGATGCTGTTTTCATCCCCTGGCAATCGGATTCTTTCCCTCCAGGCTAGCAGGACTCCGAAGCACATGAGTGAATGTACTCAGAGCTGGAGGAGTTTCTGTGTCTCCAGGGGCTGATTCCCAGCTTTCCTGGCTGGCTCTGCCTGCTGGGACATTTGTCCTGCCTCGTCTGCAGCAGCTGGGCTCGTGCACTGCTGCACCCCAAACTCTTGGCTTAAAAGAAAATATCTCAGCAGCGGTGACTCCTCCCTGCCTTTCCTGATTGCAGATTTTACTACAGCCAGAGCAGATGCTGAAACACCCTTTTCTGCAGTGCTTTATTTCCTAAGATGCTGGAACTTGCTGTATAAAAGCCCCACATTCCTTTACTGCTCTGTAAAATTTGCTAAGCTGTAGCAGTTAGAGAAAAGAATAAACTCTACCCAGAGAATGAAATTGGCATTTTCTAGTCCTTGGATTCGGTTGTGATGAACAACTTGTTCTGTGCCTGGCTGGGTGATTGCCCACAGTGAGATGTCCTTGGAGGGGTTGATTTTGGGACTGTGCTGACAATTGTGCAGGCTCCAGAGTTAGGTCTGTTTAGTGTGATTTGAATTGGCCACCCAAAATCACCAGCTGCTTTTGAAAAGGGAGCTCAGATTCTTGTGGCGAGAACAGTGGTAAACACAAAGCGAGCTGCAAGTGAAGCCAGACAGCTATGGCTGGAAATAAGAGAGGAAAGAAACTGGATTTATTGCTGCCTTGGGCAGCAATACAAGCCCAAGAAGAAGAGCAAAAAAGAAAAAAGCTGGAGATGGACTTGCAGCACTGATGGCTGCAAAATATCCCTGTGGTCTGGCTCTTTGTGTCGTTCTCCTGGCTGAGGTCAAACTGGGCAGTAAAGGTTTGTGATTTGGGTGCAGAAGCCCAAGTTTGTGATTTGGGTGCAGAAGCCCAAGTTCTCTTTGCCTGTGCCCCAAGCTGCAGCTCTGAGCTGCCTTGGCATGGGCAGGATGCTCCAGGTCCTGGCACCATGGCAGGCAGCTCTGCCAGAAGGAGACCCTGGGGGAAAAAGAAATAAAGGAAAAAACAGGAGGAAAAAGGCAGGGGGCTGTCCCTCCAACAGTGAAATAGTCCCTCTGACAGTTGGAGTTGCTTCTCTGGTGCTGTGCTGGTCTCCTGGCCAAATCCCTGGGTTCTTTTTCCAGCCAGTTCCTCTCAGCTGAGCTGAGCTCCCTCTGGCAGGAGCTGCCTCCCTCTCCGGCTGAGAGCTCGCAGGAGGGAACAAGCCAAGCTGCTGGGTGAGTGGGGAGAGCTCTTCCAAAGCCCTCCAAATGTCACACCCCGGTTTTGCAAGGCCATCCCCTGTTCTCTGCAGGGTTAAACCTGTCAGAACATTATCAGCCGAGCTGGGGCCACTGCATGGAAGTGCTCCTGCAGCTGTTTTTGCAGGAATCTGACCTGGGCACTGCTCAGGAGCTCAGAGAGTGAGGGAAGCAGCTGTGCTGCAGAGCTGGACTGGCCTCTGGGCAAGCAGATCCCTGCAGGAGCACGGCTGGGATTTTCCCAGGTGTTGCTTGGATGGCTTGGACTTCTTCTCACTGGGCACCCGGAGGTTCCTCCTGCCCCCAGCAGCAGGTCTGGGAGCTGCCCAGCAGGAGCTGCTGCCTCCTGCATGGCCACAGGCATGGGGACACCCCCAGGACGAGTGTGACCCCCTTCCCTGCCTCGTGGCAGCTCCACACTGCTGACAGAGGGCATGCAAGAGGTGTCATCTCTGCTGGCAGCGGCTCCCAGATCTCTCCAGGCAGCGCTTGGTCCCCGAAGCTGTCTCTTCCCAGGTTTATTTTTTCCCCCGGGGGCCTTGCTGTGAGTGTTTCTGTGCAGTTTGGTGGCAGGCAGCTCCAGCCTCCCCAGCAGGAGCTGGCAGTGTCCCCGTGCCCGTGCCTGGGGGACACGTGCTGCTCCCTGCCTGGGCACACGTGGAGCTGCTGGCCCTGCCCTAGCCCAGGCTCCTGCAGGCTCTAGCCCAGCCTGGAGGGCTTTTTGGAGAGGAGCAGCAGTTGCTCATCTGATGTGTCACAGCAGAACCTTCAGGAAAGTAATTCATTCCAACAGTGTAATTCTAGGACTCAGGAACCAAAAATATGGGCTATTACTCATCTTTGTATCTCATAACACAGAATAACCTGAGCCATTTATCTATTTACACAGCAGAGCTTTAGCCAAAAGCAGAATGTCAAGAGCCACTGTTGCTACATATTGAGAGTAATTGCTTGCTTTATCATTTATTTTTTTATTTCTGTGCCAGTGTTGGCCAGGAACTCAAGTCAGGAGACTTGAGTTAGGCATGATGCAGAGACAAAGAGCCCCTCCGTGGAGCTTGGGAGAGCAGAGCTGAGTAATTGGCATGTCTTGAGTGGGCTGTGAAAGCCCCAGTGTTTGTTTGATGATTACCCAACATCTACAGTATTTTCTCTCCCAAATGCTCTTCCCCTTCTGCATGAATGAAATTTCCAGGTGCTTGCACACACATCCACCCTGCACAGGAGGCTCTGTGTGCGAAGTGTGTCTGGGCACATTTGCTCCTCTCCTCCCTTGCTCTGCCTGTGGATGAGCTCAAAATCAGGGATATTCAGCTCTGTCAGCCCTGGGGTTCCTCTGTGCAGAGCTGGATCCCTAGAACAGGGTGTTGCTGCAGCAGATCTGCTGTTCCCACCTCGGCCAGCTCTGCAGGAGGATCTTTGGACCTGAGGGAAGGGGGAAAGGTGGCTCAGAGCTGGTGCTGGGATTCGTGGGGTGCCTGCCAAGGTTTCTGTCCAAATCAGGGGAAAAGTTTGTCCTTAAGGCACAGAAAGCTGATTCTGGGTGGTGATGGAGGAGTCCTCCATGGCTGGCTCTGGCTTCTGTGTGCGGGGGGTTCTGCACCTCCTGCAGCACACGTGGACATTATAATGTGCTTTTTTCTGCCAGTGAATTAGGGGTGCCTTGCAATGTGAATAATAGATTGCTGCTCCGTACTGCTGCCACTCCATGAAGCAGTTTTGTACCTTGCAGCTGTGATAAATGCCAGCTTTTAATTTATTTTTAAACTTCCGCAGAGATTTTGTTGTGCTGCCAGCTGTACAGTGTGGTGTCTCGTGTTTGTGTGACCTGTGAATCTGTTTGTCCTCACCAGAGTGACTCCTCTTTGCTGCCTAAACACTCCATGCGAGCCTCTGTGCTCAGTCCCATCTCATTAGCTGAAAGAATGTACTAATTTAAGTCTGTTTCCTTGGTGAATCACCTGGGGCTCTCACAAGGGCTGAAATCCAGCTCTGGTTTACCTGGTGTTTTGTCTGATGGATAAATGATGTCTCTCCAAAGTGAGTAGTCAGCAGTGCAGCTGCCAGGTGCAGAGAGAGGGGAGGTGCAGGTGACCCTGAACACTTCCAGGGATCCAGGGACAGCCACATCCTCTCTGGGCATCCTGTGCCAGGGCCTCAGCACCCTCACAGCCAGGAATTCCTTCCCAATATCCCATCTAGCCCTTCCCTCTGGCATTTTGGAGCCATTCCCCTTGCCCTTGTCCCCAGCTCCCACGAGAGAGAAAAAGCAGAAATGTGCCAAGATGGTTTTGTTTTTCACAGTACCTTTTTATGCAAATCATGCAAAGCCACCACTCGACTGTGGTTTAAGGAAATTGTAATGAGAGGATACCATCTCCAGTTGTGTGTTGGAAGCCAGGAAAAGCCAAAAACAACGCTTAAAAGTTGTAAACACCAGCCTGGAGGCTTTCTGAGTAAGCAGCTGCAATGAATGCCCAGCCTGAAGCTGTCAAGTGTTCGTGGGTGGTTAGTGGGACTGTCCCCTCTCCTTTGCTCCTGCTTTCCCTGCAGGGATTTTGGAGTGTCATTGTGCAAGGAAGTAAGGGATGGAGCAGTCAGTGGGGTTGGAGGAGCAGCTCCTCTTCCTCTGCCCAGCGTGCCAGCTGGGAGGGGACACCCTTGTGACTCCTGGGTGTTTCTAGTGGCTGTTTATGCAGGCTGTGGCAGCTAACAGCCCCGTGTCCTGCTCCCTCCTCAGGTGGCAGTGAAAGTGATTGACAAGAAGAGGGCCAAGAAGGACACGTACGTCACCAAGAACCTGCGGCGCGAGGGGCAGATCCAGCAGATGATCCGCCACCCCAACATCGCCCAGCTGCTGGACATCCTGGAGACTGAGAACAGCTACTACCTGGTCATGGAGCTGTGCCCTGGCGGCAACCTCATGCACAAGATCTACGAGAAGAAGAGGCTGGAGGAGCACGAGGCCCGCAAGTACATCCGGCAGCTCATCCTGGCCGTGGAGCACCTGCACCGCGCCGGGGTCGTGCACAGGTGAGCTGGGAGAGCCCCTGGAGCTGCTGTCAGCTCCTCTCGGCGCTGCTGTGGGAGTGCCTTGTGCTCCCGAGAGCCTGGGGGCTGCCCCTGGTGCTGGGGTTTGGGTGCTGTTCCCTTGGGTGGTGTTAGGCTGTACCTGCAGAGAGCGTCGGCAGCTCCTCAAAGGCAGCAGCTCCAGCATCCTCATGGATCCCTTCCAGCCCAGGGATCATCCAGCCCAGGGATCATCCAGCCCAGGGATCATCCAGCCCTGCTCAGGACACCCCAAAAATCCCACCCTGTGCCTGCCAGCATTTCCCAGAGTTCTGGGCAGAGCTGGGGGGTGCCACACGGCCCAGAGTGCCACAGGACTCCTCATGTGGCAGCTGCTGTTTGATGTGTTGCCTTTGATAACAAGATTGATTTGAAGCATTTTCCAGCCACTCCTTGAGCTCTGTGCATGAGCAGGATGTGTGTCCATCTCCTGTGCAGCTGGGAGCTCACCTGGGCTCCAGGGGGAGCAGGAGAAGCTGACAGAGAGGAGTAAAGAGTTCCTGAATCCCCTGAGCAGCAGTGGGGAGGGTGCAGGTGGAGATGCCACGTGTGACTGCCTGTCCCTGCACCTTTCTCCTCTCTGTGCTCTCTGCTGCCATGGAGACAGGAGGGTGGTGGGCTGGCTGGACCTTTGGAGCCAGCATCTCTGCTCTCCCGCTCCTAGGTGTATTTTTAGGGAGCTGTGCTAAGAAGGAGGCTCTGCTTTCTAAATTTGGGCCAGCTGGTGTTAAGTCTGGACTCCCACACAGTTCCCATATGATGCTGAGCAAGTTGTGTGGGCCCCATCCATCCTCCTGGGCTCTGTGGGCACGCTGCAGGAGCCAGACATCTGAATGCTTTTCAGGATCTGCCTCTGCAGCTCCTGGGCTCCTCTGGCTGCTCGGGGAGCTGCCCGCAGCCAGCCCCTCCCTCCAGCTGTGCCCAGCTGTGTGCTGAGCTGCCCACCGCTGTGCAGCGTGGGCGCAGCTGCCTGCCTGGAGCTCCGTGTGCTCTGGAAGCTGCTTTTTCCCCATCCTGGGTCTCTGTGTGCTCCCTGTGATCCATCAGGGATAATGCCATGAGCACAGGCTGCCTCTGCTCTCACCTCCAGCTGCATTTCAGGTGCCACTGTAACAGAAATATTTGAGCAGCCACCGGGCTCTCTGTCAGCCTCAGAACTGCTGATCTCTTTAAATTATTAAGCCCACAGCTTGAGGCAGGGACAAGGAAGGAGTTTGCTTGCTGCTTTCAGGGATCAGTTGACACCCAGTATTTAAAGAGAGGCAGAGATAAAGGAAATAAATCAGGTTTCTGAGATGGGCAGAGGAAAACAAGGCAGGAACAGATGAACATGTTTTAAGAGCAGGACTGGGTCAGCAGCAGCAATTCCTCTCCCTGCAAAATTCACCCTCTGCACAGTGGCCAAGGCACTTACAGGGGGCTGGCAGGCTTGGCTTTGCTCCTGTTCTCTTTCAGAGAGGACTCAAACCCACATTCTGTACAAAAATAGCCCGTTCCCTAAGCACAGGCTGGAATCAACAGGCTGTTGTGGTGAGAAGGAGGCAAGGCTTTGGGGCCAGGGAGAGAGAGCCTGGGTGTCTGAGTTGATCCTGAGTTCCCCTGTGGATCCTGAATTCCTGAGTGGATGCTGAGTTCCTGAGTGGATGCTGAGTTCCCCTGTGGATCCTGAGTTCCCCTGTGGATGCTGAGTTCCCCTGTGTGATCTGGGCTTCTTCTCCTGCCTCTCCTTGAGCAAGTGAGGGAGGAAAATTAACAATTACCTCAGGAGTTGTCCTTCAGCATCTCGGGCCTCTGACTGTGGCAGCTCTAAACACAGGCTGCTCAATCAGCTACTGAGGGAGGGAGAAAATAGTGCAGGAGTCTGATTCATTCTCTGCCTGGCTGCAGTGGCAGTGTTCTCTTGTTGTTGTTGTTGTTATTTTTATTTTTGCAGCAGGTAAAAATACCAGCACTTCCCTGTGCCTGGTGATGCGGGGGTGCTGGGCTTGGCCACGTGTGGAGCAAACTGCAGCATCCCCAGCCAGAAAAGGGGCTGCTGCTCGTGCCTCCAAATGCTTCCCATGGAAGGAGAAAGGCCCTGGAAAGCCTTTTGCTGGCATTTTTTATTTTATTGCAAAGCAAAGCAACCATGGGTTTTGTCAGCATTATTTGGGGAGTGGTGTGGATGGCTTAGCCTGTGGGGTGAAAAAGCCCCGATGGAATGAGAGTTCCCTGAAATTTGCCTGTGTTATTGGATGGGTGCTGCTCAGAAAGCTGCATGGCTTACAGCCCAGAGGAGCACTCAGATCACTGCTCTTTGGACCAGGGCAGGCACCCACAAGTCAGTGGAAATGCTTTTGGTAAGGGGCACTGATGTGTGAGCAGCCAAAAATTAAAGAACTCCAAGAAACCTCGCTTTTATTTAGAGGTGTAAAAATACCCCCCCAAACTAATTTTTGACTGCGTAGATGTATTTTAAAGTTCTAAATATGTCATCTGCTGAGGTGGGTGAAGTCTGCAAGCTCCAGAGTGCAGAAGCTGCTGCATCTTTGGAGAGGGGTGCCCAGGGTTCAGAGCTCACTGAAAGCAAAATGCCACTCTTCTATTTATAATTCCATGCTATCATTTGGGTTGCTTTCCCTCTATCAGGAGAGCTGCTAAAAATACGCCTGCAACGAGCTCAGCTGTGAATCAGGTAGGAATATTTATCTTTTCCTCTGCCAGAGGAAAACAGAACCAAATGGCAGGGTCTGGTGGAGCTTTCTCTTGGCAGAGGGTGTTTACACAGGTCCCCGTGCTGTCAGAAAGCAGCGTGAGCAATGAGCCCTCTGGGAGCACAGAGACAGCAGGGAAAATGAAGTGAAAGCCTCGGTGCTTGCCTCTGCATCCCACAGGAAATTCTCAGCCACCCTTTTAAGTCGTTTGAACAAAACTCAGCCCCATTCAGTGCAATTACTGTCAGGCTGTCAGAGAGAAGCGTTGCATGGTGTACTGGTGGCAGAGCTGGCTTGCAGCATTCCCCTTTTCCTGCCCCCCTGGCAGCAGATTTTGCCTTCCACTGCCATTTGGTGATGAGAAGCAGGTCGGGAGCTTGAAGGAGATGAAAACCCTTCAAACTGTGGGCAGAGTTAGGGGATGCCACGCGCTGCAGTTTGCTCAGAGTGCCACAGGGTTCCTGGTTTGGGACCTGCTGTTTGACATGCTGGCTTTGATAACTTGCAGCCTTTAATTGCCAGTGCCAGCAGTCTGCCTGCTGCTGCTGCTGCAATATTTATGACAGATCCTGCTCTGAGGAGCAAACTCTCCTTTTGAAGCACAGAGCTGGTTCCTTCTCTGCTTTATCTCAGATCTCTTTGGCCATTCTCCCTTGGAGTGCTCTGGTGTAACAAACTAAACATGATTTTAGTGAGGACAGTGGGCCAGATCCCTCTCTTACAGAGGCAGCCACGTGGAATCCAGTGGCAGAAGAGCTGGGATCAATAACATTTTGATATCAAAGCCTTTGGTACATAAATGTGGTGAGGAACCCGAATCTCTGCAGCCTCTCCAGCTCTTGCACAAGGCTTGGCCTTGAGGTTTGATGGCTAAGAAGTGATTTTCTGTGCTTAAAAATAAGATTCAGGAGAGAGCAGCCAGCCACTGCTGCTGTGCAGCTGCTTGCTGGTGAAACCTTCCTTCTCATCCTTCCTCCCCCAGACAAGAAACAAAGTGTGAAATGCAAAACTTCCCTTTTGCAGTGGAATGAACTGCTGTGGGAGCAGCTGATGGGGTCACTTGCTCCAGGGATTCACTTGTGTTCCCCTCTGGGGCCACTTGGGGTTTCCAGGGTGGTCCAGAGAGATAAACAGCCCCAAGGACAGCAGGACAAACTCCCGAAGGAGCTCAGCCCACAGAGATGGTGTATTTTAAATCCAGGGAATGCCAACTGTGTGCTGCCAGCTCCACGAGCTGAGGAGACAGAAATATCTGCTGTGGGAATGCAGCCTGGCCTGCCTTGCCTTCATTATTCCCAGATTTGACTGATTTGTCCCCTAGTTAGACACTCCCTTAGGCAGAGGTGGCACTTCTTGTTCCTTTTGCCTTTCATGCCTGAGACTGTATTTAAGTTTTTCAGCAATGAATGCTGAGAATTGGCTTATGGGGGGAAACCCAGAAATAATCCTGTAGTCATGGGGGGATACTAGTTAGTTAGTTAGTTTGTTTGTTTTTTGGGGTTTTTTGGGGGTTTTTCATTGTTTGGTTGGTTGGTTTTTTGTTTGTTTGTTTGTTTGGGTTTTTGTTGGATTTTTTTGGGTTTTTTTTGTTTCTTTGGGGTTTTTTGTTTGTTTTCATTTGGTAGGGTTTTTTGTTTTGTTTTGTTTGTTTGGGTTTTTTTGTTTGTTTGGGTTTTTTTGTTTTGTTTTGTTTATGTTTTTTTTGTGGAGTTTTTGTTTTGTTGGTTTTGTTTTTTTCTTTTTTTTTTTTTTTGAGGAGCCATGGCAGTAAAGGAACCAGATGAGATTTACTTCAGGGAGGGAAACTGGAAGTGCCCAGACTTTCTGCTTTGTTGCAGGGAAAAAGAAACACCATTGCCCCCAAAAGTGTTTGGAGACCTGCATTTCATGCAGTGTGGGATAAAGGGTTTGGGACATGAAAGGCAAATAAGACTCAGTGAAAGTTGGTGAAGGGTCTAGGAGCAACTCAGGTGAGCCTCCTTTTGTAAAAGACAAAGTTATATATTGGACAGAACTGACTTAAAAAGGCATTTGGGACGTTCAGGGAGATGGGTCCCAAAGCAGGAGTGCAGCTGGGCTCTGCCACCACACAGAGAGCTGTGGCAAAGCTCCTGGTGGTGCTCCAAAAATGAGAATTTTCCTGTTGGGGTGGACAGAAGCTGTGGTGCATATGGCCCATTAGATCAGTTACCACTCTGGCAGATCTGCTGGGAACAGACAGATGGGTAAACAGCTTTACCCAGGCCTGACTGCACTCTGTGCTCAGGCAATATTTACTTTTCTATCTTTTTCCTCTGATGGCTTTAAGATGCCCTGGAATATTTACCTTTTGTTTCTTTACCTTGACTCCTTTAAAATATCCTTTCTGGTGTTTTGGTTAGCCCCCCTGTCACTCATTTGTCATTCTGATTGCCTGCATGTCTTTCCTCCTTAACTTGCAGCTTGCTTTTTTCCCCTTTCCTTGCCTTTAAAGTCTTGCTTCTTCTTAGCTAACATTTCATATACTCAGAGCTTCCAAATGCTCTTTCTCTTTGCTCTGAGGTGCTGTACTGAGCACTGCAGTGCTTCTGTTGATTCCAGTTTAATTTGGGGTTTAGAGGTGGGGATGGGGGTTTGGTTTGGACTTTTTTGTCTTTCCCAGACTATTTTTTTTAAGTCTCTGGTGTTCAGCTCCCAGCCCTGCTATTTTCCTGGATCCCAATGAGATGGTTTGTGAGAAGCTCCACCTGCAAGCAGTGAGGATGGGAGAGGTGAAGCACTGAGCCCGTTTTAGGCAGCAGAGGGAAGCAGGAGGGGGTTGAGTTGATCCCAGTCCATCTGGCAGGGCAGGCTGTCCCTGGATTGAGCCCTTCCTCAGCAGCCCTGCTTGCCCTGCCAGGGAAGTGCCTTGTGGAGGATGTGCAGGAAGCCCTGGGACACTGCCAGGGCAGGGAATGGAACCTCAGAGGGGTTGGAATGGAACCTCAGAGGGGTTGGAATGGAATCTCAGAGGGGTTTGAGTTGGGAGGACCCTTAAATCCCACCCAGTGCCACCCCTGCCATGGCAGGGACACCTTCCACTGTTCCAGGCTGCTCCAAGCCCTGTCCAGCCTGGTCTTGGACATTCCAGGGATCCAGGGGCAGCCCCAGCTGCTTTGGACACCCTCTGCCAGGGCCTGCCCACCCTCCCGGGGAGGAATTCCTTCCCAAAATCCCATCTGACCGTGTTCTCTTTCTCTTTGAAGCCATTCCCCCTCCACATCCAGCAGCTCCAGGTCCT
This sequence comes from Passer domesticus, assembly GCF_036417665.1. NCBI lineage: Eukaryota > Metazoa > Chordata > Aves > Passeriformes > Passeridae > Passer > Passer domesticus. Next base: position 126,719,578 of record NC_087475.1, on the reverse strand, counting down.
CCAGCTGTTGGACCCAGGGCTGGGGCAGCTCTGCAGGTGGGGTCTGTCCTCAGAGGGGCAGAACCCCCCTGACCTTCTGCCCTTCATGCAGAAAATCCCTCCTGTGCAGCTCCTGATCAAGCGAGGGTCATCCTGCCCACTCCTCTGCCTGTGTTTGTTTGAAACCCAGCCTGGGCAGAAAATGAAACAAAGAGGAACATTTTGGAAAAGGCTCCCAGTCTTTCTTTCACAGGAGATCCCTCCTTGTGGAAGTGCTTGGCTTGCTTTGGTTGGGCTCCTTGTCTTGTTTCATTAAGCCTGATATCTCCATCTGGGATGGAGGTGTCTTTCATCACTTACAAAGGCAAAACACCACGGGTGTCACTGACTTCCCATGATTAGAGCTGATGGCTTTATTATCCAGATTTTTCCCTTTTTCTTTCTGCTGGGAGAAGCATCTCTGTGGATATCCCAGCGTGCTGATTGCTCCAAATATTTCCAGTCTGGATGGGGGTAGAAAATCAGTGTGGTGAAGTCTGCTACACAACGAGCTGTGCAGCAACCAAAATCATGTTTTTCACATTGTGCTTAATGCTCAGGCTGCACAGCTTGGGCTTTTGGGGTGATTTTCTGGGTGGCATTGGACAAACCATCCCTCAGCCTTGGATTTTACCTGTGGAGTGTGGGAATGGCTGTGGTCTATGGGAATAGCTATGGGGACCATTTCTGCCAGGAGTCTGGGTGCTCACAGCAGCCTGGTTCTGGTCTCTCCTGTGGACACAGGACATTTGACTCCTCAAATCTCAGGTTTATCCCTCAGCTGGGGCCTTTGGCTGAGAGGAGCAAGGAGAAATCGACCTCCAGTTCCCAAAACATGCTTGAAATGTTTCCAGCTTGTAAGTTTTCTGTAAACTTCCAGTGCTTAAGGAACTCGAGGAGCCTGGTTAATTACAGGATGTACTGACAAGTGCTTGTAATGTCACTTTGTGCCTGAAGAATAGGTGGGAAGCAGAGTGTGAAAGCACTGTTAATTTTGGGCAGGATGCATGGGGCTTTCTGCTTTCACGGTGGAACTGTGTGTGCTGCTTTCATTGTACATTTGATTATAGACAAGCCCTGTTCATACCCTGATGAGAGCCAGGCAAAGCTGCTTCATTATTTTGGAGACTGACTCAAAATATTTTCTTTCTTTCAGAGACTTGAAGATAGAAAATCTGTTGCTAGATGAAGACAACAATATCAAGCTTATTGGTATGGAACCAGTTTGGCAATTCCAGTAATTAAAATTGTTGGTTTTATAAAGAGAGTTTTTGAGGCTTCATAATCCCCCATGTGACAACTGCTAATGTTGCTGCAGAGAGGAGCTGAGAGAGTATAGATAGCAATCAAGCTGTTCCTGACAGCATTTTGTGAAAAAAAAAATGATCCAAATAATTCAGATTTAACTGGGTATGGGAATGATCCTACATCTTAAACCCACATCTTTCATACTCAAATCGGGAGCTCGGGAAAGAATTTAAGAATTGACACCAGAGAAGTGGTTTATTTTATTATCATGATCATTTCTTGTTTGCTAGGGGCTGGATTCTGCCCCCGTGAACATATGCTTCCACTGAAGTCAGTGGGAGTTGCACACATTTTTAGCAGCTGGCAAAATGTGGTCCTATATTTGTATTTGTTAAATTTGCTTCCAGCACCCAGGACAAAATTGGTTTAGAGGGCTGTTAAAGAATAAAAAAGATCAACGGTGGAGCCTGGATTGTGTTTAGGTATCAGTTGTCTGTGGTGCTTGATTCATTCAAGCTGTGCAGGCATTTCAGATTAATCACTGCTGGGGATAGTCTCTCACTGCCTTGCATAACTCCCATTAATGTTAATGTGGGCATTGAAGAGAAAATATTCCTTTCATGAAAGAAGTGCCAAACATCTGTTTGTGTTTCTTGCCCTGCCTACACTCCTGCCAGCAGCAGTGTCTGTGGCTGCAGGCTTAAAAAACTCAACTGGCTCTCCTCAAAAAGTTCCATGGGCTGAGAAGTGGTGAGGAAAGCACTTGGCATTCAAACAGCCAGGTCAGATGGACACTCACTGTGACTCTGCAGTGCCTGCACCTCCCAGCAAACAGGGGGAGGATGATCAGTGAAATCTGAAATACCCAGGTCTCACTTTGGGAATTCAGGTTTGGAAATGCCACCCCGACTTCCAGGGGTTGCTGTGCAGCAAATCAACCTTCTGGCAAGATAAGAGCAGAGAGAGCTCTGTGTTGCCTCAGCTGAGGGTCAGGGGGCACTGAGAAGTGGCCATGAATCATTCACCAGGGCTGATGGATAGCACCCCTCATCCTGATCTAGCAGATAAGCCAGACCAGATGGAACTCCACCAACATCTGATGGATTGTGGGAGCTCACATCACTTCCCTGTCGCTGGGTGTCTGGTTAGAGCTTGACATCCAAACCAAGCCCTTCCCAGATGATGCATGTGCAGTTACAACCCAGGTGCCAAAGAAAATGACTCCAGGCCTGTTCCTGCAGTTTGCTTTGGCTGCAGGGAAGAGGAGGGGGAAGGATAGAGGAAAGAGAGGTTTGGTGTTCCACAGCCTCAGTGAATTGTTCTCAGCTCTACAGCCTGATGTCCAGGCAAGGCAGATTGCAGGCAGTGTGTGTGCTCAAAGTAATCCAATCCCACCACCCAACTGGGGGGGTTGTAGCAAAAGAAAGGTTGCAATATTTGGTGCAGCCTGCCTCACTAGAAATGATCACATCTCATAATCCTTCCCAGGAAGGTTCTTCAGGAGTGTGGAACATGTTTGGAGGGATTAAAGTGCTACAAAGCCATCTCACGTTACCTACTGTGGGATGAGCTTGGTCTCTGGGATTTCTACAGCAGCAGACAGGAGTAGCTAGTGAAAATAAAAATGTTGTTCTTGTAAGAGCTGTGCAAGGAAGACCAGAAGGTGAAGTGAAGGTTGAAGATGGGGTATTGAAGTCACTGCTTGTTCCTGCACTTCAGGGAGGCCTGGGTGCCTTGAGCCCTCAGCTGCTCCCAGGGCACCTTGGATTTGTTCCTCCTTTTGCCTACCTGACAAGGTGGTTTAGAGCCTGCTCTTAGATATTCTTCTTGGGAGAATTCCCTTTTGGCAGCCTGTTAATCAGATTGAAGGACACCAGGGTTGGAAGGAACTCACTCCCTGTTGTGTCCCAGCCCACGTGGTGGGTGTCACAGAGCACGCAGAGCTCCTGCTGGGACACCCAGCTCTGCTGAGCCCTGTGGGGCTCTGCTGCTCCAGGAGCTGGTGTTTGACAGCTCCTCCCCTGTGCTGACTGGCAGAGCTGCAGGGATGGCCCTGCATCCACAGCTTGGTGTGGATTCCCTGGAGGTGCTGAGGAGGAGCAGTGATGCTTCATGGCACAGCAGCGGGGGTGGTGGAGCTCCCATGTGAAAGGATTTGCTTTGGGAAACCAGGTGTGGCCTTTGATCCGAGTTCTGTCGTTTGCTGGGCTCCTAGAAAGGCAGAGGCAGGCAGTGGCAGTGAGGTTATCAGTGCTGGTGGTCACAGTGTTCTCCTCGAGATCAGCAGTGCATCCTTAACAGAAACAACAAAAGCCACGCTGTGATCACCATGTGCTGACAGTGTTGATAGCAATATCCTCATCTCCATGGCTGTGTCCCCAGCATGCTTCCATTTGCACACATTCTGCATTTCAGCAGGGAAAACAAGGCAGAGCAGCTGAAATGAGTGAGCTGAAGCAAGTGAACAAGGGGCTGACAAGTGAAGCAAATAAGAGAATGAAAATTGATAGTGGTGAAGGGCTGCTGACTGACCCCAGCACAGAGCACAGCCCTTGTACCCTGTGAGTGTAAAACATCCCAGTGCAGTCAATTGGGGCTGGCATGACACAGCAGGCTAAGGACCAGGAGCAATAATGTGTGGAGATGGTATTTCCAGGAGTTTTTAAAAGTATTTCACAGCTGACAGAACTCCTCTCAGGCCACAGCTAATGAACACGTTCATTAAGGTAATGGATCCTCTGCAGTATTTGTGGAAGGCCCAGGGATGATTAAGCAGTGCCCAGAGAGAATTGTTTTCCATCAGAGGCAAACTCTCCCTTCAGTTTTGACAGTGTTCTCCAGGAAAACCCCTCTTCAGCTGTGAAAGATGGGATTCCTGTCCCCCTGAGCCTGCCTGGCCCTCAGGGATGCAGAGATGCAGTGCAAAGCACTGTTGCCACCTTTTAGGCACTTCCAGTCACTGTGATAATTGCAATTTCTTGTAAGAATTTTTGTATCTTTTCCTGGTTTCATGGGGGAATGAGGCTTTTGTGTCTGCCCTGCTTCTAATCCCTTGAGGAACCTCTCAGATTTCAGCCAAATTTGGTTTTCAGCGGGGTGAAAGCTAAAAGGACAGGCCAGCACTGCAAATCCAGTGCAAGTAAGTGTGCAGGTGAGGAAAAGGGCCACAAATTAATGCCTGAGAGAGGATATGGAGGAGCTAATCAGATGTCAGTGTTCTTAGCAGTGGTGGTTTCCAGAGATTCACAGAGTATTCTGACTTGGAGAGGGCCACACAAGGACCAACTCTTAATCAATGGAATTTGTTGTTCCCTGAACCCATCTGAGCCTGCAGCCACACCAGACAGGAGGGAAATTTTGGGAACACCCATGGGCTGCCTCAGAGACCTTGGGAAACTGCAGCTTCTCCTGCTGAGAGGCTTCCTCTGGTCTCCAGTGCCAGCCCTAGCCAGTCCTTCCTTTTTATTGCCACAAATAGTGCCAGATACACCCAGGAATACAATAATTCAAGGCAGGATTCAGGGAGAGAGCAGCCAAGTCAAAACATTTCCCCTTCCTGCTCTGAGACCTCCATGAGCTGAACCCTCTGTGTTTGTGCCTCACCCAGCAGCCCCCCAGCAGATTTTTCCATCTGATGGCTGATTTGCACTCAGATTTTGAAGAAATCCCCCTTAACCTTGTCCCCTGCACAGCATCCTGCAGCAGTGTGGCAGCCTGAGGTGGCTCAGGGTCTGAGACCATGCAGCCATGAAATGGAGCTGCTCTGTGTGTGAAATGGAAAATTGGGCATGTTCTAAGGCTCCTCTTATTGTTTGTGGGAACCTCTGGTTATTTAGCACCTCGTGGAAGCAAATTACATCCAATTTTTGCATGTGGATGAGTTGTTTTTTTCTCCTCGGGTAGTTCATTGCTTTTGGAAAAAAAGTTGTTCTTTCTTTTTAACTTCTGCTTTAGCACAGTTTGACTGTGTCTCTCTTTCATAACTGTGTCTCTGTGCCTTTCACAGACTTTGGATTGAGCAACTGTGCAGGAATTTTGGGTTATTCTGATCCCTTCAGCACCCAGTGTGGGAGCCCAGCATATGCAGCCCCTGAACTTCTGGCAAGGAAGAAGTACGGGCCCAAAATAGACGTTTGGTCCATGTGAGTTCCTTCTCGAGTTTATAATTGTTATTGCAAAGAGCAGGGCCATCTCCAGCTGGATCAGGTGGCTCAGGGCCCTGCTCAGCCTGACCTGAAATGTTCTCAGAGATGGGGCATCAACCCTGCAGTAACTGCCAGACATTAAAGATGAAGTGCAGGCTGTAAAAACTGAATTTTCCCTTGTTCCTGATCGTTTTGGTTTCTTTTCCTGCCTGTTTTCTTTCAGTGGGGTGAACATGTATGCCATGCTGACTGGAACATTGCCCTTCACTGTGGAGCCATTCAGCCTGAGAGCCTTATACCAAAAGATGGTGGACAAAGAGATGAACCCCTTTCCCACCCAGCTCTCCTCAGGTAACGCTGCTCCGTGGGATTGTGGCTCCTGACACCACTGCTGACGTGTTGTGCTGGTTGGGAAAAGCTCCTTTCTTTTCATTTTGGCCTCTGCAAGACCTGCAGGAGTTGCTGTAGCAGAATTCCTTTTGCTTTGACTCCTGGAGAAGCACCAAGTTGTGCTGAATGTGAGAGAAGGAGCAAATCTGTGAAATTCTGCTTTTGCAGAGCAGTTGGTCAGTTTTGCACATCCAGAAGGTTCTAGCCTAGGGAAAGGATGGATGAACAGGTTATTTTGGAATAACTGATTCCTGGGCATTATCATGACTGGGGTTGAGTGACAAACTGCCTCAAATGATCTCACATTTATTATGGAATAATTGCATGCATTCAGAAAGTTATTTTGGGACAGCCACCTGGGATAACCTCTGTGTGTTCACAAAATGCAAACTAGTTGATGTATTAGTATTAGAAATATTAATTCCTGCTTTAGAGCCACGTCACTAGGCAACAGAATCACTTTGCAGCTTGCAGCAAGGCCACTGTCAGCATTTGGAACAAGCTGGGTTTTATTTTTCATGCCAAATTTGTTGTCTGTGGAGAGCTTCTGTCTCCTTCCCTGGCAGCCTGTTTGCAAAGGGCTTTTGATAAAATGAAAAGATCCCAAATAAAAAAAAAGGGAATGGAAACCCTTGGGAGTTGAATCAAGGTGAATTCTCCAAGCACAGATTTAGGGTTCCACCTCCCACCCTGTACAAGGCCAGACCCTGAGTAGCCAAAAATACAACACTGCTTTTTAACAGGCTTGGTTTTGCTGTTTCATCCATCCCCCCATTTAGCAGTGGAGAGCAGATTTTCTCCATTTTCAGCATCTGTAGCTCCCTGGACACTGTGGTCCTCAGGGAAAACAGGATTTTGTTTATCCTGTGAGAGCTCCAGCAGCCTGGACTTGCAGAGATGATGGCAGATTAAAGGACTAGATTTAAAGATGTTAACCTTTTCCCAAAAGGTACCCATCAGTCCCTGACCCCAGCCAAGGGCCTTGTGAGCCCAGAGATGTGGCACAGTGTGATTTATGGTGACATTTCTTCCTGCCATGTCAGCCTTTGGGTCACTGGGCAGGAACTCTGCTCTGGGAATTGCAGTGCTTGTTAACTTCTAGGGTTTATGGACCTTTTATTTCAGTCAGGTCTTCACTTCTGTAAATTCATCTGTAAAGTAGAGAATTTTCACAGCCCAGGACCTTGTCTTTCAATATTTAATTTCCTGGTTACTGAACACACAGCCCCACCACACAGTCTTATCTCTGAGCAGAAAAACACTTTCATTGGTGTGACCCACAATGCTGGCTGACCGTGGGCACCCAGAACAGCCTGTGTAGCAAAACAGGGAAATTTTGGAGCTGGTGTTTGATTTTCCCATTGGGAACCTGTTTCTCATTAAGCCTCTCGAACAGCAGCTCTCTGGTTATTGATTTTAGCTGAGCAGAGGTCAGGTGCTCAGGCAGTTGGTGTTCACCTTGCATATATTCATTTTCCTTCCTGTTTTCTCCCTGGGGAAATCGTTTTGCTGTCCCAGCTGTGTGGCTGAGCTGGCAAAGCTCCTTGTGCCATCCCCAGGTGCTGCTGCTCCTCTCTGCTGCCCAGCTCTGGGAGCTTCCAGGAGGGAACCTTCACCCCACAATGAGTTTCCCCCAGGCTGAATCTGCTGATCTGTGGCACTTCACAAGCTTCATTTAATTAGCTGGCCTTTTGGCAAGGGTGGGGGTGGAGAAGTAGGATTTTTTTTAAGGAGAATTTGGGTGATTTGGAGACCAGGCATGGTGGTGCTGAAGGAGGGAGTGTGGGTTTGGGGAGAGGGATTTTTCTGGCTCAGGGCCAATGGGATTGGAACCAGTGTGAGGTTTCTAGCACAGACACTGGAGCAAGAGGGGATTCAATGGGAGAACAAGGGTTTGTTGTTTGCTGGGGTGGGCGTGGAGAAAGGGCACACAGAGAGCAGCTTCCAGCAAGTTTGGGAACTTGGATGTAGGCTCTTCCTGCTGCTCCTGCCACATGGCTGCTGCAGGATAATAACAGAAATGCTGGAGAGTATTTAAGTAAAGCATCTCCCTTAAATCAGTGGTTTGTGAAGAGAGGCATTAGAAAAAAAACCAGCTGAACTGGTAAATACAGAGTAAGAAGCCTCTCTTGCACGTCTAAGCTTCTTGACACAGAGTTTCTCCAGCTGAAACCTGATTTTTGCAGCATATTGTACATTGAGGTTGCTCAGGTTGGTGGGGGTTGGCACCTGTTGGGTCTAACCCTGATTTATTTAGGGAGAAACCCTCCCTTCCTCATCCTCCACCTTCCCCATCCTGTCCCATCCCGCTGTGGTGTCACCAACAGGAGTTTTATTCTCCTCAGATTGCACCTAGGAGCAGTGAAATGCAGCCTTGATAACTTGAGGAATAAAGGAGGAGCAGACCTAGTTGAACAGAGTTTATTTTCAGCTCAGAGGGGCACTTCTTGTGAGGCTTTAGGTAGATCACTTGATTTCATTGCTCCTAATCATGTAAGAAGCACATGGCTTAAAAACTGAGCATTTTTGCAGGAAACCCAGGCGGAGTGGTTGAATGTCCTTGGAAGTTGAAGGTTCAGGAGAACAAAGCAAAGCCTGTTAATTTTGCTGAACTCTTTTAATTTGGCTAAAACATTCTGCAGGTGATTGTAGGTTGGATGGGAGCCAGGGAATTTATCCTTATCATGTAAAAGGGAGCCAAATTTGCTGTGTCTTCCTCCCCTCCACTCACCCCTGGTCCATCTCCTTTTGCTTTGATCCACAGATTTGTTTCTGACCTGGCTCCAGCCTCTTGCCCTCACGTGGGAATTAAATGAATTAAATGTTGGCTCACCTGCTCCAAAACATCAAATGAGCTCTGAGCCAAAAAGTGCCTTTTCTGTTATCCTTTCTCTATAAAATAAATACATAAATTAATGTATATAAATCATTGTGACTGTAAATCATTGTTTGTTTCAATTGCTAATCCCTGATCAGTTCTTCCATTTTCTCAAGGACGTGGGAGTGTGCAGTAAGGAAAATGTTCCTTTTCAGTGTGCTCTTGCTCAGGCTGCACACCTGCATTAACTCATCTCCTGTGCCAGTCCTAGAGCAGATGACAGAGCTCTTTTTGGGGGTTTTCCCTCGATCTCTTCACAGCTGCCATAAACTTCCTGCGCTCTCTCCTGGAGCCAGACCCTGCCAAGAGACCAAACATCCAGCAGGCCCTGGCCAACAGATGGCTCAATGAGAACTACCCTGGAAGAGCACCACCCAACGTCACCTACCCCAACAGGTACAGCAGGGAGGGGACAGGAGGAGAAAACCTGCCAGCACGGCCCTGGCGTGCCAGCTCCACTGGTGTCGCACATCCTGCAGTTGGGAATCCTTCCCAAAGGTTATGGAGATGGGCCCTGGGCTGCTTGAAGTGGCCAAGAGCAATCCCTTGAAGCTGGGCTGCAGTTGCAGTGCATTGTTTGCAGGGTGGGCTGGGATAGGTATTCTGATTCATTCTGATTAATTCTGATTAATTTGCTGCAGGCCTGGGAATGGGGAGGTGTGACTGGCAGTTCTGATTGATCCCTTGGGAAGGCTGAGCTAGAGCAGAGGCTGGGCAGAGTTAAAGAATAAAGTAGGGATTTATTAGCAGTCCACCTTGGGCAGCACAAGAGCCCAGCCAGGGCTGCACCCAAGACAAACCCAAATGGTCACAAAAATGGATGACTGCTCACGGAATATCTCTCACTTTGATCAGTTCTGCTCCATTTGCATATTGGAGTTAATTGTCCAGTTACATCTCCAGCCCATGAAATCCCATCCTTCTTGTTTTTCTCTCTTCAGGCCACGTTGTTTGTGCTCTTGGGCCTGGGATTTGGATCATTTGTCCTTGGTCCCCAGCTAAGAAGGAATTGTTTTGTCTCTGTGAAGAGAGCTCACCATCCCCTAACAGGGTATAAAGGTGGACCCTGTGATGAATTGTTTCCCAGGGGATGAGAACAGGCAGAGCCATTCTCTTGATATCATTCTTCCAAATTCAGGGGACATGTGAAGCTGTATAGGATAAAAACCTTTAACGGGATTCTTTCTTTAATTTTTAAAAAATAATGTTACTTTTGTTTCATTAGTTGATATCCCAGGCTTGATTTACCTAGACTTTGTCATACTGGAGCTTTATAGGGAGAATAATCTCCAAAGTTTTAAGTATTTAAAGGTGTGGCTTGGCTCCTTTTGAGCTTGTCTCAGAAAGTACCACTGGAGTCAGCTTCCATGGAATTTCTCCAGTTTTTCCTTAGTGTGCAGACATGGATAAGGTGTGGTGAAATGGTGTGTGAAAAACCCACTGCTGAATTTGCAAAGGATTAATTCCTCTCTTAATCAGCACACCAGGAGTTGTGTGATGTTCTTGCAGTGCCCTTCCACTCCTCTGGGGGTAACACCCATTGTTCTCAAGACAGGAGCGTGGCAGGAAGGGAAAAGAGTGGAGATAAGGTGGGAGAACAGCAGAAACTGCATTTTCAGGAGAATATTTTCCCAGGCTTTTTTTAGGCTTGCTTTTGTTGAAGAAATTCCCTGAAGGCAAGCAAAATTTTCCCATTTTGCTGAGCACTTCAAGTCGAAATTGCTTGAATTTCTTTTGCTGCCCAGATGTCTCAACGTGCAGTGGCCAAGATAAGTTTTGCTTTTGAACTTGTGAAAAAAACACCCAATCCCAGGCAGAAGGAGTGAACACTCCCAAGCACAGGGAACAAAGGGAATGAGTTATTTGAGATTTCCCAGACTGTGTTTGACATTTTGTCTGAGTCCTGTCCATCAGAGCCCGGGCAGGAGTGGGAAAGGTGGGGAGTGATCCCTTGGGAGGGGGAATCCTGCAAAATAAGCTCCCTCTGATATTGGGCTTGGTATTAGGAGTGAGGAATATCCTGTAGAAACAACTGGGACCCAGCATTTCTCTGGAGATGGGTACCTCTGGGAAGCTGGCCAGCCCATTTAGAAGTCTAAATAGGAGCAGAGTGCTTTGGAAAAATCTGGTTTTAACTCAGGCTGAGCCAATGCTTTGGCATTTCCACAAGACCTCTGTTCTGCTTTTCTCGCCTTGGCTGAGGCTGTTCCAGACTTTATAGAAGAGAGAGACATAAACATGGCTGGTGCTTGTGACAGCAGGGGAACAGCAGCGTTGCCATTCTGAGCTGCAGGAATAATCCTGTGCATCCCCTTTCTCCAGCAGGAAATTCCCTGGCTAGTTAGGGCATGGACACTGTGCAGCAGGTGAGGGGGTGAAGCTCAGAGCAGTGCTGTTTGATTATGAGGAAAGGGCTTTTCAGAGAGCCAGATGTGGGCTGGATTTTTGCCTCTTTTCCTTCAAAACCAGCTCATCTTCTTGATTTTAGTGCTCAGGTGTAGGGGAACAAATGGTCATGGTGCCATTTCCCATCAGAGATGGACACAGTGGAAAGAATTCTGTCCATTCAGCTTCCTGCAGCTCCTGTGCTCCCAGATATCTGTCCTTTCCCTGCCTGGCTTTCCTGGGTCAAAACATTTGCCCTCAGGTCAAATGCAGTGTTCTCTTGGGAGTCAGAGCCTGTCAGCACAGAAAGTGAAAAAAATTCTCAGTAACCAAGGTTCCAACAGCTCCAAATTACTGAGCCCTTGGGGCCTCCTCTTGGGTGTTCTGCCACGGAGAGGACAGCCCAAAAATCCTGCTCTGCCTCTCCCCTGTGCAGGATTCACCTGGAGGACCTGAGCCAGAGCGTGCTGCTGCACATGACCGAGAAGCTGGGCTACAAGAACAGCGATGTGATCAACACCGTGCTGTCCAACAGGGCCAGCCACACCCTGGCCATCTACTTCCTGCTCAACAAGAAGCTGGAGCGCTACCTGGCCAGCCTCAGGGTGAGCCTGCTGCCTCCTGCCACTGCTGGGGACAAAAAGGCTGCAAGTGGCCTGGCTTGGTGGCATTTGGTCCTAGGATTAGGAATATCCCAAGGATTGTGCATTGGGAAGTGCTGTGCCCATGTGTTGGGTTGGTTCTGCTGCTTGGAATGCCAGTAACACAGTTTATTGAGTCAGGACATCAAGAAGAAGCTTAAGAGCTCTTAAACTTATTTAGGTTTGAAGTGAAAACTCAGCTGAAAGTTTTAGCTGATGGAATGTCCCTGGCCCCTGAGCTCAGCCTTCCAATCTGACAACAGCATCCTAGTTTTTTTCTCCCCTCAGTCCTTTCCACATTAGTGGTGATGCCACAATGATATTTAAAATGTAATGGGCCAAATCCATCATCTCTGTGAGCTGATGCTCCTCCACTGAATGCCAAGAGTGGGTGCAGTCCATTAAGCAGTAATTAAACCTTAGTGTTCTCTAATTATCTTACATATTTTACTTTTCTGTGCTTTTCTCTCTGCAGAAGGCTGAAGGCCAGGACAGTGTTTGCCACAAGAACCAGCTCTACCAGATAGAAAAATACAAGGCCAGTAAAGACTCCTATGAGGTAAAGCTCAGCAAAGCTTGTTGCAGTGCTTTGGAAGCAGATTGAATTTGAGCATCCTTGGTGATGGTGATTAAAGTGATGGGTTTGTGGGCCTGTGGAGAAAAGAAACACCTGTGGTCTTGCCTGTGCAGGACAAATACCTCCCTTTATATCTTTTCAAAGAAACAAATAGTAACCCCCAAGAGAGGAAATAGAAAGGTGATTTCCAGGGTTTTTAAAGAAATTAAATGTTTTAAAATCTCTGTTTAGCAAAATGATGCAAACACAGGGGGTTCCATAGTTTCATTCTGGAGTGCAAGCTGCTGGTGTTACAAAAAGATGAAAACTGGGTGTTCTGGAGGCTCTGAGCCCGTGGTGCTGCAGGACAGAGAGCTGAGTGACAGCCAGGGTGACCCTCGTGGTGTCCTGGGCCAACCCTGCCTTGGCTGCCAGGAGCAGTGAGGCTGGATTAGCACAGCACTCTTCAAAGTCCATTTGCTCTGCTCCTTAGCAGAAGGGATGTGGGATCAGCCTCTGCATCATGAAGGAATTCCCCTGGGCAGACAAAAGATTTAACCTTTTGCTCTGTTGGTCTCCAGTCTTCTTGCCTGCAAGCAGAGAAGGTATTTTGTATTAAATCCTGGCTGAATTTCTCTTCCCTGGCTGATTCTTTGCCAAGCACTAAAATTACAGGAGTAATGTGAGCTGTGCAAGTCTTCCCTGCCAACACAAAGAGCAGCATTCTTGGGGAAGCTGCCTGTTCCAAAAGCTGCTCCTCAGCACTGGATTGATTATCTAATTGCAGGGGCAGATTTGTGTCGTGGCTGGTTTTGTTTATTATAAAGGCTGCTTGCAAGACAAGCTGAACTGCAAGCCAGATGGAAATATCAGGGCAAAGTACTTATTCTTTTCTTGAATAAATCAAAACCTTCTTGCTTGGAATGGACCAGCAGTGGGTAGACTCGATGAATGTGACATTTCACAAAGCTCTCACAACTTCCTCAAGCTGTTCCCTGGAAACGGGGTAGGTACTGGGAGCTGAAGGCTTCAAATCCTGTGTGGAGCATCCTGGTTCTGTCTGGTCAGCTGCTGGTGTCACTTCCCTGGGCAGTGACAGAGCCACTGTGCTCTGGGATTCTGCATTCTCCAGGGATCAGCTCACAGCTTCTGCTCCCTTCTTGTGCAGGGGGGGCTGAGCAAGGCCTGCCTGGAAAGTTCTCTTCCCTGAGGAAAACTGGGAGCTGACAGCAGTGCCAGGGTGTGCCCCAGTGTGGTTTGTAGGCTTGCTTAGAGAGGGAAGTCCCTCCAAAGCCTCTCCTGGACTCAGAATTAGTCCCAGGGGAGCTGTTTAGGGAATGAGGGGGTGTCATGTCTTTCTTGGAATACTTACCAGGATGCACTCGCTGTGCAGACACTGCAATAATAATAACAATAATAATAACAATAATGATGATAACAGCCTGCTCTCCCACTGCATGGGCACAGCGTGTGGAAGTGCAGGCCAGCTTGGGCTCGGGGAGGGTGTCCCTGCCCATGGCAGGGGGTGGAGATGGGCTCTGAGGTCCCTTTCACCCCATTCCCTAGTTCCACAACCTGGTTTTCTGTCACTTGAGCTGTACTCAGACAGGAATTGGGAGCCACTGGTCCCTAGGGAGCAGAGCTGCAGGTTGCCATGGGAATGGGAGGGGGAGGGATGGTCAGCTCCAGCTTCAGCAGAATTTCTCCCACCTCTCTCCAGCCATGGGAAATGAGGACTGGGCTTCAGGAGGGGCTGCCAGCAGCTGGGGCAGGCAGGGGCACAGGGCAGTGCTCGTGTCCTGCCCCTCTTCTCCAGCAGGTCTGCTGTGGGTGTGAGGTAGCCAGGCTGGGCAGGGGCAGGCAGGCAGGAGTCTGTGCTCTCTCCATCTCTTTCTTTGTGGAAGGGGGCTCGGGACGAATGGCTGTCCCTCCAGGGGAGCTCAGAGGGCTCAGGGGTGGAATTTGCAATTTTTAACAACTGGCGTCCTTGTCCTATCACCGTGTCAGACATGGCCAAGGCAAATACCCTTTCAAATCCATTGCTGGGACTAGGAGTAGATTTGAGGGTCAAGGTCAGGACAGGAAATAGCAGAGGATGATGTAATTCCCAACCTATTCAAGTACAGCATACCGGTGCAGCTCCTGAATTATGGGGCACAGCCTGCACTCTGCAGTGCAGGGGGGACTTTTGTAACTCCCCTGAATGAAATCTTCCTTCCCTTTTCAAATACGAGTGCGTGGCACCTTGGGAGTTCAGGTCCTGAGCCTCTCACAAGCAATGTTAGCACTTTCAGAAATACTCCTAAGACCATTTGCAGTGCTCATCCAGCGTGAAGTAATTAATTGGCAGCCCCGGATATGTGAGTTTCCTTTGCCAGGGCTGCTTTAATTGTGTGGAGTGGCTGTGTTGCTGTGGCTGAGAGAATGTGCCAGCAGGGTGAGGGCAAAGGCAGGAGCACTTGGCAGGTGAGGAGCTGCAGCTTGGCTCCTGCACCATCAGGCTAAAAATCCTGCAGCCCTGCAACAACATCCTGCACACGGACAGAGGCTGCAGCAGCCAGCACACTGATCCTCCCCACCTACCCAAGAGAGCTGATAGCTCCTACCAGTGTGGATTGGCTCCTGAGGCCTTCATACAGTCACCACGTAGTCTCATCCTCACCAGCACCTGCAGGAAAAGATCCCTGGGAGCGGCTGGTCTCTGCTGAAGGCTCAACAGCAGAGTTTCATGGCCGTGGGAGGAGAAGCAGTGTGGTGGGCTCAGAATCAGCTGCACACCTTCCCCTGACTGCTGAGGCAGGTGACACTCCCACAGCACTGTTAGCAGTGTTCTTGCTGCTGCTGGTTTTGCTGTGGTTGGCACTTCACCCTCACCAGGGCCTGATCCACACTGTGGCTCCAAGCACGGCATGCACAGGCACCTCCAAAGGTGGGCAGGGGTGTACAGCTCCACCAGTGACGAGGATCTCAGGTTCTTCTTCTCCCAAGTCAACCATGTTGGTATTAAAACTAAAAACTTTGGTTTATGAGTCACTGAAGGTCTTCTTTCCAACTCTGCATCTCCTGGAAGGTTGGTGAGCCCAGCAGTGCCCAGACATGCTCTGTAAAGGGAGCCAGGCTCCATCTGAGCTGGGAGTGTTCACAATGAGACCAGATTTTTGCCTCTTTGTGTCTGTCTTGCTTCCAGAGCTGTTTAGTGGTCCAGGAGAATCCAAGTTGTTTTCTGCATCTTTCTTTTCCTCTCTCATGTGTTTTTGTGCACTTTACTTTGAGGGTTTTCATGGACTCCACGTCAGTGAGCTTGCAAAAGAAAATCAAGAGCGGCAGTGCATAATTACCAGACAAAACAGGCACATAATTGGGGGAAAGAACTTTCCTTCACTTTTCAAAAAGACTTGTACTTGCAGTGACCTTTTAATCAGATGCAGCAAAACATGTTGCCTAAATGAGAACTGTGACCACAACAACAACCCCAAGCCAACCAAAACATCTTTTTTAATGAGAAATAAGGCTTTGGACTCTCCTAGAAATCAGTGGCAGGTAAAGAGTGTTAAGCAGTTCGCTGAATCCAGTGACTGAAAGAAGATGCAATGAATTTTCACTGTAGAACAGTGCTTTGAAAACTGGCTTCCTGTTCAGAGTCCTGCTCCCAGGGTCTGTTTTTCCTCTGTCATCACTGGAGATCAAACCTATCTTCTTCTTGCAGTCCCACCTTCAGCTGCCTTCCCCATCACAGCCAGGAGTCAGGGCTCAGGGAAGGGATAGCTCAATAATTTCCTCCCTCTTTGTCTCTTCTGCAGTTGCAAGGGCTGTGTTCCTCCAGGTCTTGTCTGGACAGAAGAGAAATGACTCAAAGGCTTTAAACTTCTTTAAAACTTTGCAGCTCACCTTTTTAAATCTCAGAGGGAGTGGAGTAAAGAGAAATCAAAGGCTTTTTTTGGTGCTTAAGTAGGGTATTTCAGGTATGGAGAAGCACAAACCTTCATCTGCTTTATCCAAGAGAAAAGCTTTCCTTTTCCTTTAATTTTCCAAAACCAGCTTTCACACTGCCTGAGTGTCAGAGCAGATGGGAGCCATGAAATCAAGGCAAACTGATTGGAGGAAAATGAGACATGGAGGGTTTGGTTACTCTGAGAAAAGTTCCTTGTAAATACATGGTGATTAATCCACCTTATAGGTCTGGGGGTCACTGCAACTTCCCTTGAGTAAACCAGATTGTTCTTGTTTGTTTTACAACCTTAAAGGACAAAAAACTCAAAGAGCAAGAAAAGAAAGGGGAGATCCTTCACCGTCAGCTCCCAAAGAAAACTGAGAAAAGTCCAGTTTCATATAGACAGCCTTCTTCCTGTCTTATCTCACAGATCCAGAACACCAAGGCTCTGCTGAAGGACCGGAAGGTCGCCAAGGCCGGGGGTCCCGACAAAGGTCAGTGGGAGAAAGAGAAAGACCATGGTGGGTCTGGCCTGTGTGTGCATGTGGGGTGTGGTGGTTTTGAGCCTGTCCTGTCCTGTGTGGTGGTTTTGAGCCTGTCCAGTCCTGTGTGGTGTGTGTTTGTGAGTAAAAACTCCGGGTTTGCCTTCCCTGTCGCTCCAGGGGTGGTGTGGGAAAGGAGCCTGGATAATGTCAGCACACGTGGAGTGAAATGCCCTGAGGAATCCACGGTGGTGCTCAGCAGCCAGGAGCCCTCCCTTTCTGTGTTTGACAGAATTCCTGCAGTGCTCTAAAAAGGCAGTTTCTTCCCCTGTTTACACGTCCTCACACAAAATCATCCACGCTCACGCTGCTGTTTTGAAAGCATCACCACCCACCCTGGATCACTGAGGAACCAGAGCTGGTAGCCAAGCTCCTTCCTAGCAGCCATTGTGTTTTCCTGAGAGAGGGCTAAGGAGAATCCCTGACCTCCCTGAGGAGTCTCTGGGAGGAGTGGGAAAGGGGCAGCCTCAAGGAAAGGCAGGTGGGACTGCCAGCCTCAGCATCAGCAAAAGGATGGGGGGGAAAAAATGAGCAGGGAAAGGAAAAGATGTGACAGCCAGAGGAGAGCAGAGCATTAATCACAAAGGGCAGCCTGAGAGGCTGGGTGAAAACTGCTGGCAGAGAAAGGAGTGGAGGAAAAGGGGAGTCAGCAGGGAAAATGGGATGTGGGCAATGCACACCTGCATGGGACACACTGAGCAGCAAGGTGATGTAGCCTCTGTTAGAGAGGGAACTAAACGAGGGGAGATCCAGTGATGGAAAACATTTACTGTGGTGTCAGGGGGTTATTCACAGTGGTGGCTTGTGATGCTTTCATGCTCATTGTCGTGACTTGATAATTTATCATTTGTTGTGCTCAAAGTGAGAAAAAATTGTCCAAGTTGTGTTTGTCTGGCAGCACAGGAACCTCTGCTGCAAGGTGGCAGGAATTCAGAGAGCTGGTCAGGAATGGGGCATAGTTCCTTTAAAAAATGTTAAAAAAAATTAAAATGCCCATTTTGCTCATATTTGCATCCCTTTTGGGAGGAAGGCACAGGGGGAAGAAAATCTATTTCATTTTTTTCCCTCTTTAGGTTTCTCCCTGCTTTTTTGTTCTGAAAATCATGCAGCTCTCAGCTAAAGCATTTCTCTGCTTATGGAGACTATATTGTGACACATCTTAATTTTGGCCAGTTTTAGAAAGAAGCTGGTTGGAATGAACTTCTTTCTACTTTTCCCAGACAAGTGTGAGATTTCATCCTGTTCATCCATTCAGGTCTCAACCCCTGACAAGACCATCCCTCCACAGGAAATACATGTGACATTTGTGGCTGGGACCTGAGTGCTGGCAGAGCTAAATTATTTCAGATCCTTTTTAGATGATTTTTAGGGAACTGATGGAATAGCTACCAGTTAATTCAATTAGGAGGGCCTGGCAGTCAGGTTCCTTGGACAGCTTTCCATCAAGGCAGCAAAACATGCTTGCTTGTGATTAGCTTGGCATGAGGCAGTGCCAGCGTTCTGTAGGAGCTGAGCAGATCTTCTCCACGAGATCTGTTTTGTTTGACTGGGCCAAATCCTGCAAAGATTTTGTTCCATTTATTTTCAGCCCTTGCTGGAGGAAGGTTCTTGCTGAAGTTGATGCAGCCAATCTGTCCAAACTATAACAGCTTGAATCTGGCCAGTGCTTCTCCATATTTACATGTGTGAAACTAGGAACAGATTTTGTTCCAAAATGCAAGGAGAGCCATCAGGGATTAACTCACTGTGCTCCCCTAGGTGTGTCAGGGAATACAGGCCCAGCAAGAGCCACACAAAGTGGTGCTGGGAAAGGAAAAATGTGAGGTTTCTCAGTGTGTTTGTGGTGTTTTGGATATAATTAATACAAACAGCTGGAGACAACTGTGCTTTTCCTTTTCAAGTCCCTGTCTCAGTTTAAGCACTTTTCCTGCCTGTGAGGAAGAGGGCAGATGAATTACCTGGGAAACAATGGTGTTAGTATTAAGTGAGGGTGAGGGAATTGGGGTGTGAGTGCATCCCAGACTGTTTCTTGCAGCTGGTGCACCACCAGGTTCCTGTGTTTGAGGTGCTGGTAACTGCAGTGTGCTCTTCTGCTTCCCTCTCCCATTGCTTTGCAGACTCCAGCGTGAGCCCTTTGCACGAGCCCCTGGCACCCAAGACAGGCTCCAGCTCCCTGGAATACCTGGAGGTGCAGCAGCCTCCCCCCAGGACCCCGCGGCTCCTCAAGAGGCAGGAGTCCCCACAGCCAGAGCCGTCCCGGATCGGGGGCCGGGCCAAGGACTCCCCTCTCATCCTCAACATCGTGCACTCCTTCGAGTCAGTTGACAGAGAGGACCAAATAGACCAGGTTTCCCCCTCTCACCAGTACAGAATTTTAGGCTCCCCAGTGAATTTCCCTTACAAAAGCTCCAGTGAAAGGACACTGTCGCCGCTCTTTCCCCCGAGGAGCACGTCCCCCATCCACCCCACCCAGGTCTCTTTCACCTATGAAGAGAAAGCGTATCCGGCAAAGGAAGAGGCGGTGTCCCCTACCCAGCTGGTCCCCAGCAACCCCCTGGGCAGCCCAAACTGTGTGAAAAGCAGGGGCAGGTTCCCCATGATGGGGATCGGACAGATGCTGAGGAAGAGGAACCAGAGCATGCAGTCGGTGAGCGAAAAGCCCCTGGAAGCCAGGATGCCTCAGCTGCAGCAGATGAGCCCCACACAGATTTCCTTCAACACAGAGGCTGTCAGCGGCCAGTGTTAGCCTGACATCCTGGGAATTGCACTGCTCTTCTCTGGGATCTAACCTTTTTCTCCTTTAAGCAAGAAGGGAAAGCCACTGGCGCGTTGCTGTCACCACGTGATACCCCGCGGTGGTGCAGCGCAGGAAATCGGAGGTTTGCTTGCAAGGAAGGCACTGTCCTACGTATTACAGTTGAAAGAAAAGGGCTCTGCTTGTGCTGTTAAGAAATATTCACATTTGGCATCTGACTGTACAGTAAAACACCCTGCAAGAGCTGCGTGGATCTGTATTTTCACTGCTCTCACCCAGGTGGGAGAACCACGAGCGCCGAGGGTTTGGTTCCTGCAGGGAATCAGTGCCGGGCCAGGATCTGTGCTCAGACTGTCCCTGCTCCACCTGCCTGTGCCACACAGCCCGTGCTGCTGCTGCTGCAGGCATTGTTCCTGGGGCAGGAGAGGGGGAAATGCCAGTACTCTGTCCAAAGTGAGCTTGCTGACAAGCCCTGCCGAGAAGATGAAGGTGGTAGAAGCTTGAGTAAAGGCACGAGTGGTCTAGCTCAGAAAAAGTGGCAGTATTGGAATTCAAAGCAGATTTTACTGTTAATTACATAAAGTAGGTAATAACACAATCATTTTTTTCTCATGAAGAAAACTCTGATGTAATGATGTCACAAGAAACAGGATTATTTAAAAACAAGTGTCATCATGTGGAAATTCACTGCATTGGTCCCTGTTACACCAAGGCAGCATTGGACACACCTGAAGGCTTTTCTGAGACTGCAGTGAATTAAAAAGACTAATAAAGGACACATGAAACTGTACCAAGTCCATTTTATACTCCAAGATTGGTAATGTAGTAGTTACCAAAACGGGGTATTGTTACAAGGAGTGGAGATTGACTTTCTTAAAAGACACCACGTTCTGTATACCAGTCTTGTTTTTCTAAGTAAATGATACATCTGACAGGTTGGCAACATTTTTTTTGGTTCTGTTTCTGTCCTCAAACCATTTTCCTATAAATTAGAAGGTTTAGCCAAAGACAAAGACTGCTCTTTTCTCTCGTCTGTACCCCCCGTGTACGTGTTTGTGTGTTCAGAGCAAAGCTTGTTCCAGCCTGGTTCTGCTGCCACCTCTGAATGGCATTTCAAAACCCAGGAAGCAGAGGTGGTGACTTCTTGTCCTTAGAAGATGGGATTTTGCCACTGGTGGGAATCCAGGCCCTATTTTCATCCGTAATTTTACAAACAATTTCATTGCCCCGTTGGTGTCCGTGCAGATGCTGAGGGAACTTCCCTGTTTGGGAAGTTTTCCTTCCAGTTCCAGGAGCAGGATATTCAGAGCCTGGGTCAGGAGGGGCATAGCTGAGCCTTTTACACGCCTGACTCCAAAACCTGCAGGAAAAAATTAATTTAGACATTAATCCAAATACTTAAAGATAACTGGGCTGCTCAGTGTTGGCAAAACCAGCAGTGATGCCCAGAGCACCCATCTCATCCCTGCAGGTGGAACCTTCCCTTCAGCACTGGGGTTTGGCCCTGGAGAGTCCATCAGCATCTTGGACCCTTCAGTGGAGTGAGGACTCCCACCTCTGAGGGAGTTGTGTAAAATAATACACATGAAAACCCCAATGTGATGAGAAAAGACAGCCCTGGAATAATTTTATCAATTTTCAGATCAAGAAGTGTTGCATTCTGTTTGTGGAGAGCACCTGTTCATCCCTGGGGGCCATTTTAACTCGTTCTTTTATAAATGTCAGAACATTTTCATTCTCTTCATGTTATCACATTTGTGCTGCCAAGCCAGTGGGCAGGGACCACTGAAATCAGGGATCACTGAAATCAGGGACCACTGAAATCAGGGACCACTGAAATCAAGGATCACTGAAATCAAGGATCACTGAAATCCCCCCTCTTTGTGTTCATCAGACTCACATACCCGAGCAGATGGCAGATGCCAACTTGAATTGCAAACTCAGGTTTATTTGGAACCCAATAAAAGGTTGGGGGAGGCAGGAAAGAGACATGTTTTGTTTTGGGTTTGGGTTTTTTTGTTTTTTTTTTTCATTTGTGGAAACGCAGGAAATATGTGTAAGAATCAGAATGAAAACAAATGTTAAGTATTTTATTATATTTATAGAGAATATATGAGTACTACACTGCTAAAACATAACCATGTATTCAGCATAGTCAGTAGCTATGTACAGACCAACTGCAGTGACCACAGAAGGGGCCTACTGAATATCACAGTGGAAATTCCAGGGGGGAAAAGCTGTATTTGGTATCATTATTAAATATATGTACTTTTTGAACAAGATTGCCACAGACTGCTGACTTTGTTTGCCAGGTCACTGCGTAGCAAAGATAAAAACTCAGGACAAAAACTACAAGGATGGGGCTTGGAGCAGCCTGGTCTAGTGGAAGGTTGAGATCTTTTTTTGGTGTTTGCCTCAGTCTTGGCACCAAACCTGTCATGAATGTGTTTGACAGCTGAAAATACACCTTACACTTCAGGCTGGGTGTTGGGAAAAGAGCAGTTCTGAGCTTTGGAATGGAAACAGCCCTGTGGGGCCTTTCTGAGCTGCTGTGAAGCAGGCACAGGAGGGTTGTGCAAACTGGCTGATCACTGGGCAGCAGTTCAGGAGCCAGACTGGTAAAAGTGGTTCTGTTCAGGCTCTTCTGCCTGGAAAAACAGGTGTTGGATTTATTCAGTGAGAAAGAGCAGAAACCAGCAGCTGTTGCTGAAGGTGTTGGTCTTTGTGCTTCTCCTGTAAATGGGCTGCTAAATACTGAAAAACCTTCACTGCTTGTAGCACCTCAAGCTCATATTGGCCACGCTTATCCAGAAGTGAGCAGAAAATCCAGGGGCACTGTTTCTGTGTGCAGGAGTTGGGGTTTTGCCTCTTCCCTGATTTTTCCATCCTCTGTGGCCACAAATGGTCAGTTTTCTCTCATGTATCCCCTCTCCACATGACTTCCTTGGAGCTCCACAAAACTCCTCAATATTTGATCCCAAAGGAAGGCTGTCATAGGATTCTTTCTGCTACTGGGGCACAGACAATCGAACAAAGGGCTTCTGGATAGATCCTAGAGTGGGTTTGGAGTTTGCAGGAGCATCTCTGCTTCTCCCCCCTGCCAGCTGAGAAGAAAATAAGATGTTTATTGAGTAAAGGTGAGGTGTTAAGCTTGTTTTAAAATTAAAAAATTATTATATTTATTAATGTTTGTATGAAAAGCACTCTTCCACCTGTACGAGGGAAAATAACCCAATTCCTTGTACCTCTTAAAAGCAGAAAGGACAGAATCCAGAACAAAGAAAGGCCATCAGAGGCTTTCTTTCCAGATGGCTGTTAGATAAAATGAGGTTTTTCTCTCCCATCTCTGCCTGCTCCCAGACAGTTTGCCCAAGTGTGGACTTGGAACCACGTTTCCTGTGCATTCCAGTGAGCTGATTGGAGTTTCCTCTACCTGGCCACTACTCCCCATAAAACCTGGAAAATGTCTGATTTCACTCTCTTCGGTCAAAAGCAGCCAGGATGGCTCAGACATTTTTTGAGGAGGCTGAGGGATGCTGGAATGGGATCTGTGACAGATGCTCCCAGGCATGACCTTTTCTGACAGCTCATGAACAGAAATCCAAGGTTTTTTATTTTGTTTAAACACAAAGGGAGATTTCAGATGTGAAAGAGCTGATCTGCAATGGGTCTGCCTCAAAGTTCCTGGCCCCAGAGACAGGAGATTCAGTTTTTTCCAGCCTGGGAGAAGGAGGACACAACAGGCTTGTGCAAAGGTGTCACTGCGGTTGTCAGGGACAGGCCTTGCTCTGTCAGCACAGTGACAAAACTGTCACAAGTCACCAACTCCCCTGGCCTGAAAGGCTCCCAGGCACATCTGAGAGGTTTCAATCTGCTGTTCGCATTTCTGGAGCCTCAGGGCTCTGCTGGAAGTGGCACTGCAGCTGGGCTGGATGTCTGGGTGCAGAGGCCTGGATGAAAAGAGCTCGATGCTTGTGCAGGGAAAGTGCTTCAGAATGTGAGGCTGGGGAAAACCAAGTGTCTGAGAGCACAGATTTAGGTAAATGGCCTCTGGTGCTTTTCCCCAGACTGAAAGCAGGCCTATGCTAACCTTTCCTTTTCCTAAATAAGTGGAATTGTGCTTTTGAGAGCGCGCCTCACCCCTTCCAGCAGCTGTGTTTGGGGTTTTTCTGCTGAGCCAGCACTGCTAGCAGCACTTGCTGTGCAATGTTCATTTTCAGGGCTGCTGCAACATCTGAAGCATGGAAAGGGAGCTGCCAGGGCTGTCAGGAGAGAGGCTCAGGCTTAGCCCAGGCAGATCTGAAAATCCCTGGTACACACATGCTGTCCCTGAGGGCATGGCGGGCAGGCTGCCCTGAGGACATGGCAGGCAGGACGTTCTGAGGGCATGGTGGGCAGGCCTCCCTGAGGGCATGGCGGGCAGGACGTTCTGAGGGCATGGCGGACAGGCTGTCCTGAGGGCATGGCAGGCAGGACGTTCTGAGGGCATGGCGGACAGGCTGTCCTGAGGGCATGGCGGGAGGGTCTCTCTGAGGGCATGGCAGGCAGGCTGTCCTGAGGGCATGGCAGGCAGGCTGTCCTGAGGGCTTGGCAAGCAGAACGTCCTGAGGGCATGGCAGGCAGGCTGCCCTGAGGGCTTGGCGGGCAGGCTGTTCTGAGGGGGCATGGCGGGAAGGTCTCCCTGAGGGCATGGTGGGCAGGCCGCCCTGAGGGCTCTGCGAGCAGGAGAGGGCAGCCCCACAGCATTCCTCTGGGAGCTGCTCAGTCCAGCTCACAGCCCAACCTGCGCTGTGCACAGGGGTTTCAGGGTGTTCCACCCAGAAATTGCTGGGAAATGGGGGAGGGCAGTGGCTGGGTCTGTGTCAGCTGCCCTGAGTGAACATCTGCAGAAATGTCACCGGAGCAGAGCAGATTGGTGCCTCACCAGGACGGTGTATCACCACACCCCACTTCCAGCACTCCATTCCAGTATTTCTCCTCAGGGAAGGGGAGGACATGCTGGGGTCATGGGCTACTGGGACTGTCTGGCCTCTGGTCCAGGCTGGGAGCCCTGCCATGGGGACCTGAGGTGACAATGGCCCTGCATGGACACACACATAGACCTGCAGACCTGTGGTTTCCAGTGATTTCCCTGCCTTTGATGGACCCCCTGAGCCAAGGCTTTACACACCGTGCAGGATTTTCCATGAGGTTAAAACCCTTCATCAGCATGAAGGCTGGGATAGCCTTCAAAAGTCCAAATCCAGCCATTCCTCTGACAAACAGCCCTTGATTCCCACCAGTGGCAGGGACCTGCTCAATGTCAGAGGGACTTTGTTGCCTTCAGGAAGTCCCACCTGCAGGCAGGGGAAGAACCTCCCTTTACCTTCAGGCACTGCACACCAGTGGAAAAATCTTTTTCCAAAAAGCCCCCCAGCAGCTGCTGCCTAGAGCTGGTCTGAGCCCCCGAGCCCAGGCTGGGGCTTGCAGCAGTCTCCACAGTGATTAATTGCATCTCTGCAGGCAGGAGCAGCAATAAGCCAGGCAGACACCTGCCCCTCCTGGTCTGTGCAAAGTGTCCAGGGGCCAGCACGGGGCTGGGGCAGAGATGGAGAATTCCCCCTGCCACCCGAACAGGTGATTCCATGGAAAATGGGACTTCCCTGCCCACCAGACCTGCTCCAAATGCAGGAGTGATGAGGCTGAGGATGGAAATCCTCCTGGCGTTTGCTGGTGCCTGTGCTGAGCAATCCTTCCAGGAAACAGGGATGTGGCATCCACTGAGCCCTCTCAGGGCTGTGGGATGCCTGGGCCAGCATCCCGTGGCACTGATTTAGGGGTGCTCAACATCACAGGGAAGGCAGGCTGTCAGGAAACAAACACCTTCCTCATTTCTGTCCTTGCTGGGAGAGCCTAATGCTGTGTGCTCAGGCAATTCCTTCTCTTCCCAGCCCACCCTTTGCTCAGATTTCCCAGTGCTTGAATTGTGGTTGCCAAGAGATCGGCTTGCCTGGACAGGATCATCTTTGTTGAGTTACCTGCAACCCCCTTTGAATAAAGACACCAAACCCCGAGTCACTGCCAGGCTGGGAACCTGATTGCTTATTTATTTATTTACCTGTGCCTCCCAGGCTGAGGATGGGATTACACAGCAATTAGGGAAGGTCACACTCACCTCCTCAAAGGGCTGCTGACACCTCAGAAACAATTCTTATAGGGGTTTCACACTGCCCATCCTCAAATCCTTTCAGGCACGGTAAATAAAACCTTAAAAGGCAACTTCTGAAGCCCATTGTGGTTTGTACTTTGTGCTGGGGTGATGAGGGGCAAGAAAGGCAAACTGCTGGCAATTACCCGTGTCACAGTGTCACACTCTGCCTCGTGTCCCAGGCAGCACCATGGTGACAGCCCTGCTCAGGCCCAGGTACTGACCTGGAAACATGAGATGGCTCTGGGGGGTTTTCATCTCTGAAAGAAAGAGTAATTGATGCCTTGGAGTGGCTGCTGTGCCTTCAGAAACTGAAAGAGCTACTGACTGTGCAGTATTTTTTAATAACCAGTCATGCAAACCGAGGGTTGCAGTCATGAATTCATGTATTTTAATAGACACGAATCTTATTGCTCCTTAATAGCTAAAAATCCTTGTGCACAACTTCCCCTTATCTCTTCCAGCAAGGGGCCTTCCCAAAACAGCTGTGCTTGAGCAGAGGGCTTAGACAAAAAATAACTATTAGGGATGGCTTGTCTCGGATAAAGCAGGACAGTGCTTTTGGTATCCTTATCTTTCCCTTTGATCCTCTCTCCAAGTGGTGGCTGATGCTGGTTTTAGTGGTTTAAGTTGGTCTGTGCACCACTTGAGGGTGGAAGGACTGCTCCTGTCACACGTCTAAAGGCATCACAGGGCTTGGCAGGACTCCTGATCTTCAGTGCTTGGTGACATTCATGTACGTGCAACTTTGTCCTTAAAAACTGTGCCTTCTGCCAAATTTTACAAAGCTTCCTGATTGCTGCTTTCCCCCCTGTAATTTGTGCACATCTGAAAGATAGCTGTACTCCTGAGGTTGCATATTTTACTCCTGAAGTTTATATTTTAAAGTTCAAAACTTCTGCTGGGATGCTTTAGCTAAGAGAAGCAAATTTTGTTTGCTGTGACGGTGAGAGGTACCAGGGGGCAGTGAAAGGGGACAGGAGGGCTTGGGGCGTGGCAGATGTGCTTGTCTGGAGCAGGAACACTAAGGGAAGAGCAGCCACAGGTTGTAAAACCTCTTGCAATGAAAAGCAGGCTGCTAGAGAGCCAAAATCCAAGAGAAATCCGTGGACAGGCTGCTCTGTTGCTAGGTGATGGATCTGTTATCATGCTAATGACAGTGAAGGATGATACTGCTACCAATAAAACATCTTTCATCTGAGAATCACCAAAGGTTTTCCAGACAGCAAGGCTGTATTATTCCCATTTACTAGAGGCACAGACAGAGATGAATTGATTTGCCAAAGGTCACTGACGGATTTCGGAATAAGAAATTGCCCTATTTGAGTTTTATTAGGCTGGGGATTGCCATCAACCCTTTCTTTGCCATCAATCCTTCCCCCTCCCCTCATCCATCACCCCCACATCCCTCTCTCTTGAGGGGACATGCTCCTGCCTTGTTTGTCACTCTTGTCCTGTTTAGATTACAGGATCCCCTGGCCCTCGAACGTAACTGAGCAGGGGGTGTGGAGGCAGAGAATTGCATGGACCAAGCTCAGGTGCTTTGGGGCTGCATGAACAAGAAGAAAACAACCATTTCTCCTTGGGAAAATCCAAGGGGCTCCTCGGGGACAGTGCTGTGACTGTCACAGTGCTGTGACTTTGGGTTGCAGGGCTTTGAGGTTTCCCCCCTTAGACACTCACTCCCAGCCCAGCCCTTGAGAGGCCAAGAGGCAGTGTGAGGAGAAATGCAAAGTCTCCTAAACCCCCCCAAAACATCTCTCCCTGACTGTCTGCAGGGCTCTTCCCAGTACTGGGAGTTCTCAGGTGTGAATCAGTGCAGCCATGAGTCAGGCGTCACTTTTTATTAGAGATCGTGAGGGAAACACAGGCGAGCCTGAATTCTGGCACTTGGCGGAAAATAACCATTTGATTTCAGCTGGAAGAACAGTGTTTCCATGCTGATGAGGAGCAGCCTGCATTCCTCCATGAGCTGGTGTGGTCTGGGAGGGGAACGGGGTGGGAACACTGGGAATGCCTGCAGGAGAGGTTTTATGGAGCCTTCCTCGCCTGGGGTCAGAGCTGGATGTGTGTCCCACCAAATCCTGGGGGTGTGTGTCCCACCAGGTGCTGGATGTGTGTCCCACCAGGTCCTGGATGTGTGTCCCATCAGGTCCTGGATGTGTGTGCCACCAAATCCTGGGGGTGTGTCCCACAAAGTCCTGGATGTGTCTCCCACTAGGTGCCTCCTAAGATGCTTCCAAAGCCAAAACCCAGCATCTTCCCCCGTCTCTGAAAGGAACTAGGCAGGAAAAGAGCCTTTTCAACCTCGGTTTCCTTCCCTTGATGTGTAAAGTGGGGAAGCATCTCCTCTCTGTCTGACTGGCACGGTGGGAAATTACCTGGTCTTTCTACAATGCAAATTGCATCCAGGGGAGGTGTTAAGCATTTGAATGACTCTGCTCCTGCTTTTTCTGTTTCCCAGAGTACTGGCAGGTTTCCTCAGCTCACTTCAGGGCGGGAGGACACAGCCCAGAACGACTGGAGCACAGGAGCCACGCAGCAGCTTTGTGGGATTTGTTCAATTCGTGTAAAAGACCAAGACAATTTAAAACCTCAGGGCATGTCTGTCAAGTGGATCCTCCTGGGCTGCCACATCCTCCTAATTGATGTAGGGCTGCCACTGACTGGCTAAGAAAGAAATCTGTGTTAGCTCCAATCCTGAAAAACACGTGTTGTAGACATTAATTTAATGTTAGTAGGTGCTCTACTGGATTGGGGCTGGTTTCCTTCACCATGGGAGAAACAAAATCAAGTGAAAACATCCCCGAATCAAAGCCCAAAACCCCAAAACGTGAACTGACACTTTTGAAGGTAAATGCACACTCAGGGCAAGCAGGGATATAAGGAGCAGGATAAAGTGAACCAAGGAAAACCCCTCGTGGCCCTCAGAGTCTTAGACTTTGGGTTGTGCTTGAGCCTGGCTTGCAGGAGAGCCTGGAAGCTCTGCACTTGATTAACTCCTTCCAAAAAGTCACTTCAAAGCAGGGACAGGGAGCAGCAGGAGGGAGGCAGAACGAGCTGATCTCAGAATTGTTTAAAACTTGGCAGCTGGGCCAGCCTTTGATAATGAAACTCCCACCACTTCACTCTCAAATCGTGACTGAGAGAAACAATGCTTATCTTCAAACCTGCCCTGCAGCCTTGATAAGGGCTTTGTGAAGCACGCTTTGGAACCTAGGAGGAGGTTAAACAGAAAAAAATAACCTTAATCTGCCATGTTGTTATTCTCATAGGGACAAAATAAAAAAAAAAAAAAAATAGACACAAACTGGTTCAGGTTGGCTCCAGGCTTGCAGCAGTTGCTCAGTGTGAACCCTAAACCTAACCCTAACCTCACCTCAGCAGCAATGGAGGCTTTGGGAATCCTGGCACTGCTCTTTGTGAAGATCCCACGAGGTGTGGGAATGAGAGAAATTAAAATATTGCTTTCTCCACTGTTTGGAAGGAAACAAAGAGAACAGGATTTCAGAGGAATGGGCAATGCACTCCTGTCCCAGCCAAGCCCTACGAGGGAGCAATTTGTTGATTTTATAGTAGCTGGAGTGCCTGGAAGACTTCCCCAGGGCTTAGCAAGGAATTTATGGCAGGTACTGCTGTGATCAAGATGGATCCTGCACCCTGCACGAGTGGAGAAGAGCAGGATAACAGGGAGTTAAAGTTGGTTGGTGTGGTAATCCTCCTGAAGTGATGTCTACTGTCTGCAGGCCCTGCAAGAAGGAGCATTTGCATGGGGGTTAGGAGGAACAGCCTAAATTGGTTTTGCAGATGCTTAGAGAGAATTCCCCCTCAAATCCACCAATATTCATTTATTAAACAGGTCCTCGTACACAAAAAACACCCCTGGCCAGGTCAAGATCCACCCGAGTAGAAAAGAGCTCACAGCAATAACACAGCCACACAAAAGAAGCTAGATAAATGTAATTTATTATATTAAGATATAATTTCAGCTATCATATGGATTATAAACCACATTTGTCTCAGTAACCTGAGGCCTTGCACAGCCAGGCTTGAAAGGGAATGGTTTCAGCCTCAGCCTTCCCAGCAAGTGATGGCAACTGCTCCTGAATCCAAATATCTCCTGTCACCAAAGCCTGAAAAACCCTTCCGTGGTACACTGTGTCTCTGTGTGCCTCTGGCTGGCTTCTCCAACCTGTCTGTGATGTCTGCTTCAGATCCTCATCTTTTCCTGGATTTGACAGGTATAATACAAGCATAATGACGCCTTTTGCTGATTCTGCACTTGACAGGAGCCTGCAGGATTGCTCTGCGTGGGCTGGGGGTTTCTGGGATTTACAGGGGTACCTTTTGCCTTGGAGGAGGAAGGGAGACAATTCCAGCAGCTTGTTGCAGTTCATTGATTGGGTTCTTTTAATCACAGATGAAGGTGGGGGTTCTGATATTTTCAGATGGCCCCAGAGCAGATGACCAGGGCCTGGCTGGAGGCAGCTCAACCATTAATGCTGGCAAAGGTTTCACTCCCAAAACCTCCCTGGGGAAGGGGTTTCTGTGTGGTCCCCTTCAAGACAAGGAGGTGCTAAACTGCTGCATGTGAAAGGTTATTTTGGGCAGCACCGTGTGGCAGGAGAACGGTCAGAAGCCACCTTCAGAGATGATTTTATGGTGTTCCCTCTCCAAGCATCAGATGTGGAAAAGTCGTTTTCTTCATGCTCAGCACAGGGATTTTCATAGGAGATGGATGCTCCACTATATATAGGAATGTCATGATGCTTGTAGGACATGTTGGCATTACACATCCCACTTGACATGCCCTATCGACGTGGGCTGAGCAATTTCAGGTTGTGTTTAAATAAAAGTGACTATATTTCTCCTGCAAGCACAAGTCAGTTAAAAATATCCCGTGGTTACTGCTTGGAAAACGCCTTCAAACCAACTTACTCCTGTCAGGGAGACAGGGCGATGTGACAGCCACACTCAACCCTCAGCTGAGAGCCAGCTTGTCAATGGGAGCAGCCCTTGCCATCGGCAGGGGCGGGGTGCCTTTCCCTGGCCACCACTGCCACCAGGAGCTGGTCCTGCTTCCTCTTGGGCTGCTGGTGAGGCATGGCCAGTGATAGCAGGGACTACGCACAGGGCACATTCTGCCTGTGGACTTTGTAAATTTGTAAATTTATATATTTATATATGTATATATTTATATTTTATATGTTTATATTTTATATTAATACATTATATATTTTAATTCTTAATATTTATATATTTTCTGTTTAGATATATCTATATGTATGTATTTTTATATATTTATATGTACATATTTACATATATATATTTATATATATTTTTGATATATTTATATTTTCATATTTTATATATCTATACGTTTATATGTATATATTTTATATATTTATATTTTTATATTTTATATGTTTATATGTATATATTTTTATGTCTTTTCATATTTCTATACTTATATATTTTAATAATTTTATATATTTATATATTTGTATCTTTTGATATTTTGACCATTTTATATATTTATATATCTGTATATTTATATATTTGTATAAACATAAATGTTTCTATTTTAATAATTATATATTTTTTATATCTGTATTTTACATATTTATATATTTCTGTTTTACATTTCTGTATTTATATATTTGTATTTTCTATTATTTATATATTTATAAAGTCTTCCTCTGGCTGACAATGAATGTACAGCCCACACATTGTACTTCCTGCCCTGGAACAGCTCCACCATGCACAGAGCCAGGATAAGCCAAGAGAAGTGGATCTTGTTCCTGTGACGCTCACGGTCACCGTCCCACAATGGGGTTTTGTCACTCCTGGGTGTGTTACAGCAGAGTCAGCTGCAGCCCCAGCCCCAGCCCTGCTCTGGGGGCTCTCTGGATCCTCCTGAGCCCAGAGCAGGAAAGAGGGGCCGGCAGAACCCTGCATTCCCTGGGGGCTGAGTGCCTTTGTGTCCACAGACCCAACCCTGCTCCCACCTGCAGGGAAACAAGAGCCTGGATGTGTCCAGGAGCTCTCCTCCGACCCCTCTGCTGAGGCCGAGCAAAAAGGAACCTCAAACCTCCAAAAGCAAGGCTCAGGGGGTGCAGGCTGCTTTTTGAGGAGGCTCTGGGTGAAGTACAAGGTCACTGAGCAGTCACTGGGGTTTGGCTGCAGCCCCCGGAGGGCTGGTGCCCCTTGCAGAGATTTGTGTGGTACAGATATCTGCTGTGTACACACAGGCATGCTGAGGGGAAATGAAAATATGCCCTGTCAGCTTCTCGCACAAAGACGTGTTAATTCACACTCCTGGCTCTTCAAGCAGAGCCAGGGTGACAACCGAACAGCCCACCCCAAACAAAGAATGTCTAGCAGCTCTCAAAAAAATCACAGGAGTGGTCAAAGCCCCTCATGTCTTTTTATTTCCACACACACACATTCGTAATTTGCACTGGACCGATTGCTTTTGACTGATTGATTTCACTGCTTTGAGACAGCACACATATGGAATTATTCAGGAGGCTGCTGTGTGTAACACTATGCTGGAATAATTGTTCCATTCAGCTTTATTCCCTCTGCTTACAAAATCTTAGAGGAACTCAAAACACTCCTAACATTTGTATGGGCACGTTGGCATGCTTGGTTTGTGCATCTCAATGACAGAGAAAAAATTAATGTAATGCTACACCAAAGGCAGATTCTACACACAGAAGTCAGTAGAATCCAGATTGAACACTCTTGCAGCATTGTTCATATTCTAAAGGTATAGGTCTCCTTAGGATCCACATTTGATATCCTCTTTTGGATTCAGCACCGCTTTGCTTGCAGAGTTAAGGACTTGCTGTAAGTACCAAGGGCTACATCCTGCCCAGTTTGTCTGTCAAAGAGTTAAGGAAAAAAAAAACAGTGGTGGTTTAACAGACAATGATGCAAAACTCAGCTCATTTATAGAGGAACAGGAAGAGGAAAATACACACAGACCATCTCTCCTGTGGCGAGTTAGGGTTAGGTTCTGCACAGTTAAAGAGGAAGGAAAAGGGTGTTTGCTCTTGCTATAGATTTTGTGTGCTGAATGGGGATGATGTCAGGCTGCTTGTGTGGTGTGTGTGTGGAGGGAAGACAGATCTCTCAGACCCTGCTTGGAACTGTTGGAGTTCCCCAATTAGTTTGGGGAATTGTTTGTCCAATTCCCCAGCTGGAGTTCCCCGATTTGTTTGCTCTTTCTTTGGGGCCCAGGGAAATATGTCTGACCCCCAGTCTTCATTGTGGAGGGAAAAAAACTGTATCTGGTTGGACACCTCAAAAAATAGTGTCCTGAATTTGTCAGAAAGGCCAGCAGACGAGAGGAAAGGCTGTCCATGACAAACCCACTGGCATTTTCAGCACTCCCTGTCACTGCAGCATTTGGCTGGGAAAGGCCTGCCCACCATCCCACCTCTAAAAACAGCCCGAGCCAAAAGGCTGGGGTATTTTTAGTTGGACAATAAAGAAGGAATGTCTGTGAAATCTCTTAGGAGATGTAAATTGTTCCAGCTCCTTCAGCAGCCATGCCAAGGGAGGATGTGCCAAAATGTTCAAGTTTTAACTGTCCTTCACCACTGGTGTTCTGAATTCTTTTGCTCATCCAGAGCTCACCCAGTTGTTCTGAGGGGTGACACGTGTCTGTGGTGGAAAGGAATTCACGAAGGGCCAAGGAAGGTCCCTTGTGCCACCAGTCCATCGGCCCCTCGTGCCAGTTCAGCTGCTCTGGGTTGGGAAGCAGAGGAAAACCATTATTTGGTGCAAAGTGCATTCCTCATCAAAACCTCATCACCAGAACAGAAGCCAAGCACTCCACAGCCTCCTCACAGCTGGTGGGCTCTCCCACTGCCATCTGATGAAGTACAGGAAAAGGAATTATCCCTTTTTTCCCTGCTTCTATTTCCAAAGGATTTGATTAACATTTAAATAGCAAGTTTAGCAATTGCCCCGTGTTGTGTATCATGCACATCTGCAACCACCTCCTGTGCAAGGCTGCGGACTGTTCAACCTTTTGCCTTTCTTTTTATGGATCTCTTGGTAGCTTCCTTACCTCATTAGGCTTTTGAATCCCGAAATAAAAACTTGATGCCTGACTTCTCTGTCCCACCTTTGTTTTTAAAGCCCCTTTTGAGGACATTAAATCAAGATCAGGGCCAGTAACATTCTGCTTTAGGAGCACACAGTGACTATTTAAGGTGTTTGGGACCTCCATGTGATCGTTTATCACAACATTATCCCAGTTCAAATGTTTAATTATGGCATATTTTCAAATCCCTTTCCAGGAGCTCTATAAATACCTCAGCAACATCTAAAGACCAATTTAGCTGCCAACACCTAAAACTATCTTTTTTTTTCACCCAGCCTGGCCTGTGCTTTCTCTGCTGCTGAAGGAGATTCTGTTTACATCTGTGTTCTGGGAGCCCATAAATGTTGTGTCCTTTCTCTGGCTGCTGTGTGCTGCCTGCCAGGGGCTGGATATTTTGTTTTGCAGACGTGGCTCTGTGGTTTTGCTTTTCCAAGTGGGAAAACAAAGGTCTTCCAAGGCAGATGAAGGTGTCAATCGAAGGCTTCCCACATCCAAGCTATGATCTCCACATATGCTTGGTCTTACTTGTTTGCACTGCTCAGAGCGTGGGAAAACAACTTAAAAATAGAGATTTAACACATTGGCTTAGTGCTATTCAGAAGATTCTGTGCTAGACGGGGGCAGAGCCATGTATATGTATTATAAAATAGTAAATTCATTGAAAAATGTGGCCTCAGTCTTTCTGGAATCATCAGGGTCTTGAGAACTGTCTGTGCCAGTACATTTATTTGGGGAAAATCCATTTATTTCAGAAAAATATTCCTAAAATTGCCTGAAGTTGAGAGATGGGAGGCAATTCTGCTCAAGCAAAAAAAAAGAACTAAATTTACCCACATCCCAAAGAGTCCTTGCAACCCTGGAATGGGGGACATTTCTTATTGCAGATTTTAATGCCCTAGTTTTCCTTTTTGTTTGTTTTTCCTTTCACAAGGCCAGAAATCAGCATTTTGCTCAAGCTTAAGGCCTTATTTTGTACAGAAAATAATGCCTTTTTGATAGGGTTGGTTTTATTTTCCCCCCTCATGTAAGAAATGAATTTGAAATATTTGATAACTTCATTCACTTCAGAGGGATTTTGAGCTGATTTGCTTTGTTTGGCCAGTGTAATGAAAGATCACTTTTATTTTCTCCGCCCTGAGCAGTATCCAGTCAGCTCTTCTGAAATGCTCTTTAAGAGTTGTTTTCATCCTTGGTTCCCAGGAAGAGCCAAGATAGCACAAGGGCCCCAGGTCTTGGAGCTCTGGAATTTGTTTTGTCTTTCTGCCTAGGGAAAAGCCATGGAAAAGCAGTGGGAAAACTAGTCACCAATACAACAGGCTACAGAGCCACAAATATATGTGTGAAGAATACAAAGAAAATATAAAAGGAAAAAAGGCAAAACATGAAAGCATCATTTAAAATGTTTTTTTCAGCCCTGTGTTAAAAGTGGGTAGTGGGAGACCCAGCTGGAAATGCATGGACTGGGAAGAGCCCTGCACTACCAAAGGGTGATACAGGGCACAGCTCAACTCAGCTGCAATCAGGTTTTGGCAGGAGTTCCACAGTGCTGCAAAACCCATAGGCACGTGCCCAACTCCTACTCGGGGGAAAAAAACCCTAAAAACAACCAAGAAAAAAAAGAAAAATGCATTAAAAACATCCCTCCTACTTCTAGGAAAATGTCAAGCTGCTCTGCTTAAAACTTCAGTTTTCTGCTGAAGACTAAGGGGATGATACCAAAGCCTTACACCCACCTCACACCAAAACGCTTCAAGGTAAGTGTCAGAGCTCAGTGTGTGGGCAGGTCCCACAGACATCACATTGCTTTGTTTTGTGCTTTTCAAGACTCTTTCACACACCTTTGTGAGAGCACAGAGCCAAGTTTCCTCCTGGCTGGGTGGCTTGGCAGGTGTGACACCTCCTCTGGGGCCTGCTCCTGTCTGTTCCTTCTTTCTAGGAACTCGCTGTGATTTTTCTGGTCTGCTTTTTCACCTGGCAGGTGGGACACCTCAGCCCACGGATTTTAGAAAACGAAGGAGATGTTTGTGTTGAACTGCAGAATAAAGAGAAAAAATAACCCTTGCTAGAGAGCCAAAACATGAATGTGTTGGAGTCAAGGATGACACCATCTCCTGGCCCTATTTCCACTGGCTCTGCTCCAAGACCACCCACTTTCAGTTCTTGGTCCACATGATTGGCCAGCACCCAGCAGAATTGCTTTAAACCTCTGGCCCCCTTTTTTGCTCCCCAAACCTCCACCTGACAAATAGTATTAAAATTCCCATCAATAACTCTGCAGTTAATCATAACAGCGAAGGGAGGTTCCCTTTTCCCCCTGCATTTGGGGACCTGGAAAGAGCCCAGGTCATAATTCAAGCATTGTCCATTCTGGTGGTCCAGGGCAACCTGGAAATGAGGTTCCTAGTTTTGCTGCTTCCCCGAAATTCCATCTAATAAGCAGCAATTTTCCAAAAGTCTCCACCTTGATATGTGTGTTGCGAAACCTGTTTGGGGGATATAATCCTAAAAGAGACTGCAGCAAAGGCAAAGGGATAGATTAGCATCTCATTAGCATATTGCGGTGACTTTGGTATGTACAGCTGCCTGATTGCAATTAAAAGCCATTTCTATTTCTGCTTAAGCACATTCAATGTATGATCAGATAGATACAATCAAGATTCCGAACCCTGTGGTGACTTTGAAACAGCTCTGAGTCATTTGGCTGCTCCAGAGCTCACAAAACTTGTAAAGATACCTGATCACTGGAACTGCAAACACACACCTGCAATAGCACCAGAAGTGCTGGTTTGGTATGATTTAATACAACTCTGCGTTCAGAACACGTATGACTTTGTAGGGTTAAACCTCCTGAAGCTGCTGACTGACAGGGCATTTCTCTTCCTCCTCCTGTTGGCTACTTGATGAGGGCTCTCCTTCAGCTTTGCAATATTTTAACCAAAACTGGCCACTTTCTTGGAGTGTTCCTTGTGGGCAGGCAGAGCCCAACACAAGAAAAAGGTCTTTTGAAAGTAATGATGAGCAATATTAACTCTTTTGGCATCAAGAGGTCTTTTAGTCTTGAGAAAAAAAGAACAAAACCAAATGTTTTCCTTTTGGAAAAACTGTGCCCTTCAACACACTTGTCTAGAATTGGAACAGAAAAAATGTCCTGGTGCTTGTATTTCACCTGAAGTCAAGTTTCTGCAGAGAGAAGAACAATGTGAATTAGAGATAGATAGATAGATAGATAGATAGATAGATAGATAGATAGACAGATAGATAGACAAACAGCTGGCATATGGACCTTCAAGTGCAGGAAATGAATGCCAACTCAGAACCCTTTTCCTCTCCAATTTCCTCTGTTAATGCGCATGAACTGGTTCGAGTGCACAATTAGGAGGAGGCTGCCTGTTTTCAATTAGGTCAGAGGAGAGGTCCTGCCTCTTTCCTAAATGAATTGCAGATAAAGCTTCCCAGGAGTGGGCCTCCTTCTCCCCAGGGCTGGCATAAATCAGGAAATGCAGCAGCTGCCTGCGGCTTTACCCCAGGGAAAGCAGGGTCCAGCCTGCCCACGGGGCTCATCCTGCCCTGCAAAGGCATCGTGGCATGGCCAGGAGAGCTCTGCCCTCCTTTTCCCCACCATTTTCCAGCATTTTGTGTTTGTCCTGGTGAACACATCTGGGTTTCATTCCCTGCCTTCGGTCTGATAGGGGCTGGGGGAGGTGGTCTCTCTCTCTCAAAGTCCTTGTCAAGAAGATGGAGGTGCTGGAGCCATCTGAAGGGGAAGAGTGAGTTATTTTTGTTGACAGGGTTTCAACAAGTAACAGTTCTGGCTAATTACACTGTAATTGATTTGGCATGTTAATCGAGACTTCCAGGGAATCTCGGTACTTTCTTGTCCATTACAAAGGGATTTCCAACTCCGGGCTGGTTTGCTTTAAAAACAGAAACACAGCAAATAAAATAGAGCAATTGAAGTAATTTGCTGAAGTCCCTCAGGCACAGGGAATAACGGTAACCACAGGAAAACCAGATACTTCCATAGGAGGAGCACTCAGGAGCTTTAGGAAAGCAGATGACCAGGGCAACTGGGCACTCAGCATTAGCTGAGCTCTAGAAATCACCAGAGAGATTTTTCTGTCCTTTTAATGTTCTAAAACCTTTGGTTCACAACGATTTCTTTTTCCTTGATGATGTTTAATATGAGAGAAAAAACCTCTGCATTCATATGGGAAACAAACCCCAGCATTTCAAATCTCCATTAAGGGGAATTAAAGTGCAGCCTCGCCCCTTCTCTTCCCCCCACATGCTTCAGAACTGGGGCCAACTGGTGCTTCAAACTAATGCTGGGGAAAACCATTTCCTTCTATCCAAAATGCTCTAAAATTGTCCAGCCCTTGTTCTGCAGCATCTGGCATCGGTCACTCCTTGGAGCCAGGCTGCAAAGGATGAATTGGAATCTAAAGGAATGGGATCAAAAGCTCTGCCTGTATGAGGACGTATTAGCATTTTTTCCTAGAAACCATGAGCTTTCCAGTGCAGTAAAAGTCCCATCTGAGGGCCTCGAGGTGCTCAGCCTGAGCTGCAGGGACAGGAACACGGTGAGAGCACCGTGATTCACCCACCACAAAACAGCCAAGTCACCTCACATACCTGAGGCCAGGATTATGCTTTCCTCTGATAATTAATGCATTTAAAAATAGGACATCCAAAAGCTGATTTGCAGCATCCCTCACAGATAACTGTGATTTTAGTGTGACACCATTACAAGTGATAAAATGTGCTTATTTACCTTTTCCCTTAACTGGCACCATCTCCTGAACAGTCCCATTTCTTTTGTGGGAAATCTGTGCCCTGAAATTTGTGGGAAGTGCAGAAGAAGCTGCAGCTCAGAGCCCTTTGGAGACCATTTAGTACTGCAAGGTCACCACTTATTGAGCTGAGCTGACCCAACTGTGATAAAAGGATGGATCACACTCCATGGGCTGCTCCACCTCTCAGCACTGAGTTAAATCTCACCCAGTCTCTGGAAATGATGGATGTAAGGGACAGAAGAGATGATTGGGAGGTTTATGTGACTTCATGGTGCTGAGCACCACTGCTAAGCCTCTCTGAAAAATCATCCAAAGCGTGTTTGAAGGTCCTCAAAGGCACACAGGCCTCGAGGATCCTCTGCGTGGGGCTGGATTCCTGACCTCTGATTTTTCCCTGGGAGGAACAACGAGTGGACGTGTCCCTCCAAGCCCCGTGGCAGTGCTGCTGCAGTGGGGTGTGTGGTGCAGTTTGATGAATTCATGTGCTGATAGCGATGGAAAAACCTCCATGCAAGGAAACGGGCTGGAAGCCAGGCCCACAGCGAGGCCTTGTCTGGAGCTGTTAGTGTGCTGGTGGATTCTGTAACAACTGTATCATAAAACACTTTACAAAAGAGTCATGAACTCTGGCAAAGAGTGAGGCTTATATATTCTGTTTAAACAGAGGAAGTTGCTCAGTGACTTGGCAGCCGAGCACGACCCCCAGTTATGGGTAACCCAAGCCAACATCAGAGAAACTAAAAGCAGAGAGTTAACATCAAGGCTCACATCTTTCCAGCCTGTTACTGATTCCTGTGAGTATCTCTGAGCTGGATCTAGAGCTGCAGGAGAGGAGAATGAAAGGGCTGTGTGATGAGGGTGACAGCCCCCTGCACGCAGGCAGCCTGGGCACAGGTCTGTGCAGGCTGCCAGGTCGCTGCTTGAATTTGCTTTTTCAGGGAAATCGATACCCAAATTCCCCTTGACGTCAGCCAAGGGGCCAGAGTTTCCCATTTTTTGCCTAATAAAATGTCAGGGGGTGAAGTGAAGTAGCTATCACAGACAGAAAGAATGCAAATATAAATAGAATGGGGAAAAATTAGCGGCTGACAAATATTCCTTCTTTGTTGCGTGGAAGATCTGGAAATTAAAAAAATCCCCACATTTCTTTGCAT
The DNA here is from genome assembly GCF_036417665.1 of Passer domesticus. Taxonomy (NCBI): domain Eukaryota; kingdom Metazoa; phylum Chordata; class Aves; order Passeriformes; family Passeridae; genus Passer; species Passer domesticus. The sequence continues at coordinate 126,679,839 of NC_087475.1, read as the reverse complement.
TCTGTAAAGAATAAATTAATCCCCAGGTTTCTGGTTTTGGATGATAAATAAATGTCTGAATAAAAGGCAAGAGAGGAAATGAGAGGCAGGAACACATAACTTTTCACTCAGAAGGGTCTGAATCTTGGCTAGGACCAGGCAACAGCGTAAAATCATTTTCTTGTATTCTTGAGCCAAGGTTTGATGGAATGGAGGTTTTAGTGACAGCACTGCCTTAAATAAATGCCTCTCCTGGCCTCTAATTCCCACTGCTGAGCAGCAGCACATGGGGTCTGTGGAGCATAAAAGCTCTGCAGGAGTGTTGGGAAGTGGTTGGGAAGATGGTGATGCCATTGGATTTGCCACCAGGATCCCTGACCTGTCTGAGCAGGTTCCCTGGGTTTGCCAGCCCTCCTTGTCCCCATCCTCCTGACCACGGAGAAGGCTGTGGGATGATGGGATGGAGGCAGCAGGTTTGGGACATGAACTGTAATCAAACTCAGGACTGCCTGGCATGCAGTTTGTGAAAAACACGTTTTATTCTCTTGTAAAATTTAAAAAGTTTAATAAAGGACGATAGGAGATAAAGACAATAAAGTAAAGATTATGGTTGGGTGCATCTTGGCACTTAGCCAAGAGCACACTTGCTATTTTGGAAACACTCTTTATAGATTATTGCTATTACGTCAGCTTGTTGTATATTCATAAACAATTCTCCATATTCATAAAAAATTATGCACAGTAAACTTTTCTTTAAACTAGTTTCCATGCTTTAAGAATTGCTTAGCATATTTCTTTTTTGGGTTTGTTTTTTTGGAGTATGTGTATTTTTTGGTCGTGTTCTATTATTACTTGTATGGGTTCTGGTTTATACTGTTTTTAGACAGTGAGTGTTGATAGTTGGTATATCTATCTAGATAGTAGGTGTTTCTATCATATGTTTATTGGATGTTATCTTATTTAAGTAGGTCTTGTAACACAAGTATACTTATATTAGTTATTTCATTACTATATTTAAGTTTAATTAACAACAGATACAAAAGCTATCTCTTTATAGCAAAGTTACTTCAACACCACGCATATAAAATCCATTCTAATATTTGCAAAAAGCCAATATTATTCTGTGCATCTATAACAAGCTCTTCATCCTCCTTTTCCCCCATCCATAAATCCTTCTTTTTCCTGTGCCGTGCTTTCTTCCTCCCCCATTACTCCACCCACCTTTAATGAGTTTTTCTTAACATGGCCCAGCTTTGCCCCCTCTGCAGCGAGTCTGGTGTTTGTGACACTGGTCCCTGGGTGATATTGTCTTTACCTGGGTAATATTGTCCTAATTTGGGTGATATTGTCCTCACCTGGTGTTTCTGGGTGTGCCAACCCGTGCATCTCTGCCCTTGCATGGTCCTAGGGATTCACTGCAGCAATCTGTGGCTTCTGGCCACCCTCACTCAACACCTCCTTAGCCACCTGTAGAATCCAGCCCTTATCTGGAATTTCCCCCACCTTATCTGTGCTTATCTCTCAGGGCCAGCAGTTTCTCATGTCCTGTCCAGCAGTTTCCCACGTCCTGTTCAGTCACCTCAGCTCCAGGCCAGGGCTCAGCCGGTGGCTTTGTCAGCTGCCCACAGATCCAAAAATAGAGGGAGGAAGAGGAAGATGGTGAGATAACACTTCTCAGTCGTTCACCATCAGCCTGGGAGACTGCCCTGAGCTGTCCCCACAAGCACTGGGCAGAACCACCACCTGCAGAGTGGTTTTGCAGGAGAAGTTTGGGTTCTTTAGTGGCTGCAGGATGAACGTGGATCAGTAATGACCAACTGCTGAGAAGGAAGCACCCAGTGGTGAGAGGCACAGGCAGGAACACCATGAGCTAAGGCCAACAAAAACAATCATTTCACACTGCTGGGTCAGGTTGTGATGATGTTGGCTGGTCTGCTCTGTCTAGGGTTAGGGACTGTTCTCCAAGAAGGATGTGAGGTGGAGGCTATTTCAAAGAGAGCTGGGTCTAAAAAACAAGACCTGTGGGGAAAGATTGAAGGGAGTGGAAGTGTTCAGGCTAAAGAAAGGAAAAATGAAGGAAAAGTTGCCAGTATTTTCAAAATGCACAGAGGAAAGACTAAACTGCTCTTCCATTGCTCAGGGCACAGAGGAAGCATTAACAGGCTCAGGGGAAGATCCAGGTTAATTGTGAGGAAAGTTTCCTAATAAGCTTTGGACAAAGATCTGGACCAGCTTGCCATGGAAGTTCCAGCAGGGAAAGTTTTTGGGAACAATCTGGAGTAACCTCTGTCAGGGAGGTTAAGCCCAGCTGATCTTGCATTAAGTGTGGGATTGTTCTCTTGAGGACCCTTCCAGCCCTGTCCTCAGTGAGCCCATGGGATTCCCTGTGAGGAGAGGAGAATTTGCTCTGTATTTCCTCAGCCCTTCTGATCTGAGCCATCAGCAGCCATCAAAGGAGGAGAAACTGATGGTGGAACTGAGGACCTGTTGACATTATTATTATTATTATTATTATTATTATTATTATTATTATTATTATTATTATTATTATTGACATAAACCTCTTTGTTTGCAAAAGACAGACAAAGCTCTGTGTCACTCAACCCAGCAGAAATCCTGCAGGAGAAGCCAATTTCTTTGCTCACAGTTTTCAGGCTCCTTCCAGGCAGCTCTCACATCAAAAATATCCCCACAGGAGATTCTGTGCACCCCCAGTGGTAAGTCAGGCTATAGTGGGGTTTTTACTGCCTTCCCTTTGAATTCTTTCCATCTTCCTGCCCTTCTCCTTTAGAGACACCAAGCCTTTTCCTTCCTTTCTTCCCTTTGTATCCAGGTTTTCATTTTGGGAGGGGATGCCTGGTGACATGTGGATATTCCTTTCTTTAATTGGAAGCAAAAAGCTACTTGAACATGCACATTCATAAAGATTTAATTCAAATCAAACCAATACTATGAATGACTAAAAAACTCCCCACAACCTGTAAAACATGCAACGCATGCAGGCAACAAGAATGACTTAGTGTTAGTCATGGCTGTGAATGATGCTTTAGGTGGAAAATTGTGCAGAGGAGCTTACAATGAGTGAGTGGAATGAAAAATAGGTGAATGAAAAATAAGATATTTATTCTTATACTGTCAGGTGCTTGAGTTTGCACAGGGTCCTGAAATTATGCAGACGAACTCTGCTTCGACGAGGAAAGAAAAAAACCCACAAAAATCAGCTACAAAGCAGTTAAAGCTCATGGCAGATGCTCTGTTTGTTTAACAAGCACTTTCAGGCTTTTTTTTTGCCTGGAGAGCAGTGTCTCTTTTTTCATGTTAATGGGGATGGCTCTTTTAAAAAACACCAAGTTAAGAGGCAAAGAATAAAACATATTTATTCTAAATGGAAAGGCAATTACCTCAGTGATATTCCCCTGGGCATTAAATCTCCATGCACTGCTCAGTGGAGCTCCAGTAACCACTTTAGAGAGTCGTCTGCATGTGGAATTGAGTTGGTTTTAATTGCTTGTTGAATTACCTGGGTTCTAGCCCCCAGCCCTTCCAGCTGTAAATTGGTTACAAGCTTGAAGTGGGAAATGCTGAGAAGTTGTGGGTTTCAAAAATAAACCTATAAAGGGCTTTCCCCTACGTGTAAGGAACTTCCAATTTGAATTGGTGCTCACCCATTGGACAAAAAAAAACCAAACCCAAAACCAAAACAAACAAACAAAAAATAATTCTGGGGATGCACCATTCAGACACCAAAGAGATTTTTCATTCAGGTTTTTCCAGACAGAGGGAGTAGAACTTTTGGATAGTTTTGACTTTATTTCCACCTATCAGAGGCAATAGATTCCCTCAATGGTGTCTGCAGCTCACAGGAAGGAACAGACTCACACCCACAATAACTGCTGGTGTTTGAAAACTTCTGGCACATTAAAAGAAAATGAGATAAAGCAGGATTTTTAAATGGGTGGGTTTTCTTGAGTTAACTGAAGATCTTGGTTTGCATGCTGAGAATTCCACTCCGATCCCTGCTGCGACTTCTGGGCAAAATAACATTTTCAGCAGCACCAAAAATGCAATCCTGGGAGCTGGTCTGGAGGAGAAATGGTATCACCACAAAAAGTCAGGAAGCTGAAAGCCAGCTGCTTGAGGCTGCGCTGAACTTTGCTGGTCTGTACAGCTCAGTGCCTGGAACTCCCACCAGATTCCAGGGCAAACCACCACGGATTCACTGAGAGCCCTGCCAGGAGGGAAATCTCCTTTGCTGCACCCTGCCCTGCTCTGGAGCTGTGGATGTGGCTTCATCCCAAAGCTGCTGGGATTCTGCTGCCCAGCAGGACATCATCCTCATCATCATTATTGTTATTATTATTAATTATTGAAATACTCATTTCAAACAGCCTAGGAAGCTGAGATTCCACCCCATTTGTTGTCCACAAGTAACGGGGTTTTTAAAGAGGGTCACAGTGAGCTGGAGGAGCACAAACCCTCCCCAGGGAGCCTGCACAGCCAGGTGCAAGCTGAAGCTGGAGCAGCCACAATCAGGTGTTCCAGAGGGGCAGCCAAGGAAATCCAGAGTCTCCGTGTGCTGCTGGCTCTGCCAAGGAGCTCCTGCAGCACGTGCAGCACACACAGACCCTCCTGGCCCTGCCCCGAGGACTCAGGGAGGGACAGTCCACTCAGCACATGAGTTACATCACACTTCTATTTTCCTTTTCCCTGGCAAATTTTAACTGGCTGCTTTTTTTAATTATTATTATTATTTTTCCCACATCTGGCACCACACATCTCTGCTGTGTGATGTGGAGCTCCCAGTTGCCTGCTGCTCTCCATCCACACCCCTGCCCTGCATCCAGCTCTGCAGAAATGTCCCTGTGGAAGGGCTTTCCAGCCTGTGACAGCTGGGACATTGCAGCCACAGGGCTGCTTTCAAGGCAGAAAGGGGCACCGAAAAATTCCTCTCTCTTTTCTAGTTATGTCTTCCTTACAGGAAGTTTTTGATATGGCTCTGGTCCAGCTGGCTCTCTGAGGAAAGGAGAGTCTTTCCACACATAAACCTGCCGTGAACTTTATGATTTTTTTTTTTTTAAAAACCAACATTGACAAAGTTAAACATGTCAATTGTCAGTTGGTTTAATGAGAGCAGCGAGGGGAAAGGTTTTTTTAGGCATGTGAGACTCCTTGTTCTTTAAAAACAGAAAGGAAACTTAAAACCAAACAGTGCTGCATATGGGCCCAAATGATCTCTGCAGGCAAGGGGGCTGCAAATAACGAGGGTTATTTTAAGGACTCAATAAGTAATGAAGTTCTCCTTCAGGCTGGGCTGATCACAAGGAAATGAATGGTGACTCCAGCTTCAGAGCACACAGCCCTGGGGAAGCCACAGCCCTGCCTGCATGGCCTTTAAAGTACTGGAGGCCTCTCTGTGAGACTTAATTTGAGGACAAAGGGAATAAAATGGGAAGCACATCACTTTGTGGATGCGTGTCCTTCTGTTACAGAAATCGTTCTCCCACAGGGAGGAAAAAGGACTCATCTTCCCTGGCACAGCAAGGCCTCTCTGCCAACACGCTCACAAAGGGTCTGGAGCAGATAAAAACCTCCAAAATCTGTCCACATCATCCCTGCCTCGTAATGTTTTGTGAGGAATGAGGACTAGAGAGAGCTCTTCATAAAGGAGCATGTAGTGCCACTGCCTCCAAAAAAAAAAAAAAAGAAAATTACTCCTGAGGCTGCTTTTGGTGTTGGAAATGCTCATTTTGGTCCTGTGCAGTGGCAACAAAAGGGATCTGGCTGTGACTGCAGTGCACCTATCTGGATTGGCAGTGAGGCACTTGAGTGGAGAAAAAGGGATTTATTGGAATGTGGGCATCTGAAACAGGAAAGGGCAGGACTCCCCAAACGGGAACGATGCCTTTCTCTCAGGGGAACTGGGAGAACACCAAAGGGAGAGCTTGGAGATCTTTCCTCCACCACCCCAGCAGAGCCAGCACATTCCTGAGCTCCTCACAATGCAGATCTGACTTTCTTTCAGCCTCTCCTCTGAGGCAAACCAGCTAATTCAATCTGCAAGTCCAACTTGAGGCAGAGAATTTTGTACCCAGGTTACGCAATCATTCAATCGAGTTTCTGTTGGGGATTATTCCTGGAGCAAATACAATTATCCAGACATGTAGCAGGAATTCAGGATGGGCACAGTGTAGAAATTGGTGGTGTTGAGTGATATTCCTGGATGTCTCTTAGCTGCACACATATGACAAAGATGTCTAATCTAGTGCCTGAGGACTTACATCACTGTCTTCCCAAAGTGAGGGCTGACACTAAGAATTTTCAAGCCATGGAAAGCAGAGAAAAATGGGCAAAAATACACAATGAGCAGACTGACAGGAATTTGTGGTAAAGCCAAATTGCTACGAGTTCTGTTTTATTTTTGTTCTGCTGCTCTGCAAGTCAGAGAAACGAGTTGACAGGCACAGCAAAGGCATTTCTGCTGGTCTGTGTGCAGGTATAGGTGTTGCTGTGCACCTACTAATGCACAAAACTTACCCAGAACCTGTTTCTCCTCTGAATCAGCAACCCACAAGGCTCAGGGCTAAGTGCAGTTTCTATTGAAGAAAAGGATAATTACAGTTCATTAGCAGATGAGGCACTCAGTTCTCTTTAGAGAACACACTTCAGAGCCCTGCCTTTGCTTGCTCTTGAAGCAAGGCAAAATCAGGTTTTAAAAAAAGGATAATCAAAAAGTGCTGTATAAGTCTAAATGCCAGGAGAAGGAAACCACTTTAAAGCCTAAAGAAATCCTCTTGTTCTTTATATTCTGTGGGTAAAGCCTTGGGCTTACAGCAGCCAAAGGCAAGGCTCCCACTCATTTTAGTGGGGCCAGCATTTCAACATGCTTTGTGAATTCCCACCATGTATGACTTGAGCCCCTCTAAAGAGATTTATAGCAAGCAGGAGAAGCTACAACTCCATAAAATGTTGGTGTGTGCACATGAAGTGAATTAGCAGACACAGAAGATTTGGACACTTAAAGTTGGGTTTGCAAACGGAGCCCTTTATCAGCCTGAGCAAATGCAGTGTGGTAAATCCAGATAATTCCTGGAGAATTCCCGAGCCTGGGCTTTCTGTGTTACACCCTTTGCCTGCCAAGAGCCTGGCTCTGCAGCCAGCACCAGTTGTGTCCCAGTAAGGACTTGAGATCACATCCCTGGGTATTCCATTCCTGCTGTGTCACCTCCACAGACTGCAAGGGTGGATCTTCAATCTTTTCTGTAGGGAGCTCAATTGATTTTCCATACAGAAAAACACCCCCTGTACACTGAAATGCATGAGAATCACTCACCTGGGTACAAGGCAGAGTTTTAAAGTATCCTGCCATGAATTTTACATGAAGAGGCCTAAAAAGCCAAACTGTGGCTTTTCAAACAAACAGCCAAGCTTTAAATTAATTTATCTGGGATTCCTCTAGCAATAAAAGATAAGGATCATGTTGACCGGGCTACACAGATGGACTAAAATTAACCTTGAAAAAGATTTTTAAGCAACCTCAATTCCCTCCTTCCCCACCATGGGCTTGGAGCTGGGGCAGCAGTGGGGCCATGGGCAGGTTAAATATCCCAGCTAAATATTATTATTTAATTAGGATTAAATAATAATCCCAATTTATTATTTATTTAAATAATAAATCAGGTAATTTGTTATTACCTAATAATAAAGGTACTAATCTGAAGTGCTGCCTATGCATTTGGTCAATGCTCATAAACTGTTAGGCTGCAAAAGCAAAATGTTTTATCTAATTCCAAAGCAGGCTGGCATAACCCCAACCCTCCATCCTGGTGGAAGGAGAAGATGGTGTGTAAATCCATGTGTGAAACCAGGCTGCCTGACATCCAAAGGCAGAACAGCCTCAGCCTCAGGGTTTGCCACAACCCTTGTGCTTGGGGCTGCAATTAAACTTTTCGGCTTCAAAGAAGAAATGTTTCTGAAAGCAAGAACAACCCTCCAAATGATCCTGACACGAGCTAGCATATTTACTTTGCATACTTCTGGAATATTTCTGGGCTTTTCAAAACAGGGTTCAGAGTGCTGTGAGAAATTTGCCACCTCCAGCACTCAGGCCCAGGCAGCGTGGGGAGTGTCCCAGTGACACCAAGATTTATTTTCTCCTGCCTGTAGCAAATGGGTTTGCTAGGATCTCGGAGCTATTGGAACAGAATTCCTAACACTTTAACAACCCGGGTCATGCATTATGTACACCATACTCCCTTGCATGTCTTACAGGGGATTAAAATGAGCAGTAGAGGCTGGAAGCTGCTGACATGAGCAGGATGTGCTGCAGATGGCTGAAAGGCACCAGCAGGAGCTGGGCTCTGATTGACCACTGGGGTCTGGCTGCCCTTCCTCCTGAGCACAGAGAGACACTCTGAGAGCTGAGGAAAGCTTTCAGCCTAATCAACACTTGGGCCAGGATTCATCAATCATTAAATGAATTTAACAATGAGGGCAGGAGGAGAGGCTTTTAGCGTTTGGAGCAGCGTGGAGGGGAGGATGTTTCTGGGATGAGGCAGCAGGACAGATGGACATCCACTCCTGGAGGCTCTCCACGAGCTCACCTGGCCTGTCCACAAGCACAGAGCAGGGTGGGAAAGGTGCTCCTTCCCCAGAGCCCACCTCTGCCTCCAGGGATCAGAGGTTAGGGAGCACAGGACACAATCCAAATCACAAAGCACAGATTTGCTTTGAAGTTTGCTCTAACTGCTTGCTTCCCCCATAAATCCTTCCATATTTTTATTCCCAGGGTACTTCAATACTTTTCACTTGTTGAACTATTTCAGTTCAATCCGAGTTTAGAGCAACAACTTCTCTGTTGCACTCCACTCCCAGTTCTTGCCCTGCCCTGTGAGCAGGAGCAAGCTGTGATGCTGAGCACCCAGGGTGCTCTTTTGGGTCATTTTTTTGCCTTGTTCACATGAAAATGAAGGGATCCTGACCTGCCTTGGGCTGTGTGTTCACCTCGGTGCAAGCAGGACGTTTGCCCTCCTGTGAGTGACCAATTGACCCACCAAGAAAAGCTGCTTGCAAAAACAGTTTAAACTATTCGGCCTCTTCAAAGTAAGATTTCTCCCTGCTCCTGCCAGGCAGGGGAAGAGTTATGTCCCCCTTTTTGTGACAATTTTAAGAGAAGCTGGTTCAAAGCAAACAGTAAAATGAGCTTGGGGGCCTTCCTGAGTGTGTCACAGGATGCTGTGTGCAGCCAGCTGAAAGAAAGAGCTGCAATTTGGAAGAATCAACAAGTGGCCTCAGGAATGAAACCCTGCACCTGACAGATCATTCCAGGTTTCCTCGGGCTCCCTCTGCCCTTCACTGCCTGGTCACATACTTATCTCACAAATTCTCTGAAGGAATAACCTTTTTTTTGAACTCCATTTGCAGCATCCCCAGCACAAATGGGTTCCAGCTAAGGCTGGTGGGTGTTGTCATCATGGAAATAATTGCAAGGATCAGATTTACAGTGGAGCCTCCATAGCTCTTCTTGAGGTTACGCAGCAATGTTTCCCTTGGTGTGCAAACCACACTTATTCTGGGGAGTTTCTGACAGAAACTTGGCTTTTGGCAAGCACTTAAGCCCGTGAGCTGTTGCTTTTGCCCTGGACTGAAATGCTTTCTCGAGCAGGGCTGCACTGAAGCCCACACGTGCATGCTTTGCTGGAGGTGTTTTTTAAAGCCCCCTTCCCTGGGAGATGTGTTGCCTGTTTCACCCCTCTCCAGACCCAGATTTCATGTTTTTACCAGCCAGATTGTTTCCCCCAGGTGACAGAGTTCCTCTGTGGGCTCCCAGCATCAGTGCCCGTGGGGAGGAAGCGTGACCCCTTGCAGAATGGAGCAAACTTCCTACCCTGGGCCTTGAATTAACACCCCAAACAATTTGCATTATTCACAGCAAGCAGGCCCTTCCTCAGGATCCCTTCTACCAGCATCAGCTGCACTCCTTGCTGGGGTTGTACTGATGTGCATCACAATGAGAAAACCGCTGCCTCTTCCTCATGACCGGCGGGGATTTAAACATCTCCCTCCTGGAGAAAACAGGTGATTCATCTCTCCTGCTGGGAGGAAAGACTGACATATGCTGAACATATTGTACCCTGGCTTGTGCAGTCATAAAGCTTCCTCTGTGGGCAAGGATCACTCAGAGGAAAAGGCCTCCCTCTGCTCTCCCTTCCCTCCAGAGGAGAGCGTTTGATCCTGGCCAGGCTGCACACAAAGCTGCCTGTGTGCCCTGGGGAAGGGCTGCTCCAGGATGGGACATGTGCAGCTCAAACCAGCCCCGGGGAGAGCGGCTGGGGCTCGCCTGAATTTGATTAAAGTCATTCCCTCGCTAGGGCTGGGAACCCAGACAAGCTAAAAATACTTTGGTCCTTTCCTCTGACTCTGATTTTAGGTCTGTGCTCTGCGTTTCTTTCTGTTTGGTGACAGAAAATGTTATCTAAGGGGTTGTTGGGTCTTTTTTTTAAGGTATGTTTTAATCTACAACCATTTGTCTCTTGAAAAAATGCAGGTGCCTGCTTTCTGGTGGGATGTTTTTAGGCTGAGGTAAAAATTCTTACCCTGCCTTTTTCCAGCATGTGGCACAAGCCTGATGCCATCAGCTCAGCTTCTGCAAAGAGGTCCCAAAAGTGTTAGCACCTGAATTTTCTCTTTGAGCAGAAGCACTGGATGAACAAAAAGAACTCTGCTTGCCACCAGGGTGATGTCTGTGAGTGCAATCTCTGAGGGCTGCTCTGCTCTGATCTCTCTGGCTAATTTTGAATTAAGGTGAGGGGAATTCTCTAATTCCCTGAGACTCTTAAAAAGCCCCTCCACAGCTCAGCCCCACATCCCTGTGAGCTCTGTCCAGTTCCCTGTGCCCTTGGGTGCAGAGGAGACCATGGAATGCAGAGATGGACCTTGACTTGTCCAGGGCTGCACATTAGGTCACAATTGCAGCTCAGAGACAGCCCCGGGCTCTGTGTGAGCTGAAATCAATCACTGCCACTGACAGCCTGACAAGAGGGTCAGGGGAAAGATTTCAAGTTATTTTCCACAGTAGTGGCTGCTCAAGTACTGAAATCTGGCTGAGATCCTGGCTAGTTAATCACTGCCAGGGAGGCTTTAACCTTTCGGTATCAGAAGTGGCCACCCATAACTGAAATAATTTGAATTTATGGTCATATTACAATGGAGAGCTTGTGGGGCTTCCCCCCACCATTTTTATGTGCTACTGCCCTGTTGGAATCAGGCTACATAAAAACTGACAAAATACCTGCAGAGAATGGACAGGAAAAGGGAAAAACAATTGTATTTTAGAAGTATAAATACACTCAGAAAAAAAATCAGAAGATTCCAATAACAGCTGAAACTTGCAGTCAAAATAAACTTTATAACATAAATACCTTCTCCTCAAAAGCCAGAACACTTAAAGCAGGTGATTGGGTTTTTCCCAAGCAATACAATCACAGAAAAATGTAGTTCTAGGTTAACCAAAGCTAGTCACAACTTCAAGTCAAAATATCATACATTGCTTCAGTGGGGGGAAAAAAGAAAAAAAAAAGGCGTTCAGAGAATTTGAAATGTTTCAGCTTCTATTTTCAGCTCCTCATTTCACAATGACATTTTCATTTCAAATTGACCTTAAAACAGGTTTTCAAAAAACGAGAATGAAATATCAGGCAATCCCCTCCTTTCTCCTTCCTTTCTTTCCTTCTAAGGATCCAAATCAACCCCCCAAACCACGATTCCTTTTTAAAGGGGACACAAATCTTCTGAGAACTGGGAGTATTGTGCATACCAGGCACCTGATATTTTTCTCCCGAGTTACAGAAGTGACTGGTGTAGCCCCAGATCCCATGAATGCCAAACTCATCCACCCCAGGATCCCTGCAGCAAACGCCAAGCATGCCCTCATTAATATTCTGTGGAGGTTTGGGGATCAACAGTAGCATGCATAATAGCATTTAATGACAGCAGGGCTTATTATCAGCATGATTTGGCCTCATCTGGCCTCTGCTGGCAAAATCATGTGCATAATAAGGTTTGTTAATGCTGGGCTCCTTGGCAGGTCCTGGAAGATGAGGCGGTGCAGCTGGCAGGACGGAACGGGAGCAGCTGGAAGGGGAAGATTTGGGTCCTGCATATTAAAGCATTTGACATTTGGTGTCTGAGGGGAGCGCTGGTTAGAGCTAATAAATAACTCACCGGTGATGACAACCTGTAATGACAGCTTTTATTAGGGTCTGCTTAATCCTCAGATCCAGCTTTGTCCTTCCAGGCCATCTGCCAGCCGCTTGTTTTCCAGGGTTTTTCCTCCTGCTTTGTTAAGTGTGTGGGGTGTGTGTCTGGGGCTCTTCCCTGCCCCAGGAGCACCAGGGCTCCCAGGGGAAGGGCAGGAAGGGGTGCACAGAGCATTCAGCATGGGATCCTCAGTGCTGCACGTCTGGCTGAGTGATCTTTGCAAGCATCCACATTTCTAGGGATGGGAAAACGCCTCTCTTTTTCCTACGTGGCCCGTTTCTGCCAGAGAAATGACAAATTCTCTCTCCCCAGCAGCAGCACCAAGGATTCTGCCACAGCCAGAGGGGATAAGGAGGCAGGGCTATGGAAATTCCCTGTGGACACATGTCCCTGTGTCCTCATGTCCCTCGTTTTTGGAACCTTGTCAGCTCCAATAACTCTGCCTTAAGGACAACAATTTTCCCAAATCATCTCCCAAACGCCTGGGAAACCCAGAGCAAACTCCAGAGTTTGTCAGGACTGACTGCAAGGTGTGCACAGTGTCCTGGGTGTGCCTTGGAAGTGACAAACTCCTGCAGACATCCCACAGGGCTGATTTCCAGGGGATTTCCAGGTGCACAAACCACCCCAGCCAGGAATGACAGCAGCTCTCAGAGCAGGACCTGTGCTAAAGGAAAGAAACAGTGATAAAATATTATGAAAAGTGGGAAGGGCAACACCCAGAGCATCTCAGGAGGTGTTTGTCACCTTGTTTGTCGTTTGGAAAGAGCCTCAGAAATTGAACTTGCCAGGTTAGCATGGGGAAAAGAGCAGTGGAGAGGGGTTTGGAAAGAAAGCCAGTTGTGGACAGGTCTGGAAGTTGCTTTCTTCATAAAGCAGCCCAGTTCATAGAACAAGTTCAAACACAGGGCCCAAAAAAGGAACACAATGAGGAGAGAATTTAGGTGCCCATTAAAAACAGCAGTCTGCAGAAAGGATTGTCCATCTCACTGGGAAGGGCCACCCCACACCCTGAGTGAGCCCCAGCAGCAGCATCCTGGGAAAGCAGCATCCAGCACAGAAGATGTACGATAAAAACAAATGCTTGAGACCAAAAAAGGAGTGTTTCTAACACTGCAGACACTTTAAAAATATTCTTCAGCTTCCCTTAGGGAAGAGATGTAAAACTTCCAGATGAATGGTTCAGCCCTCATCTGTGTGGGTGCCCTTTTGTTGTCTCATGAGTAAGATCCCAAGGAAGAAGTGGGTGCCCTTTTCAGACACTTTTGCATGTACCAGCCTATTTTTCCACCTGGTAATTGATTTGCATGCCATCACTCACCCCGTGATGCTCCAGCACCATCCCAGCAGCCTTCTCTGAACACGAAATGCAATCCAGGGAAGCAGCTCTGTCTCCTGATCCTGCACTTAACCACAGTTAATAATTCCTAAATGCTGATAAATTACGAGACAAACACAAAAAATAATCCAGGGCACTAAAGGCTTTTCCACATTACTCATGGCATGATCATTACAGAAGCATAAGTAGAACAAAGCCTCATACCAGATAGTCTTGGTTTTTTTGGGGTTTTTATTCTATTTTTTTTTGCACTAGATGAGCCACAGATGTCCTTCACAGAATAAGTTATAAAATACATGTAAACATTTGTCACTGTGTGGGTTTTTTTTTAATGTCTCACTCCTGTCTTTCAGTGGGACTGTGATTGGACTCCTTAGGAAAAGCAATGAGAAAACCTTAATTAAAATTTTGCTGCTCCCTGGACATCTGTTGTAGAGAGTTATATAAAATATTACACGTGGTTATAAATACACATTCATCTTTTATTTTAAACACATTACTAATTGGGTTTTATGGGGCCACGGGGATTTATTAGGCAAAGGCTTGCAGCACTGAAGGCACACACAGGGATGGGGACATGGATGGGATCCTGGGATTTTATACATTTATTTTAGAATTTTTTTTAATTAAGAAAAAGCTTTTTTTGGGCAAGCTTTTTGCCAGCTCCCACGTGAGCAGTGTGTGCTTTGCTTCTGGGGTTCCAGCCACGCTCCCCACTGCCCTGCCATGCCCTGATGACTCCAGTGTCCTGTGAACCAAGGGTGTTTGGGGACAGCCGTCACCCACAGCAGTTGTGGCCTTTTCTGGAGCTCTATAAATGGCTGTCTGCTCCCAGGCATTCCATGGAGAGCAGCTCCTCAGGACGTGTTTGCTACCCCAGCCAGTCAAGAGCAGCCGTGGAGAGCTCTGCAGTCAGTGCTGCCCCTCTTGGAAACTGCAAAGAAGCTGTGCAGGCTCCGCATCCCTTCATCCATTGGGATGGCCCAATCCCCAAATGGGATCAGGTCCTTCCCAGAAAATTCTGAGAGAAGTTGCAATGAGTTCAAAGATGCAAAATAAAAACTCGCCTGACAGCGTGGCTGCCAACACAGCCCGTAAGCATTTCTGGACTGTCTCAGGCTCTGTGCAGCTTCTCTCTGCACATCACTGACCAGTGCATGGCTAATTAGCAGCATGATTCCTGTGCTCCGTTAATTACAGCTCGAGGTGCAGCTCCTGGGGCGTGCTGCTCCCTCTCCAGCAGGAGAGAGCCCCAGGGCAGCTCCTCTCCCACCCCGAGCTCTCCAGCCCCAAAGCTGAGGCTGAAGGATGGGGCAGAGCAGTGCAGGCAGAAAAGGAGCCTCATTTTCCCCCCGGTGTCACATCAGAGCACGCAGCACAAGGGCAGCAGGGCAGGTTTGGCACATGGGTTGCTTGCTCGCTTTGGGACCTCCCATTCCTCTTTATTTTCATTCTTTCTCCCTTCTGCACCATGCCCAGAGGTGTCTGTCACTGTGGCCTCTCCCAGCCTGGGCAGATGAGCTTTGCAGCCCCACCTGGAAGCAGCCTGGCCCTGCATAAGGAACATTTTGTGTGAGACAAGCAGCTCCAGTGAGCTCATTACCCATTACCCAGTGCACAGAACACAGACAGGAGCCTGGCTCAGACTCCCAGCCTTTCCCTAGAGCTGCTGTCCCTGTGGGCTTGTTCCCTCCCCCAAATGCACTTCAGGAAATCCAGGCTGCTTTGTAAAGTTTCCCAGCCGTGCCAGAGGGATTTCCAATAATTCCTTATAGCTAAATCACAGAATCCCAGAAAGGTTTGGGTTGGAAGGGACCTTAAAGCTCAATCCATCCCACCCCTGCCATGGCAGGGACACCTTCCACTGTCCCAGGTGGATCCAAGCCCTGTCCAGGCTGGCCTTGGGCACTTCCAGGGATGCAGGGGCAGCCACACCTGGATCACTGCAGCTGCTGCCACTGTATCACCTGGAGCCTTTTTGGTGCCACCAGGCTCAGGTTTGGACATGGATGGTACCAAAACCCAGCCAGGGCACGGCGGGGATGGGACTCCCACTGCCCCAGAGCAGAGGGAAGCAGCCCCTGGCCACCAGGAATTGTCACAGGCAGCAGGAAGGGTGGAGAGGACTCTTCCCCCGGGGGAAGAGCACGCTTTGTTTCATGCACAAGTGGACTTGGCAAGCCTGACCTACATTTTGGATGGCTCTGGTGCAGCAGACTGGAAACTGGGTGGCAGCTTCTGATTAGAAAAAAAAAAAAGAAAAAAAAAAAGGAAAAGTGGGGCAGGCTTTTGTTGGATTACAGAAATTATCAGCATGAACACGATTCTGTGTCTTATTTAATTGCATTAATTGAATGTTCCCCCCTCGTGTTTTGTGTTCAGGATGCTGCTGGGTATTGTATGGAAAACAAC